>NW_004444031.1:8249610-8264919 GCF_000243295.1 Trichechus manatus latirostris
GACCCTCTACTTTACCAAGCATGATGTCCTTCTCCAGGGACTGGTCCCTCCTGATAACATGTCCAAAGTATGTGAGATGAAGTCTTACCATCCTTGCCTCTAAGGAACATTCGGGCTGTACTTCTTCCAAGACAGATTTGTTTATTCTTTTGGCAGTGCATGGAATATTCAATATTTTTTTGCCAACACCATAATTTAAAGGCATCAATTCTTCTTCAGTCTTCCTTATTTATTGTCCAGTTTTCACATGCATATGAGGTGATTGAAAACATCATGGTTTGGGTCAGGTGCACCTTAGTTCTCAAAGTGGCATCTTTGCTTTTTAACACTTTAAAGAGGTCTTTTGTAGCAGATTTGCCCAGTGCAATATGTCATTTGATTTCTTAGCTGCTACTTCCATGGGCATTGATTGCAGATCCAAGTAAAATGAAATACTTGACAACTTCAATCTACAGGTTTTTTTTAATACAGTGGATATATAATCATGGGAGGGGTAGGAGTAGCTTTATTAAGACAATTAAAAAAAAAAAATCTGTTCATGATTTCCTACCTAACCACTGACAAGTCTCATGGCGATCCCTACAATAAGTAAATCATGTACATATTATTTTTTATCAGGTTTAGTCTATACCTGTTTAAAGCCAACTTGATCTAACATATTACTATTTTAACAGAAACAACAAAAGCACAATTGGGCCCACTGTTCAGTCTTGGTATAGAGAATTATATATCAGATATTATATTTAATGTGTTTAGTTTGTTTGATGTTTGGTCATTGGTTGGTTAGTTTATTGCTTAACGCAAACTATGAATACAGAAAACCATAACAGTATTTGCAAAAGTAAGCTAAGCACTTACACAAAGGCAGCTACTTATGTGAAGGTCAACATAAGATATGCTTACCCTGAAAATATCACAATCTGCCTCCTCTTTATTTTATTTTATAGTGAAAATATGATCCTCTCTGCTATCATGCTTAAATCTATGTCCCAAGATTTACTTTACATCGTTTTCTGGGAAAATTCATGCATTTTCTAAGATAAATGGTCATTTTGTACTCCAGTTGGTTGGGTACATATAATACGACAGAAACTTTGTCACTAAAGTTTGATAGATAAATGCCTGTGCTATGAACTGGGATACTCTTTTTTAGTATTTTTTTAAGGCTGAATTGGGTAGTATTTTTATGCCTGTCATAGCTATCAACTAAATATAAGGTCACAAAAGACATGTAAATTACAGATATTTCAGCAGCTAGTTCTTATTAAAGTGAGATAAATACACATTATTTTTCCTAGAATACTCAAAGAACCATTATATGTTTTAAAGGCAACTTAATCTGCCTGATATTCTTTCAGTTGTAAAGAAAATTTAAAAATAATAAAAAATGATTTTAACAAAATTGAAATAATTCCAAAATTCTTTGTTCATTTAACTTTCCTAAATCTAGCTTCAAAATAAGAAAACCATGACTGTTGTGTTCATAAAGGAATCCAGATATATTTTTATGTGTGGGCTCACATGGCAATTTTAATTAAAATGATAAATTTAAAGTACATAAAGCATTGGACAGGTAGCAATGATCACTTAAGTATAAAATGTTTATTAATAAAATAATGTATTGCCTGTGCAGATATAAATGTGATCATTTCATGCATAGTAATTGTCTTTAAAGCTAGTAAGATGCTCGTTTTGATTGCATTAACTATTACCCTCATTTGTTAGGACAACTCACTAATTACCCTACAGGAAGTTGTAGGTATTATACCCATGCAAAAATATATGTACATACATATATATATCACAGAGTCAGATGCATTTTGACTCTTAGTTTATAGTATGCTTCTTTAGAACATAGTACTTATTTTCTTATGTAAACAATATATGCATGTTTTTTAGGTTCTTAATCTAGCTGTAAGAATGATGTAGAGGTGGCATCTGACCTCCTCTACATTCACAAGGGGGAAGGAGATTCAAGATCAACAGCCCAAGGCTGGTACCTATAAGGCAGAGGTCAGACATGCCTCCTCTCTCTCTGCCCTCTTTACCAATTCTGACACCAACAGTTCGATAATTCATTGCAATAGCCACACAGAACTCACAGATAATACTCACGATTATGGGGTTTATTAGGGAAGTAACATGTTACAGTTCAGGTTCAGGAACACTCAGGATACTGTTCTTCCACTAGGACAGCCTCTTTTCAGCCATGCCACAGGCATGCCTCTCTTTGGCCCCTTGACCTCTGCCCTGCTTGGGCAAGTGTTACAAAGCTCTTTTAGCTTTGCCAGTAAGAGCCCAGAAGTACTCCACTCTGCCAGTAAGCCTCAGCCCGAAGGCAAGCAGCTTTCTTGCTCTGTGGGCTGGGAAGCTCACCATGCCATCTCCTGCCAGTCTGTCCTGCCAGTCTGTCCTGCTAGTATCTCCTACTGCCATTTCTCTGCCACTGTTTCTTGCCATCTTCAGTGTTAAAGCTCTCTCTCTCAGTCTCCTGGTTCCAGGAGCTTCTAAGCACAGGGATCCCAGGTCCAAAGAACACACTCTGCTCTTGGCCCTTCTTCCTTGGTAGTGATGAGATCTTCCCTCTGCTCTGGAATTGGCTGTTTTTTAAGCTTAGCAGAATGGCAAAACTGACCAATCCCCTTGGTGGGCCACAATTATCTTATTTACACAGTTCAACCCAATTGCGTGGTTGGGAGTTACAAGTCCACGGCAAGAAAAGCCACACAAAAGTGATACGTCACACCGTACCAGCCTATTAAAGTCTTCTTCTTCTTTTTTTTTTTTAAATCTAGTGGCTGAATTAGGAACTTAACCACCAAATGTAACAATATCTCTTTGGAGGAAATGCTTTCTGAGTTCACCTCAAGCAAATACTAGGCTACTTTGTAAGTCCGGATCCGTTGGACTTTCTCTCTTAATACTCTCTTACTCGGAGTCCTGGTGGTACGATGGTTAAAAGCTTGGCTGCTAACCAAAAGGTCAGCAGTTGGAATCCACCAGCTGCTCCTTGGAAACACTACGGGGTAGTTCTACTCCATCCTATAGGGTCACTATGAGTCAGAATTGACTCAACAGCAATGGGTTTAGTCTCTTACTTGTTCTCTCTTTTCCAACCATAGTGACCAACTTGTGTTTCCTCAGATACTCTTGGGTCATTGTCCATATCAGGTTCTTTATCTCTGTCATTCCTCAGATATTAGCATGGCTTGATCCCTTACCTCTTTTAGCTATGTACTGAAATAATGACCTTCTCATGAGGAGTTTTCTGATCACCTTAATTAAAATCAATACTTCTTTCACAGCAAATCAAAAATAAACCAAACCAGTTGTTCAGTCAATTCCGACTCAGAGTGACCCTACAGAACACAGTAGGACTGTGCCATAGGGCTTCCAAAGCTGTTATCTTTAGGGATGCAAACTGCCATGTCTTCCCACCCTGGAGCAACTGGTGGGTCCGAAACCCAGACCTGTTGGTTAGCAGTCAAGTGCTTTAACCTCTGTACCACCAGTGCTCCTTACACCAGGCCCTGCATAATGCCATTCTATACACTTACCACCATCTAACTTATTATATGCTATAAAAATGTATTTACCTATTTTTCCCCAGGGGGGCAGGAATTTTGGTCAGTCTAGATTCTAGAACAAGGTTAACACATACTAGGTGCTTAATAAACATTTGCTGAATGAATGAAACAAACAGAACTTACTGAGTTATACTGAAATAGATTGTGCTATGCTATATTTGTTACCTTAACAAAAACCTCGGTTGTATGAGGAATGATGTTTGCTAGTAGTAGAGACTTTAATCTATGACTTGTTTTAGCAGGACGTACCTTGTCTATCTGGTATTGCATATGGTAAACAAACCTGGAGCTAATGAA
The DNA here is from genome assembly GCF_000243295.1 of Trichechus manatus latirostris. Taxonomy (NCBI): domain Eukaryota; kingdom Metazoa; phylum Chordata; class Mammalia; order Sirenia; family Trichechidae; genus Trichechus; species Trichechus manatus. Next base: position 8,253,495 of record NW_004444031.1, read on the forward strand.
TTTTGGGAGCATGATTTCCTGGAAAAATGTGGCTTAAGATACAAGCTTTGTTAGCTTAAACTGGAGTTGTTATGTGATGGAAATAGCTACCCTGTGAGTAAGGAATATAATAGCATGGATGACTGAGAGATTTTATATATTAATCTGGGTCAGATGTGGTACTAAAGGATCTCTAGAATTATAGCTGTAGTCCTGAACTACACCCTGCTTCATCTGTGCCTCACGGATACTTGTGACTTTAAATCTTCAAATTTGGTAAGATCTCTAACACATGTGAATCCAATTTGGACATTGATTATGTTGTCTTAATAAAGACATGTTAATTATGCATCTTATATGTATATCTTTTCTTCTAATATGTGTAACCTTTAAATATTCTGGGGGGAAAAAATCAATATCTTAACGTGACCCCCTGGGTATACATGTCCTAGCCTCTACCTTTCTCTTGCAGTTTTTCTGCTGTCAGGCCCCTTTACCCATTTTTTAAAACTCTTTCCTTACAAGACTATTTTTAGTTCCTTGAAAACATCATGTTTGCTATGTATACCTATATTTTATCAAATCAAATAGACTTTTATAATGCTTTTAATACACTTTTTATAATGTTTTCAATATTATGCTTTCAATAATGATTTCAAACTTTGTATGTGCCACTCATAATATGAAGTCAGAAATGGAACTTCATATTTTGAAGTTAGAAATATAACTTCATATTATGAAGTTCTCTTTATGTTCTTTAACCAGACACTTATAAATCATTATAACTTACAAGCTGTGAGAAACTATAACTAGAAAGTTTCTCACTTTAAAAACAGAAGTATGTGAAGTACATGAGTCATGTCGCCAACAATAATAAAAGAAATATAAAGCTAAATCTCTCTAAGGTGGCCTTGAGACATTAGGAATGTCATAAACAACCTCCTTAAGTTGTAAGTATGATAAAATAAATATAACATAAAAGTGTTGAAATATCAGGGATGTCAAAAAAATTCCTTAACCTCTCAAAATGCAGCATTAGGTGGTGTTTTAGACTAGGTTCTCTAGAGATGCAAAACCAGTAAAGCATATACATATTTATATAAAAAGATTTATATCAAGGGAATGGCTCAGGAGGTTGTAGAGTCTAGAATGACCCAAATCCATAGGTCAGGCTAGAGGCTTCTCCTGACTCATGTAGCTGCAGGGGTTGGCAAACATGAGATTGGCAAGTCAGACAGACAGCAGGGCTCTTGCTCACAGACTGTGAAGATCGACTAATTCCAAGATCAGCAGGCAAGACCACAGGTAAGCTGCTAGCTCAAGTCCCAAGAACTGGAGGTCAGATGAACAGGAGCCAGCTGCAGGATCCACAGTGAACAAAAGCCCAAGAACCTTGCCAGAGAGTCCACTTTTATTCGATGCAGGCCACACACCCAGGGAAACTCCCTTTCAGCTGAATGGCTACTCACAGCAGATGGAAGTGATCACATTATATCAAATCTCATCATGGAAGTAATCAGATCATCATACGACTGCCAACTACACCATAATTGCCAAACCACTGAGAATCACGGCCCAGCCAAGTTGACACACAACCTTAACCATCACAGGTTGGTTTGAACCACTGACTTTTTCAGTTAGCAGTCGGGTGCTTAACCATTACACCACCAAGACTCCATTGCCATCGAGTCAATTCCGAATTGTAGTGATCCTATAAGACAGAGTAGAACTGCCCCATAGCTTTCCAAGGAGCGGCTGGTGGATTCGAACTGCCAGCTTTTTCGTTAGGAGCCAATCTCTTAACCACTGTGCCACCAGGGCTCCAGGAAGCATCTGTAGACAGATAAATCTTAACATTCAAGTTACTGGGTCCTCTGGTGATTGATTTGAGCTCTTAGAAATGTCACAGGAAGATTCAGCATTGATAGTTAAATCCAATTAATTTGAATTAAATTTAATTCAGAAATGTTTGTTGCTGTATCTCTTACTTTCAAATTATTATGGTAGGTGTTGATAAAGTACAACGATAAGGAGAACAGGATTTCTAACCGCACTATACTCAAAATCCAATGGGAGAATTCACTCTGTGCCTTAATTTAGTTATTTATAACGAAGGCTCAGGAAATTATTTAGTGTCTGGATTTTCCTAATTGATTTGCATATATATTTAATTCATTGCTTGATAAGGTTGGTATTATTTGCAGAAATTTTAATTAAAAAAAGTTTAATTGTGGGTCAAAATAAAAACCCAAAATGCTACAAAATTTGTAAAATGGCCTGAGAATGTCTCTATAACTTCCCTTTCATTGTAAGAGGTATTTTGCAGGTGCATTTTTGAATTTATTTTTTAAAAAAACGAACTTTGTGTTAGGAATGAGAGCACTTCAACTATACGTTGTTAAATGAACTCTTGCTGAGTGAGGGCACTGTTCCTGGGATGTTATTATATAAAGACAGCTTGGCATCTGCCCTTTCCTTGCTGTGGTAATAATAGGAATCTTGACTCTCAGTAGTGGCTTTGGGATGACTGACAGACAGCCCTGTAGAAATGCCTCAGTGACTACCTCTGGCGCTAGGAATCTCAACAATAGGACAAACAGTGCTGGCATTACTAGAATTACTATCCAGCAGGGGTTTACTTGACTATTTAGATATAATATCTTATTTATTTAGAAATATTTATTTCTAAAAATGTAACTATCATAAATAGAATAAAAAACCTTTAAGAACTGTCATTTAAAAATCACAATTTCAAAATAACTTACATTTTAGTAAAAATACTTTAAATATTACCAAAAATGTGAATTTTCATATATTTGGAGAGAAAAAGATGGATTATTCAGAGTTAATTCATTTTCTTTGATAGTGTTTGTTCATTAAATGCCATTTACTGATTCTATGAAATGTGTAAGGAAGATGGCTGACTTGGGTCTGTATGGAATTGACAGCTATATGAGGGAAAGAAGGTCACTTTGAGAAGTGGGTACTTGATCAGACGTAGGCTTCACTTATTTAACATCAGTGTAGAGAACAGAACGTTGAGAGAAATTTCCAAATGCAGAATGACCAGTGAAAATACTAGAATGGAAATAAAAACGGTATTTGAAGACACAGGATATAAGAAATAAATAGCTATGTCCCAAAGCCAGTAAATCATTGGCTCCCCAAGGGGGTGGAGCAGTGCAGAGAGAGGTATGAAACAAAGGAAGAAACAAGAGTTTGCACAGAAGGCACCTTTTAGATCATTAATCCTGGAACAGAACTACTAATGGTACAGGAGTCATTTTAGCCCACAACACAAAATGACTTGCTTTTAAAGTTTTATAAAATGAACCAACTCAACCAAAATAATGACTTTCTAACTAATTAAAAGCAAAACTTCTTATCCACTTTATGTATGCTTAAAAAAATTCTAATTGGAAACTGCAAGTCGCTAACATCTGTTAGATGTTTTGCCAAATGTATCAAAATGAGAAGTTACTTTAACCTTTCTACACACGTTTTAATGGATTCAAACACAATAATTCACATTCTCCCTGAATTTCCTCAAATTAAACAAGCTCCCAATTAAAGCTATTTTTAAAATTTTGTTTCTCAATTTTCTGTAATTGTTCCTCTATGTTGAGAAAAATTTTAAAAATAATTATATTTTCAGAAAAATGAGAAACAATTTTTAAATTTTCCTTTAGAAACTCTACTTTATTTTGTTTCTAATTCTATCCCTAAGAAAATGTATAAAATATTAAATCATAATTATGTAAATAAACTTAGTCACTGAATTATTTAAAGCTTAATAGAAATTTGAATATATATTATTAATTTTATTTGCTTTGGCATTAAAAATGCATTTTATGTTGATTTATCAGCACAAAGTAGTATTTACTTGCTTAGTAAAAATCTTATTTCTTTCTGAAATTTAATGTTTTATTGATGCATTTTTCCTTAAATGATATGTTTTAAATGTATATATTTTTTAAGTGTTGATAGTTTCCTATTTATTTAAAAAAAAATTGCAGTGGTCTATAAAAATTATCTGTTTTTCCAATTTTGAAAATGCTTTTTTTTTTTTTTTCTGGAAATCAAACACAAGCTTATTGGTTGGAAAATAACTATTTCAATTACTCTCTTGGTATCATATTTAAATCCTTAAATCTATCATCTAGGAATAGTAAGATGCTGCTCCAAGACCTATGTACAGAAAAAGAAAAATGTAGGAAACCTTTTACCATTGCTTGTTTAACTCTTGGCATAAACTATTACTTTCTATTCCATCTGTAAACATACTATCTAACATATTCAGAATGCTGAATTTGCTTGGCTCTTAGGTTACATTGTATAACACCCTCACTCTTCTTCCCAAGAATTGGTGGCATTTTGGATACTTACAAATTGGTGGCATTTGTTTACAAAGTTATATATGCCAGTTGTACTTGTTATTGCACTTAAATATCACCAATGATTATGGGACCAAAAAAAAAAAATTGTTCTGGTAGGCTGAATGCTTTAAAAAGATTTATATATCCAATTTGTTCTTAAAAATGTTTTGTAAATTAAAAATGGATATGACTATGACAAAAGAAAGGAAAAATGTTGTGAAAATTCAGAAGTTATATGCATTCATCTGGACTCACAGGTTCTATGTTTCCCTTTTATTTAAAAGAAATCAAAAGAAATAATTATCAGTGATGTATTAGGGCTGTGGTTTATGTGTGAAAGACAATGCTGACCTCCAATGGTGGATCCAGAGTCACAGAAATGACCTTAGTCCTGTATTAAAATATTGACAATGAATAGGAACAAAAAATAAATTATTTAACAATTTTATAATTATTGCTTTCAAAATGCTTTTTCTTTAATTAACCAACTTCCAGTATAGATCATAAAGGAAGAGAAGGCTTTTAATGCATAAGATTATGAGCTCATTATTTAGCATGAAATAAGTACACTGTACAAATAGGTATTTTGATAAGGAAACTTATGTCAAGTATCCATTCTATGCATTCACCCACAAGTAGTTAGTACATATAGACTTTGGACATGTTATCTGCAGGAGGGACCAGTCTCTGGAAAAGGACTTCATGCTTGGTAAAGTACAGGATCAGCAAAAAAGAGGAAGACCTTGAACGAGATGGAGTGACACAGTGGCTGCAATAATGGGCTCAGGCATAAAAATGATTGTGAGGATGGCACAGAACTGAGTAGTGTTTTGTTCTGTTGTACATAGTGTCGCTGTGAGTTGGAACTGACTTGACGTCACCTAACAGCAACAACTATATAGCACGTAGGCATGGTAGTGGCATGGAGATAAAATGGAGAGTAAAAGAAGTAAATATTTTCACTGACAACAAGGAGTGAAAGTATTAATTGAATTTTGTTTATTATTCGTATAATATTAAGAAAATGATTAAAAATAAATAAGCTTATGAAAACTGCCCGACATATTGTAAATCTGACTTCTGGTTTCAATTCTGAAATGTAAGAACTTGGAGGTCATCATTCTTGCTCTAATAATAAGAAACATTTTAAAGACACTGAAAATTGATGACTTTTCTTGCACTCATCAGAGACCTGAGGCCATGGGCAAACTTTCATTTTGAAACATGAGAGACAGGTGAACTCAGTCACAGTTGAGATCTGCTTAACTAGAGCAGAAGCTACTAGAGCCATAAATTGGTAGGGACACTTAAATTCAAAGTAATTCAAACTTGAATTCAAAACAAATTTTGAAGAATATCTGTAGGCTGAGTATGGACTAACTTCACAGCGAAAAATTTCTGCAGGCATAGTCTTAGAGGGGCTTCTAGAATTTAATGGGTTTTCCTCCAGGATTCTCACCAGATTCTCACAGTGAAGCACCAAGAAAGAACCCTCAAGGTCCAGCAGTGGGAAGGAAAAGCAGTAATTGTGAAACATACCCAGAGCGTTCTCCGTACCAAAGGCCTGCTTTCCAAGGATAAAAACGTTATCAGAGCCTTCTTCTACCTAGGGGAAGGACAGTTTTCTGACTCCATTCACCCCTAATAGTTCTGTCTCACCTAAGGAAGAAAAAAAAAAAGAATAACTAAGAAACACTTGTGAAGATCACAATCCAGGAACGTAAACCCACTAAAAGTGTGAGACTTAATAAGATTATAGAAAGTGTCCCCTGACTTACACCTTACCACCACACCAACATGGCTCCATATAATACTGGTAGGTTAGAACTGAAAATGTTGCAACACATGACTCTATCTAAGGAGGAGTCCTTAGAAAACTCCAAAGAACACAGGCAAGACACACACACATACACACACAATTAGAGTAATTTGAAGCCTCTTATACCTACAGACAGAGAAAATATTAAACACAGACTAACTCCTTGCCAGTTAACATAAACCACCAGTTGCCATGGAGTCAACCAGAAGTCATCGCAACCCTCTGTGTGTCAGAGTAGAACTGTACTACATAAGGTCTTCAATGGATGATTTTTCTGAAGTAGATCTCCAGGCCTTTCTTCTGAGGCACCATTGGGTGGACTAAAACCTCCAAACTCCTTGTTAGCAGCTGAGCACATTAACTGCTATGTCACCCAAACCAAAAAACCCATTGCCACCGAGTCGATTCCAACTCATAAGGACCCTATAGGACAGAGTATAACTGCCCTGTAGAGTTTTCAAGGAGGTCCTGGTGGATTCCAACTGCCAACCTTGTGGTTAGCAGCTGTAACACTTAACCATGATGCCACCAGGGTTTCCTATGTTACCCAGGGGCTCCATAAAACATCACTCTAAAGGCCTATGTATGCCTTTTAACATGTTTCCTAATTTTTTATTGAAAGCTGAAGAGACAAAGCAAACTTTAAAATCAGACTCAGGTAAGAAACAGATATTGGAATTAACAGAGGAGGTTTTAGTGGTTAAGAGCTTGGCTGCTAACCAGAAGGTCTGCAATTCCAATTCTCCAGCCACTCTTTGGAAACCCTACAAGGCAGTTCTACTCTGTCCTATAGGGTTGCTATGAGTTGGAATCAACTTAACAGCAATGAGTTTGGTTTGGTTTATGATTAGTATGTATGTTATGGGTGCTAGTGAAAAAACAGACAACATGCAAGAACAGACGTGTAAAGTAAGCAGAGAGACTGAAAAATTAAAATTAATCAAAAACTACACATACGCACTATACTCTAGTTGATACAACTGTTTCTTATGGGGCTGTTGTTGTCAGGTGCTATTGAGTCAGTTCCGATGTACAACATAATGAAACACTGCCCAGTCCTGCGCCATCCTCACAATCGTTATCCTTGAGCCCATTGTTGCCTGAGGGGCTCATCTTCTGGCACTATATCAAACAAGGTTCCGCCACTATTCATAAGGTTTGCACTGGCTAATTCTTTTCAGAAGTAGACTGCCAGGTCCTTCTTCGTAGTCTGTCTTTGTCTGGAAGCTCTGCTGATACCTGCCCACCATGGGTGACCCTGCTGGTATTTGAATAGCATAGCTTCCAGCATCACAGTAAGTATGACAAACTGACAAATGTGTGAGGGCCTATGGGATTATGAGTTAAAAATTCTTATACAATTCTTATACTAATCCTCAGGACTAATTCAGATTTCACCAGTTTTCCCACTGTGGTCTTTTCTCAGGTTTAGGAGTCCATCTGGAATCCCAGGTTGTATTTAATTATGAAGTCATTTTAATCTCCTCCAGTCTGAGACAGTACATTTTTTTCCTCTATTTTTTTATGATCTTGGCACTTTTGAAAAATGTTGTTTTTAGGTGCTGCAGAGTGGATTCCGACTCATAGCGACCAAATGTGACAGACTAGAAGTGCCTCATAGGGTTTTCTTGGCTGTAATCTTTATGGGAGCGGATCACCGGGTCTTTTTCTCCTGAGGAGCTACTGAGTGGGTTGAACAGCCAACCTCTCAGTTCGAAGTTGAGCCCTTATTCATTGTGTCACCAGGGTTCCTTTGATGAAAAATACTGACCAGTTATTTTGTAGAATGTCCCTTAATTAGGATTTGTCTAATATTTCCTCATGATTAGATTAAGTTTATGCACTTTTGGCAAGAATACCACATAAACAATGTGAGGCTCTTCCCAACACATCACATCAAGAGGTACATGCTGTTAATCTACTGGTGAGGTTAAGTTTGATCATGTAGTAAATGTGGTGTCTCCCAAGTTTTTCCACTATAAAGTTACCGAGTTTCCATTTTAATCAATAAGTATCTATCGGCAGATAGGTGTCCCTCAGTGGCACAATTAGTTAAGTACTGCACTACTAACCAAAAGGTTCATAATTCAAATCCACCCAGAGGTCCTCGGAAGAAAGATTTGGTAATCTACTTCTGAAAGTTCACTGCCATGAAAATCTAATGGAGCTCAGTTCTAAGGTGACACACTTGGGGTCACCATGAGTCGGAATTGACTCGACAGCAACTGTTTTTCTTTGGGTTTTTTGTTTGCTTTATGGTGATATACTGTGAGATTATGAAATTATCATGTTTCTCATCATAGTTTTCATTAGATAATTTTAACATCCATTAATGATTCTTATCTTCAATACTTAACTATACTAGTATCTATCCAATGATTATTTTCTATTTCCATTATTTCTTCCACACTTACTAATTCAAAATTCTACTATAAAGAAGACATGCCCTTCTGTCCAACTCACAATTTCTGTATTCAGTTAACTATTCTTACAGGCACAAGTTAAGGGGTAAGTAAAATACTTGCAAAGACTTGCTATGTAAGTCTTCCTAGTTTGCATCACTGCAGTTGATAGAGGTTACTATCAGAAGAAAAGTTAATGGTGCATCCCCAGAAAACAAAGATATCTAACAGAAATTAGTATCAAAGTGGTTAAATTTTAAAACCATGGGACATTCTTAGGTCAACTGATTTTATATTTTTCATAGCGGTTACTATTTACTCACTCATTAATACAATAAATATTTACTGATGACCACTATGAGTGCTAGTCTCTGGGGGAACAATACTGAATAAAAGCATATACAAATGCAGGTTCAGGAAGCTTGCAGTCTATTGAGAGAAACAGATATGTATCCAAAAAAATAAACAAATAACAACAATAAATGTGATATTACAGCATAGCACTATATGAACTGCATATAATTACCTTACCTGCTACAGAGAAGAGATATATGATGCTTCTAAGACAGACTTGTAACCTAATCAGGGATATAAGAGGCACCCTCCCTGAAGTAATAACAATAAAAACAAAATATGAATGATGAGTCTTAATTAGATGATGATGTTAAGAAAGAAAATATCAGGAATTACAAATCACGTGAACAAAGGCTGTAGCTTGAAATATGACACACACACAAGTGCACACACACTTGTGTACTTGTGTTTTATTTTTATATGATTTTATGGAAAGAGAAAGAATACACATAGAAAAATTTAAAGAAATGAAATAATTAATTGGAACAGTTTAAAAAAGACAGAACTCTTCACTTAGAAGAGTGAGTATTGAGAGGCGGGGCCAAGATGGCAGAGTAGTCAGACACTTCCAGTGGACCCTCTTACAACAAAGACCAGAAAAAAACAAGTGATTTGATTATATATGGCAATCTGGGAGCCCTGAATATCAAAGGCAGAGCTGAGGAACTGGACTGAGTGACGGGGAGGGAGAGATTGTTTGGAAGCAGCAGGAAGTAACCAGACCTGACCTGGCGAGAGACCGAACCCTTCATGCCTGAGCAGCTCATGAGTAAGCGGTGAGGCAGGCAAGCAGCGGTGCTCGGGAGACGTGTTTTCTGCACCAGGAGAGACCCAGCACCAGAGAGTCTACACGGTCACCCAGAACCAGTGAGGAGCAGCCCTCATCAGCGAAAGATAAGTACTTCCGTTCAGCTTACCATGTGGATCAAAAACATCCCCTTTGGGGGAGAACCTCTCTCCCATTCACCTCCCCGCTCCCCACTCTGCACTGTGTCCTGGGCCGGAAGTAGGATCCATCACATGCCCGGAGACATTCTCCCTGCCTTGGAAAAAATAAATTGCCAGCTCCCCTAAGCCAGAAAACCAGGGTAGGCACAATTCCTTTGCCTAGGCACAGTCATAAGGAATTCATGGACTTTGAGTGCCTTTCCCCCTGCTTACACGTGTGTTGGCATATCTCAACAGAGTAGGCCCTCATTACTGCAGTACAACAGGGTATATACTGTTTCAACTGTGAAGTGGTAGATTCTTGACATTTGACACTGCTCTGCCCATTAAGCAGGGTCTTCACCTACCCACATCAGGGTCCTGAGGACTGGTGTCTCCACCATGCCACCTAGCCACCTGCAATAGGGGCCCATTAATAAAAGGTGCCCCCTAGTCCTTACAGCAAACATTACTTGCTCATATTCCGGCTGCAAAACCCACCCACCTATGCGCTCTAGGGAACAGGGATACGCCTTCCTCCTAGATACTCGAGGGTGGCCATCAGCCCTCTGCCTTGCTCTGAGTGTGTCCCCCTGCTGCAGCCAGATGCCTGTGCCTACACCAATCACCCACACTTGTCTAGAACTGTAGGTGAGAGCCTACCCCACACACTTGCTGGCTATCTACCTGGACACCTAAGCTGAATCCATAGAGGAGGAGTGGGTGGACTCCTGAGCTCACATACATAGTAACAGATCTAACCACCTGCTGACAGAACATTAGAGCTTCAAAGGTGCCAATAATCAAACTAGCTCATATGAGCGGCCTGTTTTGGCATATCAAAACAATACAAGAAGCTAGGTCACGGTAAGCAAACATCAAATAAATAAATATAATAATTTATTGATGGCTCGGAGACAACAGTCAATATCAATTCACATAAAGAGGTATTCCATGATGGCTTCATCAAGCTACCAAAATAAAGAATCTAGACATTTTCCAGAGGAGGAAAACGTCTTGGAATTACTGGAGGCAGAATACAAAAGATTAATATACAGAACTCCTCAAGAAATTATGACGGAAATTAAGCAAAACACAGAACATGCAATAGAGGAAATTAAAACGATTAGAGAAGAGCATAATGACAAATTTAACAGGCTGCAAGAAACCATAGAGAGACAGCAATCAGAGGTCCAGTAGATTAACAATAAAATTTCAAATTAGACAGCTCAATAGAAAGTCATAGGAGGAGAATTGAGGCAATGGAAGTCAGAATTAGTGAGACTGAAGATAAAGCACTTGATGTCAAATTATTTGAGGAAAAATCAGACGAAAGGATTAAAAGAAGTGAAGGAACCCTAAGAATTATGTGGGACTCTATCAAGAGGAATAACCTATGAGTGATTGGAGTGCCAGAACATAGGGGGATAACGGAAAAAAACAGAGAGAATTGTTGAACAGTTGTTGGCAGAAAACTACCATGATATAGTGAAAGATGATAAGATATCTATCCAAGATGCTCATTGAACCCCACATAAGGTAGATCCCAAAAGAAAGTCACCAAGACA
>NW_004444031.1:8265273-8269038 GCF_000243295.1 Trichechus manatus latirostris
AGAGCAACCAGATATCAACCCAGATAGGGAAGTAACAAAAATAAATCAAAGCTAAAACACTGAAAATAGGGAAACAGATGTCAATATGTAAAAGATCACAGCATGAAAACAAAAAAGAGGAACTTAAAAAATGTAGACATAGATTTTTCATATGGAGAGGAAGTCAAGGTGATATAAAGAAATAAAAGGCTGGTATAAACTTAGAAAAACAGGAGTAAGTATTAAGGTAAGCACACAGGAAATTAAAAATAGTACAAGTCAAAATAAAAAAAAAAACTAGAAAAATATAAAGACACAGAAAACACAAAATCAACAGCAACAAAAAAGATGAACAGAAAATACATAAAGAAAAATGACTCAGCACAGAAAATTAAGTGGAACAAAGAAACTGAACAACACACAAAAAAAGATACCAAAATGATAACACTAAACTCATACCTATCAATAATTATGCTGAGTGTAAATGGACTAAATGTACCAATAAAGAGACAGAGAGTGGCAGATTGGATGAAAAAACACGATCCGTCTATATGCTGCCCACAAGAGATGCACCTTAGACTTAAAGACACAAACAAACTAAAACTCATAGAATGGAAAAAATATATATCAAGCAAACAACACTCAAAAAAGAGCAGGAGTGGCAATATTAATCTCTGACAAAATAGACTTTAAAGTAAAATTCACCACAAAGGATAAGGAAGGACACTATATAATGATTAAAGGATCAATACACCAGGAAGACATAACTATAATAAATATTTATGCACCCAACAACAGGGCTCCAAAATACATAAAACAAACTCTAACAGCACTGTAAAGAGAGACATACAGCTCCACAACAGTAGTAGGAGACTTCAACACAACACTTTCAGTGAAGGACAGAACATCCAGAAAGAAGCTCAACAAAGACATGGAAGAGCTAAATGCTCCAATCAACCAACTTGATCTAATAGACATATACTGCACACTCCACCCAACAGCAGCCAAGTATATGTTCTTATCCAATGCTCATGGAACGTTCTCCAGAATAGACCACATGTTAGGCCATAAAGCAAGCCTTAACAAAATCCAAAGCAGCCAAATATTACAAAGAATTTTACTGACCATAAATCAATGAAAGTAGAAATCAACAACAGAAAAGGCAAGGAAAAAAAAAATCAAACACATGGAAACTGAACAACACCTTGCTCAAAAACTACTGGGTTATAGAAGAAATTAAGGAGAGAATAAATAAATTCATAGAATCAAATGAGAATGGAAAACACATCTTACCAGAACCTTTGGGACACAGTAAAATTAGTCCTAGAGGTCAGTTTAAAGCAATAAATGTACACATCCAAAAAGAAGAAAAGGCCATAATCAAAACATTAACCCTACAACTGGAACAAGTGGAAAGAGAGGAGCAAGAGAAGCCCTTGGGCACCAGAAGAAAGGAAATAATAAGAATTAGAGCAGAATTAAATGAAATACAGAATATAAAAACAACTGAAAGAGTTAACAAGACCAAAAGCTGGTTCTTTGAAAAGATCAACAAAAGTGATAAACCATTGGCCAAACTGACAAACGACAAACAGGAGAGGAGGCAAATAACCCTATAAGAAATGAGATAGATGATATCACAACAGACCCAACTGAAATTAAAACAATCAGAATACTATGAAAAATTGTACTCTTAACAAATTTGAAAACCTAGAGGAAATGGACAAATCTCTAGAAACTCACTACCTACCTAAACTAACACAAACAGAGGTAGAACAACTAAATAAACCCATAAAAAAAGAAGAGATTGAAAAGGTAATTAAAAACCTCCCAACAACAAAAAAGTTCTACCGAACTTTCAGAGAAGAGTTAACACCACTACTACTAAAGGTATTTCAGAGTATAGAAAAGGATGGAATACTCCTAAACTTATTCTATGAAGCCAGCATAACTTTGATACCAAAACCAGGTAAAGACACCACAAAAAAAGAAAATTACAGACAAATATCTCTCATGAAAATAGATGCAAAAATTCTCAACAAAATTCTAGCCAATAGAATTCAGCAACATACCAAAAAGTAATCCACCATGATCAAGTGGGATTTATACCAGGTATGCAGGGATGGTTCGACATTAGAAAACAATCAATGTCATCCATCACATAAATAAAACAAAAGAGAAGAACCACATGATCTTATCAATTGATGTAGAAAAGGCCTTTGACAAAGTCCAACACCCATTCTTGTAAAAACTCTCAAAAAAATAGGAATAGAAGGGAAATTCCTCAGTATAATTAAGGGCATTTATACAAAGGGAATAGCCAACATCCTAAATGGAGAGACATTGAAAGCATTCCCCTTGAGAACAGGAACCAGACAAGGATGCCTTTATCACCACTCTTATTCAACATTGTGCTGGAGGTGCTAGCCAGAGCAATTAGGCTAGAAAAAGAAATAAAGGGCATCCAAATTGGTAGGGAAGAAGTCAAAGTATCTCTATTTGCAGATGAGATGATCTTATACACAGAAAACCCCAAAGAGTCCACAAGAAAACTACTGGAACTAATAGAAGATTTCAGCAAAGTTTCAGAATACAAGACAAACATACAAAAAACAGCTGCATTCCTTTACATCAACAAAGAAAACCTCAAAGAGCAAATCACCAACTATATATCATTTACAATAGCCCTCAAGAAGATAAATTACTTAGGTATAAATCTAACCAGAGACGTAAAACATCTATACAATGAAAACTACAACACACTACTGCAAGAAACCGAAACAGACCTGCATAAGTGGAAAAACATACCTTGTTCATGGATAGGAAGACTCAACATTGTGAATATGTCAATTCTACCCAAAGTGATCTACAAATACAATGCAGTCCCAATCCAAATTCTACCGGCATTTTTCAATGAGATGGAGAAACAAATCACCAACTTCATATGGAAAGGGAAGAGGTCTTGAATAAGTAAAGCATTACTCAAGAAGAAAAAAAAAGTTAGAGGCCTCACACTATCTGATTTTAGAAACTATTATGCTGCCACAGTAGTCAAAACAGCCTGGTACTGGTATAACAACAGACACATAGACCCATGGGACAGCATTGAGAATCCAGACATAAATTCATCCACCTATAAGCAGCTAATATTTGACAAAGGCCCAAAGTCCGTTAATTGGGGAAAAGACAGTCTCTTTAAAAAATGGTGCTGGTGTAATTGGATATCCATCCGCAAAAAACTGAAACAAGATGCATACCATGCACAAAATCTAACCCAAAACGGATCAAAGACTTAAATATAAAAACAAAAACTATAAAGATCATGAAAGAAAAAATAGAGACAAATCTAGGAGCCCTAATACGTGGCATAAACACAATATGAAACATAAGTAACAAAACACAAGCACCAGAAGAGAGACTAGATAACTGGGAGCTCCTAAAAATCAAACACTTATGTTCATCAAAAGACTTCACCAAAAGAGTAAAACGACAACCTACAGACTGGGGAAACATTTTTGCCTACGACAAATCTGATCAGCGTCTAATCTCTAACATCTACAAAATACTGCAAAACCTCAACAACCAAAAGACAAATTACCCAATTAAAAAATGGGCAAAGGATATGAACAGGTATTTTGCCAAGGAAGATATTCAGGCAGCTAACAGACACATGAAGAAATGCTCACAATCATTAGCCATTAGAGAAATGCAGATCAAAACTACAATGAGATATCATCTCACCCCAACAAGGCTAGCATTCATCCAAAAAACACAAAAAAATAAATG
>NW_004444031.1:8269930-8307297 GCF_000243295.1 Trichechus manatus latirostris
GAGACCAGAAGAACTAGATGGTGCCTAGCTGCCACCAGTGACTGCCCTGACAGAGAATACAACAGAGAGTCCCAGATGGAGCAGGAGAAAGGTAGGGTGCAGAACTCAAATTCTAGTAAGAAGACCAGACTTAATGGTCTAACTGAGACTGGAGGAACCTGGAAAGCATGGCCCCTGTATTCTCTATCAGCCCAGAACTAAAACAATTTCCAAGGCCAACTCTTCAGACAGGGATTGGACTGGACTCTGGGACATAAAGTGATACTCGTGAGGAGTGTGCCTCTTAACTAAGCAGATACAAGACACTAAACGGGCAGTTTTTGTCTGAAGGTGAGATGGGAAGGCAGAGATAGTTAGGAGCTAGTTGAATGGACATGGGGAATCGGGTGGAAAGGAGGAGTGTGCTGTCACAGTATGGGGAGAGTAATTAGAGTCACATTACAATGTATGTATAAATTTTTGTATGGGAAAAAATAAAAAAAAGAAGAGTATTAAGAGATAATATACTAAAATTCATATGTGATTACAATTTGTAAGGTGGCAAATGTCTTTTAACAGTATAACGTACATTGATCTTGCAATATTTACCATTAACAAGATAAGCAAAACCACTCTTCCCTATTCTCATAACAGTAAATCATACCAATGATATGAAATAAACATAAAATGGATATATATTGGCAAGCTGGAGTTGACAGTAGTATTATTATTAACAGCTGATGACAAAATTGTCTACTGGTGTCCCCACCACCAAAAATTGCTGCTTCTCGAGGAAACTAAAAAGTAAACATTACTAATAGGAGTGTACAGAAAGGCAATCAGACTCAAAATCCATATTCCAGTACAACAGCTTTTCTACATACTAAATATAATCAATGATATAATTTGTTGATAACAATTCAACAACTGAGATAAGAAAAAATGCTAAAGAATAAATTCTTGAGAGTGAAAGGCAAAATGCTAAACCATGGACTTGTCGAAAAATAAAAATAATATTTAAGAGAATTTTCATATTACTGAATGGGAAGATTCTTTAAAGAATGCCACTTATGCTTTCAAAACAAAGAGAAACTAATTTTCACTAAAAAAATTATCATTATTTTGAGAACGTGACAGAAACATTTTAAAATACATCTATTATAATAAACAACAAAAAATAACTAAAAAATTCAAAAGTGAACTAATACAAAGAGATACTTGCCTTCAGAGATTTTAAAACATGTTATAAAACTACCTTATGTAAAGAGTTGGATTATGCATAACATAGTGGACAATTCAGTAAAATCAGAGATGTCTAAAAAAAAAACTAAAACAAAAAAAAATTGTAGAAAACTGTTGACATCACAAATTATAGAAAAAAAGTGGAGATGGTTTAAAAATGCTACTTAAGAAAAACGAAAACTATTCACACACACGTATTCACACATACACACGTTAGCCCCCAGGCACCACTGTATGACCATGAGACAAGTACAGAATATGTAGGGAAAAGTTTATCTGACTCCAGGATTAAAATGTATCTTATACACATTAAACAATTAAAATAAATTTGAAAGATCTATAAGAGATTTTACAATTTTTTTCTATTTCACACATTAAGATTTTTAATAACTGAAATCAAAATATAAACAGCAAATGTATGAAGTTGCCAGAAATAGATAAAATTAATGCTCTAGGATATTGTGAAAAACAATGTACCCTTAATTTTCTATATAAAAATACATAATCAGAAAATCCACAAAGGAAGAAATGCCAATGGTCAATAGCATATGACTAACAAAACAAATTACTGTTGATCAAAAGACATGGTAGCACATGGAATGGCATTTATTGATCCAATATATAATATAGCACATGTTAAATGAGATTTTTCTCTTGCCTAATGGAGAAGATGTTTTATAAAACAGTATCCAGTGTACATCAGGGTATAATAAAATGTCCAGTTTTATAGCCCAATGATAGCAAAGTAAACTATCACTAATTGCCTGGAGGATAATTTTGGAAAATTCATCAAGATTTCCTATAAGGTACAAGTGCCTTGATAGAATAATTCTATATATTCAAACCAAGAAAATAATTTAAGATTTAGACAATTAGTTATATAAAACAATGCTCTTCTCAGTGCTGTTTTTTATAACAAAATATAAGAAATAGCAAAAATGTACTTACTAATGGAGATATATTTATCTAAATCAAATTTTGATATATATACAAATTAATATTGAATAATGGTTTTGAAGAAATAATGTGAAATGTTGTTGTAAGAAGCTGTCGAGTTGGTTCCGACTCATAGTCACTCTATGTACAACAGGACAAAGGAATGCCCCGGTCCTGTGCCATCTTCACAATCGCTGTTATTCTTGAGCCCGTTGTTGTAGCCACTGTGTCAATCCATCTCATTGAGGGTCTTCCTCTTTTTTGCTTACCCTGTACTTTACCAAGCATAAGGTCCTTCTCCAGGGACTGGTTCCTCCTAATAACTTGTCTTAAGTACTTGAGGCAAAGTCTTGCCATCCTTGCTTATAGTGAGCATTCTGGCTGTACTTTTTCAATGACAGCTTTGTTCATTCTTCTGACAGTCTATGGTAAATTCATTATTCTTAGCCCACACCATAATTCAAAGGCGTCAATTCTTCATTCTTCTTTACTCATTGTCCAGCTTTTGTATGCATATAAGGCAACCGGCAATACCATGGCTTGGGTCAAGCACACCTTAGTCCTCAAAATGACTTCTTTTCAACACTTTGAAGAGGTCTTTTGCAGCAGATTTCCCCCATGCAATACGTCATTTGATTTCTTGACTGCTGCTTTAATGGGCGTTGATTGTGGACCCAAGTAAAATGAAATCCTTGACAACTTCAATCTTTTCTCTCTTTATCCTGATGTTGCTTACTGGTCCAGTTTTGAGGATTTGTGTTTTCTTTATGTTGAGATGTAATCCATAATGAAGGCTATAGTTTTTGATCTTCATCAGCAAGAGCTTCAAGTCCTCTTGGCTTTCAGCAAGCAAGGTTGTGTCATCTGCATATCACAGGTTTTTAACGTGTCTTCCTCTAATCCTGATGCAGCGTTCTTCTTCATATAGTCCAGCTTCTCAGATTATTTGCTCAGTGTACATACTGAATAGTATGGTGAAAGAATACAAATCTGATGCACACCTTTCCTTATTTTAAACCATGCAGTATCCCCTTGTTCTGTTCAAATGACTGCCTCTTGGTCTATGTACAGGTTCCTCATGAGCACCATTAAGTGTTCTGGAATTCCCATTCTTTGAAATGTTATCCACAATTTGTAATGATCCACAGTCGAATGCCTTTGAATAGTCAATAAAACACTGGTAAACATCCTTCTGGTATTCTCTGTTTTCAGCCAATCTGATAGCAGCTTTTGTATTAGTGGTTAGTACATAAATCTGAATAATAGTGGTTTTTATAGATTGACTTTTGTCCCCCCAAAATGTATGTCAATTTGGCTAGTCCATGATGCCCAGTATTGTGTAATTTCTCCACCATTTTGTCATCTGATGTGATTTTCCTATGTGTTGTAAATCCTACTTCTATAATGTTAATGAGGTGGGATTAGCGGCAGTTATGTTAATAAGACAGGAAGGCAGGACTCAATCTACAAGATTAGGTTGTGTCTTAAATCAATCTCTTTTGAGATATAGAAGACAAAAGCCAGCAGAGAGACATGGGAACCTCATACCACCAAGAAACAAGAGCTTGGAGAATAACAGTTCCTTTGGACCCGAGGTCCCTGTGCTGAGAAGCTCCTCGACCAGGGAAGATTAACAACAAGGATCTCCTCCCAGAGCTGACAGAGAGAGGAAGCCTTCCCCTGGAGCTGGCACCCTGACTTTGGACTTCTAGCTTTTAGACTGTGAGAGAATAAATTTCTCTTTGTTAAAGTCATTCACTTGTGGTATTTCTGCTACCGCAGCACTAGATAACTAAAACAGTCATATTAACTGATCTTCCTTGTAGAAGTATGGATACTATCCTATCACTGACAGTGTTGTACTTTAGGATAAATATTGAAATGTGCTTTTTGGACATGAATGCGATGCGATGCCATTAATCTTGAATTTTTCATCCTGGCATAGTAGTACACGTTTGTCCCATTCAAAATTGCCAATACCAGTCAATTTCAGCTCACTAGTGCCTAGGATATCAATCTTTATTTGTTCCATTTCATTTTTGACTACTTATAATTTTTCTACATTCATACTTCTTACATTCCATGTTCCAATTATTCATGGATATTCGGATGTTTTGAGTCATTCCACATCATCAGATGAAGGTCCAGAAAGCTTTACTTCATCCACATCATTAAGGCCATCTCTACTTTAAGGAAGCAGCTCTTTCCCAGTCATATTTTGAGTGCCTTCCACTCTCAGGGGCTCCTCTTCCTGCACTATATGAGTCAATGTTCCACTGCTATTTTAAGGTTTTCACTGCTCAATTTTTTCAGAAGTAGACCTCCAGGTCCTTCTTCCTGGTCTACATTCGTCTGGAAACTCCGCTGAAACCTGTCTACTATGGGTGATGCTGCTGGTATTTGGAATACTGGTAGCATAGCTTCCAGCATCACAGCAACATGCAAGCTAACACAGTACAACAAACTGACAGATGAGTGGTGCCTGTTGCCACAAGGCAGGGGCCTTTATGACTGAAACTGAAGAAAAAGGTGTGTGCTGCAAATTATTGTTTTTATAGTATATTGTATGAGGTATCTGAATTTTTGGTAGTGCAAATAGAAAATTTTTATTTGTTACTCATGTGTACCAATAAACTGCAGCTGGGACTTTGGGGTATAGTTAGTGGTACTTCGTATGTACCACTAAACACTTAGGGTAGTCTTGTGAGAGGGGGCAAGAAAAAAAAAATTCCATACTACCTACCAAAATTCAGACACAATTATTCAGAATGCTTTCATTAATGAAAACAAATGGTATAAACAAAAAATTCAAAGCAGAAAATAATTGGGTCACAAGAGGGTTAAGAGCAAAAACTGAGGTTCCTGCAAGTAGAAGGATTCTGTCTCAGGTCAGTAATCTAAAAATCACGCTGAAGTTTCCAGCTATTGGCATTGCCGACAGATTTTGGACTCAATGCTGCAAGTCAACTTTTGTCTGAGTTTCCAGACTGCCAGCCTGTCCTACAGTGTTAAACTTGCTAGCCCCCATGATCATGTGAGCCAAAAATAAATGAATGAATGAAAAAAAAAAAATCTCTTATTGGTTCTGGTGTTCTGGAGAAACCTGATTTTCTTTCTTTCTATGCACCTATCCACCCATCCACCCATCTACCCATCCATCCAGCTATCTATCCTTCTATCTATCTATCTATCTTTCTATTTATCCACTCGCAAACTGACAGACGAGTGAAATAGTGCTTCATAGAATAGGACATTGACGATGTTATGATGCTAAAAACAGTGTCCAATACTCTATCATATAATCTAAATAATAGACTATATACATTTATGCATACATATACATAATAAATAAATGTTACATATATTATATTTATCTCTTTTCCATGTCTATGTTTTGAAGGAAGTCCCTGTGTGGTGCAGTTAACATGCTAGGCTGCTAACTGAAAGATTGGAGGTTCAAGTCCACCTAGAGGAGCCTCAGAAGAAAATTAGCCATTGAAACCCTTTGGAGCACAGTTCTACTCTTACACACATGAGGTCACCATGAGTTGGAATCATCTTGATGGCAACTTTTTTTGTTTTTAATATGCTGAAAGATCAATGTATCATGCAATCTTATTAACAGAGGCTATCTTTAAATAGTTAAAACTATGGTTGATCAATTTTTATTTTTGTATTTTTATGTATTTTCTAAATTTCCTAGAATGAATCTTTCTAATTTTCTTACAATGAATATTCATCATTTTTAAATCTCAAAATACAAGCAGAATGTTTTAATAATCTAATTTCATCTTATTTCGTTGGATTGTAGTCACAAACTATGAGGAGGTAAGGAAAAAAAGACAGCTAGAAAGACAAAGTGCAAACCTTTATCTGCTTTGTTCCCCATAATCTTCAAATATTTTGACATGATTCCCAGGTGTTTGCTAAAGCAGTTCTGAACAGAAAAGTACAACAGTAGGTCAATCCTTGAAATAACTACAGTCAGTCTATCTCAATCAACTAACTGCCTGGGTCCTCTGATCTCTTCCCCTGAGGAAGAAAGAGATGTGTGTTTGGATCAATTTTACATTAAAAAAAAAAAAAACCTTCTTTATTTTTCACAGTTGGAATTCTGACTTAAAACTGTACGTTTGAATTCCAATGTGATCCTTCAATACACTTTCCAGACAGAAGACTAATGTTTAGCCAGTGGTCAAAACCAAAAATACCCATGGCTGTCGAGTCGATTCCAACTTGTAACGACAGCATAGGACTGAGTAGAACTGCCTCAACAGGGTTTCCAAGGAGCGGCTGGTGGATTTGAACTGCCGATCTTTTTGTTAGCAGCCATGCCCTTAACCACTGAGCCGGTGGTCAGGATATATAGTATTTTCACTTAGAGTGAAACTTCAAATATAGAAGGTAGTATGCCAAGAGTAGGTCTTTACAAGGCAGTCAAATGTTATTTAAAACAAACAAACAACAAAGTTTGTAATGAGTTTTACACATGATAGGACAATTATAACATTACATACATTAAAATAGTTTAAGCACATAAAATTACTGTATTACACTTTCAGGCAATGCTTTTTTTTTTTTTCCTCCCAAGCTTGTGGTTGTACTGTCCAGAGTTTTTAGCTGAAGAAAATGGAATCCCATGTAGGTGATGTAAGAGGAAAGAGATATAGTAAACGGCGTACATAGTTCACAGAATTATAAGAAGGGCTGAAAAACAGACTCTTGGCTTTATAGTCAAGAATAATTCTCAAATCGCAGAAGAGAACCAGGCCAAAAAGTAGTAAGTGTTGCCTCTGCCAAGAAAAATTGCTTCAGAATCAGGAAGCTTGACAAATCGTGAGTCAGAATCGACTCGACAACTAACAACTATATATATATATGTATATATATACCTATTGCTGTAGAGTCAATTTCAACTCATAGTGACCCTATAGTGTATATATATATATATACTTGACAGAACATATATACATATATAGTTGTCATTTTTCATAAATATAATACGTAATTATTCATAAAACCATACTAGGGGCATTAGAATAAAATGATTTCTATTTCTAGCATTATTTGGGAAGAGGTTAAGATATTTTTTTCTTTTATACAATGATCTCTAATTCTTGCATTCTTTGGGAAGAAGTTATATTTCTTTTAGAAGAAAATTTAGGGGACTATATTTATAAACTTGGAGTAGAAAAGTTTATTAAAGATACCATGCACATAAACAACAAAGAAACATTTGACTAAGTACAGTTAATACTCAGAGAGGCAGAATTGCTCAGTGATAAGAATGCAGTCTCTGAAACTTGACTTCTTTGGCAGAAATCCTGGCTGTATCATTTACTAGACATGTAATGGAAAAATTACTGAAATTCTATGTGGTGTTGTTTCCTCATCTGGAAATGAAAATATACCTACCCTATAAATTCATTGTGAGAATTCAATGCGTTATTATATGTTCAATGCTTAGAACAGTGCCCAATACACAGTACACAGGGTTTAAGTATGAGCTAATATTATTACCTATTATCATCTAACATAAATATCTTCTACAAATCAATTTAAAAATGCTTATACATCTATGAGAGAGAAAGATAGGTAAAAGATACCTAGAAGAAGTTTAGAAAGGGGAAATAGAATCTATGTTTTAAAAGTCTTCAAACTTAGAATAAAAGAAATGAAAATGAATGCAAATATGAGATTCTATTACACATTCATCAGATTGGCAAAATGTAGAAAGTCTCACATTATCAAGTGTTGGTGAGCATGTAGAACAATGAACATTCTTTTGTATTGCTAGAGTAAAAGGTATATAAAACACAGGAATTCAATACCCTAGAGCAAGGGTTCTTAACCTGGAGGATCTGAGGTTTTAGGTAGGAATATATATATTGCATTTTTACTTCCAATAAAATCTACCTGAAATTTAGTATTTCCTTCAATTATAAATGTAGAAAACAAAAAATAATATTAATAAGACTTGTGATTTGGTCATCAATTGAAAGCACAGATATACTTAAATTACATCACAATATTTACAGACAAAGATAAGATTAGTCTCATCATTAATCTCAAAAGTACAAATTTTGTTTGATCTTTTTAATGTTTTCATACAAAAGCATATATGTTATTTTTACATGCATGTGTTTATTCCAATAGTTTGAAAACTGTGCTTAAAAGTTTTATTGATACTCAAAATTATTTTACTTGATTTTTTAAAGTACTTTTATGAGAAGGTACATTTTTATGAGAAGGTTTACTAGATCATGGTCCAAAAAAAAATACTGAAAACTCAAAATGAACTTTTCAAACATTTACTCAGGAGGATCTGCACTCAAATATTCATAAATGTATTGTTTGTTATGGAAAAAAATAATAAATGCCCATCTTCAGGAGAGTAGGCAAATAAATTGTGGTATCTTCTTTACATTAGAAAGATTTAACATTATAAACTGGGTGTGGGTTTCAGTGTGTTTACTGTATTATCCTGTATACACTATTGTCTGGCTAAAATACTTCTCAGTAAATTTTTAAAAGCATTGTGATTTAACTGAAGTGTAAATTTATATTTTTAAATAAAACTGTTAGGTTGTCTTTGCAACCTGATGCTTGATAACTCTGGGACTTTTCTGCCATAATTATAGGTAGGCAATCTAAAGAGACTTATTAATAACCTAATAGCCCTGGTGGTGCAGTGGTTAAGAGCTGGGCTGCTAACAGCTAGGTCAATAGTTAAAAATTTAGCTAACAGCTAAAAATTACAGCCTTGAGCTGAGTGAACAATGAGAAGGGAGAGTAATTGGATAGCAGATTCAGGGAGATAAAAATGACTGGCTCTTTGAATACCTTATAGACAATTGTAAAGAACTTCAACTGTGCCAAACATTTTAAATTAATTTTATATTAATTTTAATTTGTCAGTTTGTCATACTGTGGTGGCTTGCATGTTGCTGTGATGCTGGAAGCTATGCCACAGGTATTCAAATACCAGCAAGGTCACCCAAGATGGACAGGTTTTAGCTGAGCTTCCAGACTAAGACAAACTAGGAAGAAGGTGTTGGAGGTCTACTTCTGAAAAAAGTCAGCCAGTGAAAACCTTATGAATAGTAGTGGAACTTCGTCTGATATAGTGCCAGAAGATGCGTCCCTCAGGGTGGAAGACACTCAAAATATGGCTGGGGAAGAGCTGCCTCCTCAAAGTGGAGTCCACCTTAATGACACAGATGGAGTCAAGCTTTCAAGACCTTCATTTGCTGATGTAGCATGACTCAAAATGAGAAGAAACAGCTGCAAGCATCCATTAATAATCAGAACCTGGAATGTACCAAGTACGAATCTAGGAAAATTGAAAATCATCAAAAATGTAATGGAATGCATAAACACAGATATGCGAGGACTTAGTGAGCTGAAATGGACTGGTATTGGCCATTTTGAATTGGACAATCATATTATGCCAGGAATGAAAACTTGAAGAGGAATGGTGGTGCATTCATCATCAAAAATAACATTTCAAGATCTATCCTGAGGTACAATGCTGTC
Source organism: Trichechus manatus latirostris (assembly GCF_000243295.1). Lineage (NCBI taxonomy): Eukaryota > Metazoa > Chordata > Mammalia > Sirenia > Trichechidae > Trichechus > Trichechus manatus. The sequence goes on from NW_004444031.1 coordinate 8,279,624, forward strand.
AGTGATAATATCTATATGCCTACAAGAAAGACCAGTTAATAATACTATTACTCAAATTTATGCACCAACTGAACTGGGATTGAATCAACTAACCTTTAAAATCATTATGCAAGTTTTTAGATAAAATGAACTCATTTTGTTTGATAACAGATCACTTTTAATTTACAGTTTTCATTTTTTTCTGCAATCCATGGCTTATTTAGAAGAGCATTTGTAAACTTCCAGATATTTACTTTTGAGCCTATTTTTATTTTTTCTTTCTATTTCTATTAGATTTTGCTTAGACAGTGCAATTTGTACTTTTTATCCTCTTTGGGAATTAATTAAACTTCTATTAAGGGCTCATTTTTATAAATGTCACATGATTATTAAACAAAAACATACGCATATACTTACATGTGTATATATGCAAATATGTATGTTATATATAATATATATGGTGAATAGACTACATACATATATTACATATTTTATATACATATTTCTGTATGGTTGTGTATGAATAAACCAAAAAAAGGAAATCAAACCCATTGCTGTGGAGCCAATTCCAACTCATAATGACCCTACAGGACAGAGTACAACTGCCCCATATGATTTCCAAGGATTGGCTGGTGGATTCAAACTGCCAACCTTTTGGTTAGCAGCTGAGCTCTTAACCACTGCACCACCAGGGCTCCTAAGTATGAATATTAGACTGTAAATAAATATAATGTATGTATACTATAATATATATACACATAAACATACAAATATATATAAACATGTGTGTAGATATGTCTCATTTTCTGTACATATACACTATATTTATACAGCTGTACAATATTTACACATATATAGTATGTATATGTATTACATATAACATTTTGCAAATAACAGTATATGCACAATGTATAAAAATATACATACAACAGTGTATATACAACATATATATACATATGCATATTTGTACATAGTATAATGTAAATCAAACATAACCTTGCTAATTTTTAATCATATGGATGTATAAAATTCTGAAAAATATTTTTAAAATATCCTATTGCATTTTTCAAGTTCTTTTTACATTTCTAGGCATTGTTGTTTTTATAATTCGCTGCTGAGGTTCCTCACAGCATAAGGACTAGGTTCCAAGACTGAGCATTCCAAGGGAGCAAGTCAGCTAAAAAAGCTCTGTTGCCTTTTCTAACATAACCTTGAAAGTCATAGGGTGTATATTTTGTCATATGGTATTTTGTAGAAGTGGGTCATTAAATCCTGCACCTATTCAAGGAGGGAGTGATTAACATTTGACACTTTATGAGAGAAATGCAGAAGAATTTGCTTACATTTTTTAAAATCACCAGAGTATATGTTTAAAAAATTATTGTTTTAATAAATTTTATTTTTCTAAGCAGTTTTAGGTTCTCAGAAAAATTACGCAGAAAGTACACAGTTCCCACATAGAGCTAATCCCACCTGCACACAGTTTCTTCTATTATTAACATCTTCCGTAAGTGTGATACATTTGTTTCAACTGATGAACAAATAATGATACATTATTATTATCTAAAGTCCATAATTTACAATAGGAGTCCCTGGATGACACAAATGGTTAAGTGTTGGACTACTAAACCGAAAGGTTGACTGTTTTAGCCCACCCAGAGGTGCCTCTGAAGACAGGCCTGGCAATCTGTTTCCAAAAGCCTTGAAAACCCTATGGACAAGTTCTACTCTGCACACATGGGGTCATCATGAGTCAGAATTGACTTGCAGGCAACAAACAACAACAGAGTTCACAGTAGCATTCCCTTTTTGTGTTTATAGTTCTCTAAATTTTGACAAAAGCTTAACGTCTTGTATCCACATTTACAGTATGCAAAAGAGTTTCACTGCCTTAAAATGTCCTGTACTTCATCTATTCATTCCTCCCCCATCCCCTTGAGTCCCTGGCAACCACTGATCTTTTCACTGTCTCTATAGTTTTGCTTTTTCTAGAATGTCACATAGTTGGAATAACATAGTATGTAGCTTTTCAGACTGTCTTCTTTTGAGTTTTCCTCCATGTTTGCATAACCTGATAGCCAATCTCTTTTCATCACTATATAATATTGCATTATATCAAGGTACCACTATTTGTTTGCCCATTCGCTTATTGAAGGACATCTTGGTTGTTTCCAATTTTTGTCAATTATGAATAAAGCTGCTATAAACATACACATGCAGGTTTTTGTGTGGACTTAATATTTTAATTCATTTGAGTAAATGCCTAGGAGAATGATTGCTGAATTGTATGACAGAGAGCATGTTTAACTTTGTGAGAAACTGCCAAATTGTCTTCCAAAGTGGCTGTACCATGTTAAGGTTCCATATCCTTTGCTCTCTGTTATTTTCCATTGATCTGTTTGTCTATTCTTTCACCCATATCACACTGTCTTAGCTATTGTAGCCTTACAGTAAGTCTTGAAATAAGGTAGTTGGTCCTTTGAGTTTGTCCTTCTTCAGTATTGTGTTGACTATTCTGCATCTTTTGCCTTTCCATATAAATTTTAGAATTAGTTTACTGCTAGCTACATAATAATTTGCAGGGATTTTGACTAGGATTGCACTGAATCTATGAATTATGGTGGAAAAATAAACATCTTGATCTGTTAAGTCTTGAAATTTGACTTTAGGTTTTGTTTTCAGAAATCTTACCCACACTATTACAGTAGTAAGAATTTCCTTAACGGTAGTTATGGAAGCTTCCCATTCTATCCCTTTTACAAATGCAAGAAATTCATATTTCCTCAACCCTCACCTACATCACCTGTGGAGTGAGCCCACACTGCGTGGGAGACATTTTTCCATCAGAATCTCATAGGGTCTCTCTGCAAGGTTATTGGGCAAGGGAGGGCGGCTGCTGCAATGCTACTTAGGTGTTAATTGTTCTTGTGAGTGTAATAATGCCTAAATGCCTCATGTTTCTGATATATATATCAGGAATGCAAGAAGAGGGCTAACATCTCAGAACTTTCACAGTTTGTGACTTAACATATATTTAAATATTTGTTTCTATATTTAATTTAAATAGACATTTATTAATGTTTATTAACAATTAAATGAACACTTATTTAATTTAAATAAAGACATTTATTATTAGCTCATAAATATAAAGTGGACCATGTGCAATCTTTTCGTGTGATAGTCTTAAAAGTGATTTTTTTTCTTAAATTGTAATCTTCAAAGTTGTGCTTAAACATTTTTTGTGACAGATGAAAGCCCCAAAAGATAAGATTTATAATGGACATATTGGGAATTTCTTAACTACAGTAGCATAAAAAGAAGCAGCATAATTTATAATAGTTCAAAGTCCAGTTACAAGTTGTAGTCTAGAGACTATATCCCCTAATCATTACATAGCTTTTGGTATAAACAGGAAAAAATAAATTAGTGACATCATAGTAACGTTTTTTCAAATATCCTGGATTACTATTCAGAGAACTCCAATATTAAAACATCTGTGATTTATTTTGTGAGTAAAGAACAATGGAAAAGACCCATCAAGGGCAAAGATTAATATACATATATATATATATATATATAACTAGAATAAATTGAAATTCTTGATTGGAAAACACCTATAAGCATGCCCCAAATCCATTCCTCTGTAATTTAAAAAGATTACATTCAGTTCTTTACCTATGACTACTAGTGAAATAAGGTACATTACCTGGTGGCACAGTGGTTAAGCGGTGGCCTGCAAACCAAAAGTTTGGTGGTTCGAACCAACCACCACTCTGTGAGAGAAAGATGTGGAAATTTGTTTCCAAAAAGGTTATAGCCTTCGAAATTCTATGGGGAAGTTATGTTCTGTTCTGTAGGGTCATTATTAGTTGAAATTGGCTTGATGGCACACAACGACAATAATTCTGATCATTTTCAAAACCTAAGAGTTGATAGAATTAATGTGGCTCATACTGCTAGTAGAGGCCTGTATAAATCCATATTTTAAAGTTACAAATCTCAGCGTTTGAAGTGTACTAATGCACTCCAAGTTCTAGGTTTATTTACATTTTAAAACCATATTTTTATCTTATGGATTTCATATTCTGTAGTACCATGATAAATGTTCGTTGTAATCACTTCTAAAGGAATCAATGATCCAGGCATTATTACAAGCTTACTGTGTAAATCTAGCTATAATGTTTCAACTTGCATACTTTAATTTAATACTCAATAAACTGTGGATCATTATAACTCTTCTAAGTACTTTTCCATCTTCTATGACCATGGAATTAAATTCTAAAATTAAAAAAGTCGTATTTAATGTACTTTTAAGCATGCTTTACAAAATATACTCTGAGAACTAAAAGTCTATGACCAAATGGAAAGATATGTTAGTAGGGAACAAAACAAAATGGTATGACACTTCCAGTTCTTTATTAAGTTATTTAATTCACCTTGCCATTGATACTTAAAAACTTACACTTATTAACTCTGATTTACAGTCTACACAATCATAGATAATAAGACATTCATATATAATTATTGATTATAATAACTTATATTGTATGTACATTGTATATACAATGTACAAAAGATACATTGATTAGGCCAGGACTCTGGACTTTATTATTAGGATATTTCTAAAATTTTTTATTTTTTAAAGGATTTACCTGTATCTGCTGTCTCCTCTTCCTCCCCTCCCATTCTCTCTTCTACCTTTTCTAAATAGGATTTTGTCCTTATCACTTGCCTGACACCTCTTTTATCACCTGAACTCCATGTTGCCAAATCAACGGTCATTTCATTATCCTCACTTCAGTAGTTCATTCGAAAATGCCTGGTATAGTTGTTTTCTTCCAACTTCATAAAACATTTTTTCTCTTGATTCCTGTAACAAAACTCTCTGTTAATTTTTCTTCCTTATCACTGGCCACACTTTCTTGGTCTCAATTACTATGCTTCCTTCTTTTCTTCTGACTTCCAATGTGGGAAAGCCTCAAGAGTCTGTCCTGGATTCCTTTCTTTTATTGATCTATAGTGATCTTTTCAGAGCTTTCATTCTAAATATTAATCAGTACACTAATGAATCACTAATTTATGTCTCCAACTCTAACCTCATCTGTGAACTCTAGACCTAATTTTCTAGTATCCAAATACCAGAAAACTAAGTAGGCAGATGCTCACCCTCAAACCTGCTCCTTTCACAGTCCTCGTCTCAGTAATTGGCACTATTATCCCTTTGTTGTTAGAATACTGTTAGTAGCTGTTTGCATCTTCCACTTTCCTTCTCCTTCACATATACTCCATCAAGTCCTGCCAACTCTACATCCACAATATATCCAAATTTCTACATTTGACCATATGCTATTCTACTGCTGTTACTGATCTTCATCTCCCACTTGGACAACTGCAATGATCTCTAAAGTGTTCTGTTTGCTTCTTCCCTCCCTAAATCATTTGTCTGCAGCAACTAATCTTTTACACATATAAATCAGATTTGTCAACTCCAAGGTTAAAATTATCTAATAGTTTATTGTCCTGTTTAAAATAATATCAAAACCCCTTGTCATAGACTTTAAGAATCGCATGATCAGACCCTTAGAAGCATCTCTCACCTCATGCATTATCACTTTCTTTTTCACACACTATTCTCCAACTGCTCTTTTTTTTTTTTTTTCCGTTTCCAAAGTATGTCAAACTCATTTTTATCTCGGTGTTTCCACACTGTTTCTTCTTCTTGGATAGTCTTTCCTCCAATTTGTCCACAACTGGATTAACTTATTATTCAAGACTCAGCTTTATATTGTCATCTCAGAGTGGCTTTCCTTGAACACCCAGTCTAAAATATGACACCCTCCCAAATCCCAGTCACTCTCACATCACTCCATTTCATTTCTGTTATCTGAAACTTTCTTGTGATTATCCTGAATACTGTTGTTTATTTATTTTCTTTCTCTCCCCTATTCTAATGTCTGCTCAAGGAAAACAGGGGACCTTCTTGTCTATCAACTGCTCTATGACCAGCATAGGAACATAATAGGAGCTCGATAAATCTTTGTTTAATTAATGGAGAGGGTGCTTCAATCTTCAAAACACTTTATTATATGTAAATTAAAAACAAATACCATCAATTTTCACTTTAAAATAAATGATTATGTAATTATCAATAAGATAAAATGTTCAGTGAAAAGTCAATGAATTAGAAATGTAAAGAGAAAAATTAACTATTTATTAAAAGATAAAGAATTATAGCTTTGTTGCTGTGGCAATATGTCTAATTGCCATGCAACTTTAATTTAATAAAAATTCAGTTTCTTAAAATAAAGCATGCAACAAAAATTTGAATATATCTACGTCTTTTTCTGATTTTCTCCTTTGTTCATCCATTTTTTTTTTTGCTTGCACCTTATTCTTTGTTTCTATTTGTTTATTGATTAATCCCTCAACTTTACAGTAGACTCTATTAAGGATATTAGCATATACTCTAGTTTAGCACAGTTGCACAGCCAAGCCCAGAGGCTTATATATTAAAAATTGCTTGATAAATAATTGCTGAACAAATTAATGAATGAAAAAAGTGATTATAGACCTGAAATACTTTCTACACCATTATCAATAATCATTAACATCTTAATTTTACAAGGCCCAGGACAAATTCTATGAACTTTTGCCTCAGTAGAAGTGATTTCTCCTTTCATTGAATATCTATGGGTTTTGCATATAATTTTTTGGAGTACATGATCATTAAGGTTCTGTGTCAGCTTGGCTGGGTCATGATTCTCAGTGGCTTGGCAGTTATGATGTAGTTTTGCAGTCATATAACGATGTGATCACCTCCATGATGAGATTTGACATACCTACATCATGAGATCTGCTGTGAGTAGCCAATCAGTTGAAAAGGAGTTTCCTTGGAGGTATGGCCTGCATCCAATATAGGTGGACGTTCTGACATGGGCTTTTGCTTGCTCTGGATACTGCAGCTGGCTACTGTTCATCTGACCTCTGGTTCTTGGGACTTGAGCTAGCAGCCTACCTGCCATCCTACCTGCTGATCTTGGGATTCGTTGGTCTTTGCAGCCTGTGAGCTAGAGTTGTGCTGTCTGATTTGCTGATCTTGGGTTTGCCACCCCCTGTGGCTATGTGAGTCAGAAGAAGCCTCCAGCCTGACCCATAGACTTGGAACATTCCAGCCTCTACAACTGCCTGAGCCATTTCCTTAATATAAATTTCTCACAATAAATATCTATAAACTTTACTGGTTTGGCTTCTTTAGAGAACCCTCTAAGACCAAACACCTATTATATTTTCAGCATTTTTATAAATATATTTCATAACAATTAAAATGATATTTCTTTGATGACAACAAATTTCTTGATCTTCATTCTATTTCTCAAAATGCCTATCATGGGTTTTTATGTTGGTATCAATTTGTTAAAATAGCAAAGTGAGTACAACTATGGCAGAAACTGTTTAAACCAATAATGAGTAAATGATTTGGACAAGTCATCAAATCGGTAAATGCCATGAATTGAGACTTAATATAGGATTTATCACTCCAGATTTGCTGCCTTTCAAATTGTCACACATCTGTAAACAGTGAGTTGAAGAGCAGTGATAAATCAAGGTGTTAAGCCCAGTTTTGACAACTGTCTCAAAGCATCAGTCTTTCTGTGTTGGATAAAGTCGTGTGTCAACTTGGCTGGGCCATAATTCTCAGTGATTTGGCAGTCATGATGTAATTTGGTAGTTATGTAATGATGTAATCACCTCCATGATGAGATCTGATGTAATGCAATCTCCTCCATGATAAGACCTGCTACGAGCAGCCCATCAGTTGAAATGAAATTTCCTTGGGAGTGTGGCCTGCGTCCAATATATATGGACTTTCTGGCAAAGCTTGCTGATTTTTGCAGTTCTCTGGATCCAGCATTTGGCTTGTCATCAGACCTCTTGTTCTTGGGACTAGAACTAGCAGCCTGCTGTCTGACCTGCTTATCTTGAGTTAATCAGCCCCTGCAGCTACATGAGTCAGGAGAAGCCTCCACGCTGACACCTGACCTATGGACTTGGAACTTTCCAGCCTCTACAACCACGTGAGCCATTTCCTTGTTATAAATCTCTCTATATATATATAAGTATGTATGTATATAAGTGTGTGTGTGTATATATATGATATATAAATGATTCACTGGTTTTGCTTCTCTAGAGAACCCAGCCTAAGACACTTCCCAATAAACCCAACTTATAGTGACCCTATAGGACAGAGTAGAACTTTCCAATATAGAATTCCTTAATCCAGTGCTTCAAAAGGGAAAATAAAGAAGATATATATTTGCTTGTCTGGTTCTCAGGAATATTTTGATGAAACAAATCACCCCCAAATTGCCAGCAAAAGCTATACACCAGTAGTTCCTGACCATTGACAGGTCTCACTTAATTCATAAGACTCCTAGATTCTGGCTGGAAGATCAGGGGAACTTTTTGCTCAGCTATGACTTCTCTTCACATTGACTGCACTAATTTAGGCTATAGAAGCATTCTATTGTGTAAACTGGAGTAATTTTTTTGTAAAGTTATTCTGGTTGAGGGATGATGAGAATAATTCCAAAAGCATGATTTCATGAAGAAACTAGTCCACTTGGTGAAAGAATTAGGCAGCATGTTAGTCTAGAAAATAAAATAAGTATTTTTGCCAAATAAATTAAAAAGAGTGAGTCCTGTTTCTCCATAAGTGATAATAGAATTAATTGAATTGGCTCAGGTGATCCTTAGAGGATGGAAGTAAATACAAAAAAGAATCTATGTAACTTAAGAAATAAAATCATCACTGGGTGCTTTCATGAAATATTTTAGTTTTCCAACATTACTAATTACTTCAAACTAGATGCTGGGAAACTTTCTCTGAAGGGCCAGATAGTAAATATTTTAGATTTATATGCCATATGGTCTCTATTGCAACTACTCAACTCTGCCCATTTTAGCGAGAAAGTAGCCATAGACAATATGTAAAGGAATGACCATGACTGTAGTCCAATAAACTTTACCAAATCAGGCAACAGGCCAGATTTTGCCTGCAGATAGTACTTTGCTGACCTCTGGTTCAGACAATGATTATAGTAACTATAAATTTTCCCAATGTTTCTAATTCGTTTGCTGAAAATATTTCCACATTTAAATGAAGTTTAATAACCCTGAAGCAAGTTTGAGCTATTGACATTCAGCAGCAACAGTGAAATTTGTTGTTCCAATGAAGAGGGAGATAATTATAATAGGCAGTAAAGTAAGATATATGTTCATTAACTGAGGAAATATCTACCACTACTGATAGTGATTTTTATACTTACATTGAGAAAAACAAATAGCAGCATGTATCTATATGCTGTGGGTTGCACTACATTTGGTCATGAATCTATACTATCAGAACTAAACACTTTGTACAAATTGTAGGAAGTTGAATATTTCAGTACATACTGATTAATATCAATCACTTACTTATGCAAAAGAATACATTAGGCCATTCCCACATCATGTCTTTTGCATATACTATTTCCTCTCCCTGGATTTTTCTTTCTTCAGCTTTTCCCATGAAAGCAGTTATACCACGATAATATTAACAACAAAACAGGAAATATGAGTTCTAATTGAATGCTAATAGCATTGATATTGATATCATATACCAACTCTTCTTTTTTGTCTTTTAACTCTTAGCTCTTCAGAGAGAATGTTCTTCGCATCTTAGTAGCACTCTACCCCCTATTAGTCTCTATTCCGTTATTTTGTTGCATTTCCACAAGTACACTTTTCCCTATATGAAACCTTCTTTTTCATTTGTTTCTTTGCTTGTCATTTATTGTCCCCCAACTAATATGTAAGATTCATGAGGAAGGATCTGTTTTGTCCTGTTCACAGTGATGTTCTCAATGACTGGCACATGACTGGCATGGAAGGAAAAATCTAAGCTCTCTGAAGACAGTTATGCTCTGTTTTTTCTATCATCCACAACGTTCATCATACATAAGCTAATTATTGAGGAAGATATAAACAACATTTACTTTGGATTGAGTAGAAATTGTTTTGTTGTTGTCGATTTGGTTCTAACTCATAGCGGCCCTATGTACAACAGAAAGAAACACTGCCCGATTTTGCGCCATCCTCACCATCATTATGCTTGAGCCCATTGCTGCAGCCACTGTGTCAATCCATCTCATTAAGGCTCTTCCTCTTTTTCACTGACTGACCCTCTACTCTATCAAGCATGATGGCATTCTTCAGGGACTGGTCCCTCCTGATAACATGTCCAAAGTATGTGAGATGAAGTTTCCCCATCCTTTCTTTTAATGAGCATTCTGGCCATACTTTTTCCAAGATAGATTTGTTTGTTTTTCTAGTAGTCCATGGTATATTCACTATTCTTTGCAACACCATAATTCAAAGGCACTGATTTTTCTTTAGTCTTCCTTATTCATTGCCCAGCTTTCACATGCAAATGAGGCTTGGGTCAGGCACACCTTAGTCCTTAAAGTGATGTCTTTCCTTTTTAACAGTTTAAAGAGATCTTTCACAGAAGATTTGCCCACTGTAATAAGTCATTCGATTTCTTGACTGCTGCTTCCATGGGCATTGATTGTGGATCCAAGTAAAATGAAATCCTTGACAACTTCAATCTTTTCTCAGTTTATCATGAAGTTGTTTATTGGTCCAGTTGTGAGGATTTTTGTGTTCTTTATGCTAAGATGTAATCCATACTGAAGGCTATAGTCTTTGGTCTTCATCAGTGAGTGGTTTAAGTCCTCTTCGCTTTCAGCAAGCAAGGTTGTGTCATCTGCATATCGCAGGTTGTTAGTGAATCTTCCTCCAATCCTGATGTCCCATTCTTCTTTATATAGTCCAGCTTCTTGGATTATTTGCTCAAGGTACAGAGTGAATAAGTGTGGTGAAAGGATACAACCTTGACGCACACCTTTGCTGACTTTAAACCATGCAGTATCCTCTTGTTCTGTTCAAACAACTGGCTGTTGGTCTAAGAACATGTTCCAATTAAGTGCTCTGGAATTCCCATTCTTCGCAATGTTATCCATAATTTGTTATGATCCATGCAGTCGAATTTCTTTGCATAGTCAATAAAATACAGGTAAACATCTTTATGGTACTCCGCTTTTAGCCGTGATGCATCTGACATCACAATGGTATCCCTTGTTCAGTGTCCTCTTTTGAATCCAGCTTGAATTTCTGGCAGTACCCTGTCCATGTACTGCTGCAACTGCTTTTGAATGATCTTCAGGAAAATTTTACTTAAGTGTGATATTAATGATATTGTTCGATAACTTCTGCATTCTATTGGATCACCTATGTTTGGAGTGGGTACAAATATGGATCTCTTCTAGTCAGTTGGCCAGATAGCTGTCTTCCAAATTTATTGGCATAGATGAGTGGGCACTTCCAGAGCTGCATCCATTTGTTGAAACATCTCAATGGATATTCCTTCAATTCCTATAGCTGTGTTTTTCACCAATGTCTTCAGTGCAGCTTGGACCTTTTCCTTCAGTACCATCAGTTCTTGATCAAATGCTACCTCCTGAAATGGTTGAATGTCGATGACTTCTTTTTAGTACAGTGACTGTGTATTCCTTCCATCTTCTTTTGATGTTTCCTGTATCGTTTACTATTTTCCTCCTATAAATGGCTTATATTTTCTTAAATGTTTTCAGTAATGGGCTTTGAGTATAGTAAAACAGAACAAAAGAATATCCTTTATCTTCATAGATCAGATATCCTTTATAGTGATAGAAGTTTTTAGGACTCAGAAATTCACCTATTGTTTTTTTACAATAAAATTTACCATCCCAGTTCTTGGCTGGCTCCCAAGTTCATGTTAGTGTTCCAACATGAATTTCCAGCTTCTACTGATCCACTTGGAATAGCAAATAGAGAGGCAAATTGATTTTAACTCGAGTGCCAATTCTGATGGACTGGTCGTGGCTATTTAGAGCATTAAAATGAGAAATATTCTGAAGCTACATCTGGGTTCAGCTGGAGAGAACATGCCTTGGAGGATTAGTGATGTATGGGGCAGAGGACAGTTTGGGCAATGATCTGCATAGTGCATACTGTACATCATTAAAAAAATAGATGTATTAATCTAAAAGCATTTTTCAAAAGGCAAGTGTATCACTATTATAAAAATAACATAGTTCTTTTCCTTTTACACACAAATGGCTATTTACTTTGCTCTTTTCATTCTTCCTCTTTACCGCTAGAATACAGATGTCTAATACATTTCCATCTTACATTAGTTATTAATATGAGTAGCTCTTGCCTGATCAAATTCTTAGACTCAAACAGCCATAAATAGATTAAAAACTTAATGATCTATGTAGTTTGATTCTATTTTGTGTTAAATTTTAAATAGTTATTTAATAGTTACCAGAAAACCAAATATTAGCTTATGAAATATTAACAGCATAGCAGAAAATATGAAAACATAGTTGAATGACAATGAAAATGACATTAATATCAGACAGTATCTGGGCATTATTACTACTGTTACATTATTTATTGTGGATGGGAATGTTTTAATGGCCATCTGTTCAATATCCAAAGTGCTGCATGTCATTAAGACACTAATTTACTATCAGATGCAGAAAAAAATAATGCACATATTTTAAGTTTCAATGATGTCCTTATATTAGAAAATATGAAATAAAAAATTCACAAGATGTAAGTTATGTGTGATCATTGGGAGCATTATTTTCAATTGTAAAAATTTGATTACATTTATTCCCTTTTACTTCCATGCCACTGAGTGTGAAATCTATAATATGGAGTTTGGAGCCTATTAATTCCAGAACAGGGAGATGGTGTAAGGTGATGAAGCAATGGTATACATCTGGAAGACTTTGACAATGGCAATCTAGGATTATGGTACAACAAAGGCCCACTATTATTTAAATCCACTGGCTGAATTTTGGGTCAGAGAATCAAAATATCTGGATTAGAAGGAGCCCATAGGCTAACTATCCCAATTATCATTTGTTTGAATTACGTTAAAAAATCATCTCCAAATGGTAATGAATCATAATGGTTGTAGATTTGAACTTTAAGAATAAATTTTTTAAAAACTAACCAAAAAAAAAAATTAACACCTTTAAAATAATATCATCATAAATTCACAAAAAAAGGATATTTAAAAAATAAAACAGTTATGAACATAATACCATTCCACTCTCAGGTAAGATATTTGTCAGTATTGATGGACTACCGTACAGAAGCTGAAGAAAATTAGAACAAGTCCATGAGAGCCAAAGTATGACCTTGAGTAACTGACTTTAGAGACCATCTCAAGAACAGATTTGACACATTGAACACTAATGACTGAAGACTGGATAAGTTGTGGAATGACATTAAGGACATTATACATGAAAAAAGCAAAAGATCATTAAAAAGACAAGAAAGAAAGAAAAGACTAAAATGGATGTCAGAAGAGACTCTGAAACTTGCTCTTGAACATACAGTAGCTAAAGCAAAAGGAAGAAATGAAAAAGTAAAAGAACTGAACAGAATTACTCAAATGATGACTCTAGAAGACAAGGTAAAGTATTACAATGACATGTGCAAAGAGCTGGAGATAGAAAACCAAAAGGAAAGAACACACTCAGCACTTCTCAAGCTGAAAGAACTCAAGAAAAAATTCAAGCCTCAAGTTGCAACAGTGAAGTATTCTATGGGCAAAATATTAAACGATGCAGGAAGCATCAAAAGAAGATGGACGGAATACACAGTCATTATACCAGAAAGAATTGGTCAATGTTCAACTATTTCAAGATGTAGCATACAATCAGGAATCAATGGTACTACTGAAGGAAGAAGTCCAAGCTGCACTGAAGGCACTGGCAAATAACAAGGCTCCAGGAATTGACAGAGTATCAACTGAGATGTTTCAACAAACAAACGCAGTGCTGAAGTGCTCACTCATGTATGACAAGAAATTTGGAAGACAGTTACCTGGCCAACCGACTGGAAGAGATCCATATTTATGCCTATTCCCAAGAAAGGTGATCCAACCGAATGCGGAAATTATCGAACAATATCATTAATATCACACGCAAGTAAAACTTTGCTGAAGATCATTCAAAAGCAGCAGTATATTGAGAGGAAACTGCCAGAAATTCAGGCCAGATTCAGGAAACTGCTGGCAATTCAGGCCAGATTCAGAACACTGCTAGAAATTCAGGCTGGGTTCAGGAAACTGCTAGAAATTCAGGCCGGATTCAGAAGAGGATTTGGAACCACGGATATCACTCCTGATGTCAGATAGATCCTGGCTGAGAGCAGAGAATACCAGAAAGATGTTTACCTGTGTTTCACTGACTATGCAAAGGCATTAGACTGTGTGGATCATAATATATTATGGATAATGTTGCAAAGAATAGGAATTCCAGAACACCTAATTGTGCTCATGAGGAACCTCTACATAGATCAAGAGGCAGTTGTTCCAACAGAACAAGGGGATACTGTGTAGTTTAAAGTCAGGAAAGGTGTGCGTCAGGGTTATATCATTTCACCATACCTATTCAATCTGTACGCTGAGCAAATAATCCGAAAAGCTGTACTATATGAAGAAGAATGGGACATCAGGATTGGAGGAAGACTCATTAGCAACTTGAGTTATGCAGACAACACAACCTTGCTTGCTGAAAGTGAAGACGACTGGAAGCATTTACTGACGAGGATCAAAGACCACTGCCTTCAGTATGGATTACACCTCAACATAAAGAAAGCAAAACTCCTCACAACTGGACCAATAAGCAACATCATGATAAACAGAAAAGACTGAGGTTGTCAAGGATTTCATTTTGCCTGGGTCCACAACCAATGCCTGTGGAAGCAGCAGTCAAGCAATCAAAAGATGCATTGTATTGGGCAAATCTTCTGCAAAAGACCTCATTAAAGTGTTGAAAAGCAAAGATGTCACCTTGGAGACTAGAGTGTGCCTGACCTAAGCCGTGATATTTTCAATTGCCTCATTTGCATGCAAAAGCTGGACAATGAATAAGGAAGACAGAAGAAGAATTGTTGCCTTTGAATTGTGGTGTCGATGAAGAATATTGACTATACCATGGACTGCCAAAAGAACAAACAAATCTTCCTTGGAAGAAGTACAGCCAGAATGCTCCTTAGATGCAAGGATGGTGAGACTACGTCTTACATACTTTGGACATGTTGTCAGGAGGGATAAGTCCCTGGAGAAGGACATCATGCTTGGTGGAGTAGAGGGTCAGTGAAAAAGAGGAAGACCCACAAGGAGATGGATTAACACAGTGGCTGCAACAATGGGCTCAAGCATAACAACAATTATGGGCATAGCGCGGGACCAGGCAGTGTTTTGTTCTGTGGTGTATAGGACTGCTAAGAGTCAGAGCTGACTTGACGGCACCTAACAACAACAACAACCATATAAACTTACACACGCACACGAATTGCACATTTTTGTATTTTGCTTTCATTTATAAAAATTATGCTCCGAACTCATACCTCTCTATAGACCAGAGTTAGTAAACCATTTAGGTCCTGTAAGATAGGCATTATCATTTTGCAAAATTTAAATTGATAAAAAAAATTATTTCATATGTTAGGGTGAAATATAACTTCTTATGACTTAAAATTATAATTCTAAATTTTCTCCTTTGGGATCACACAACTTAAGTGTAATGCATCTTCTGTGCAATGGTTTATGAAATATATGAAGATATATATCATGTTTTCTGTATTTATTCTCTGTACTCCTTGAATACACACTAATTTATTCAATGTCTCTGCTAAAATTGGATGCTTGTAATAGCATAAATTTAATGGCAAGGAAAAATATCTACAATCCAAGTATGTGTCAGTGAATGTACCCCCCAAAATTTACTTTCTCTCAACTCTGAAGACAGGAGGGGACAGGAAAGCTGGTGATAAGGAACTCAAAGTTAAGAAAGGACAGTGTTGACATGTCGTGGAGCTGTTAACCATTGTCATAGGGCAATATGTGTACTAATTGTTTAATAAGAAACTATTTGTTCTGTAAACCTTCATCTAAAGTACAAAAAAAAAAATTGAGTTATTTATCTATGTGAGATCAAATTGACAACAGCAACTCAAAAGTTTTGATGGGAAGCCTAGGGGACAGTGAGTTGAAGACAATGGTGATGGAATAATTTGGAAATAATTTGGAAAAGGGTAGTGAGAATATCAGCACATAATTGATGTCACTGAATTGTACATGAGGAAATTTTTGAAATGGTGTATCTTTGGCTATGTATATTTTCACCAAAAGAAAGGTCCTCCAAGGTCGAGAAGGGAGAGTGTTGACATGCCGTGGGGTTGTTCACCAATGTCATAAAACAATTATGTGTACTGACCGTTTAATGAGAAACTATTTGTTCTGTAAACCTTCATCTAAAGTACAGTAAAAAAATTTTTTTTTTCTTTTTTAAAAACTTAAATATAGCACAATACTTCCCAAACCTTACAGTCTAGTAAGGAGACACAGGTAAATAAATCAGAGTCACAGTAACACGTATAGAGTACAGTGGGAAATGATTAGCAGAAATATTATAAGGTATTGTGAGGGATAAATAGGAGTGGGATAAAAGTGAGGATGAGATTCCTGGAAGAAAGTAGAGAGAGGAACACAGTCTGGAGTTGTTGAGACCTGTCCATAAGAGGGTAAGGGGCAGGAATTTACTCTTTTTCTCTACTCCTTCACATGAACTTCTTCTTTTAGTTATCTATTACTGGAGCCCTGGTGGCACAGTGGTTAAAGAGCTTGGTTGACAACCAAAGGGTCAGCAGTTCGAGTCCACCTGCCACTCCCTGGAAACTATGGGGCAGTTCTACTTTGTCCTATAGGGTCTCTATGAGTCAGAATCAACTCAACAGCAACACGGTTTATTGCTGCTTAACAACCCACTTCAAAACTTAATGACTTAAAATAGCAATAATTTAAAATTTCTCGTGAATCTGTGGGTTGACTGGGTGGATCTTTGGTGGATCTTGTCTAGTTCTCGACAGTTATCACACACCTTAACTGGGGCTAGAAGGTTTACGAAATCTCATTCACTTTTATCCAGTCAGTACTGGCTGTCAAATGTGGTCTCTCTACTGCCAGTAGACTAGACTGGTTTCTTCATGGTATGGTGATTTCAAGTTATAAGAGGTCAGAGGTGAAACCTCCAAGTCCTCTGGATGCCTCTGCCTGGAACCTGTGTGGTATCATTTTTCTGCAGCCTGTTACTTAAAGCGTGTCATAGACCTGCACAGAATCAAGGGGAGGGAAAATAGGTTTCACTTTTTGATAAAAGAAGTAGAATCACATTCCTAATGAGCATGATACAAATTATTCGGGTCATCTTTTTTATATAATTTTATTTAGTTTGTTGTTGTTGTTGAGAATATATACAACAAAACATTCAACAATTTCTACATGTACCACTTAGTGACATTGATTACATTCTTTGAGTTGTGCAACCATTCTCACCCTCCTTTTCAGAGTTGTTCTTCCCACATGAACATAAATTCACTGCCCCCTAAGGTTTTTATTTAATTTTTCGAGTTGCTATTTTCAATTTTACCCCATATAGATTATTCTTGAAAGACCGTAATACTCAAGGAAAATTTTTTACTACTTAAGCTAAACTATTTGGTTTTAAGAAGACTTCAGGAGATATTTTTGGTTTAAGGTTTAAAGATTACCTCAGGATAATAGTTTCAGGGGTTCATCCAAACTTCAGGGCTCCAGGAAGACTGGAGTACTTGAGAATTTAAAATTCTGTTCTGCATTTTCCCCTTTTTGATCAGGATTCTTCTATGGAATCTTTGATCAAAATGTTCAGTAATGGCAGCCGGGCACCTTCCAGTTCTTCTGGTCTCATGGCAAAGGAGGCAGTTGCTCATGAAGACACTAAGCCACACATTCCATATCCTCCTCTGATTTCTGAATTTCCTTCTTCCTTTGTTGTTCCAGGTAAATAGAGACCAATCGTTGTGCCTTGGGTGGCTGGGGTCATATTTGAAAAAAATCTATCACACTTCCCTGTTGCCACTAACAGCTCAGTGGTTCTGGATTGGTATCATGATAGAACAAAAGTGGGGAAGACCATCACAGGAAATCAGCATGTCTCTGGAAGTGAACATGTTTTAGAACGCATAGATAAAAGAGGCTGGAAAAAGAAGTGAAACATACTCAAAAGATTGCAGTGTGTGTTATGGCTATTCATACGGAGATGTTATTTGTTTTCAATGGTAGCATATGAGTCACAGATACAGAAAATAGGCAGTGTAATGTCAAATTCCATGGAAAGTTGATTTATCTATACCTTCATTTGTTTGAGAAAAATCTACATTTTAGAGGGTTTTTTTTTTCCCAAAACAAGTATGGATATTCTTAGTTTAAACAAAAAAATATTAAAGGTGTTATTCAGTGAAATTCACAGCACACATTTCAAAGGAAACAAAAAGCTAAAGAAAAAACATACATATGAATAATATCTACAATTTCAAATATAAAAGGATGCTCATTTATTTTATTACTTTTAAAATCTACAACTACCTTGAATAGCATATCTTATTATCCTCATTTTAAGGATGAAATAACTGAAATCAAGTAATTTGCCCAAAGCGTGGTTTGTCTTATTATAGATGAGCTCAGCAGAAAATAAAATTTGGTTTTGGTCAGAGAATTGAGAATATTGAATGTAGGGACCTGCTCCGATGTTGTTTTACCTTCAGTTACCACTGACCCTGCAAACTAACAGTGTAGAAGACACCCACATGCCCACACACAAACATGTCAGGGAAGGGATGCAGTTACTCATACGGAGCACTTGAAATTCATTAGACAGTATGAAGTTTTGGAGACCCTCTAAGTCAGAGGAGCAAAGTAACTGCAGGTTTACTAGCAAAGGGTCTATATCAGCTCTCAAGAGTCTACTTACTACCACTATTCAAGTGTCTTGCTACATCCCAATTTACTTTTCTGGGTTCTATTACCAGATCTCCAACACTGACATCTCTACTTTTTCTATAACAGTAGATTGCTTCCCAGTGGTGATTCCCCTAATTTCTAACTCTCTCGTTAACTGTGAATTTACTTCCATAAGGGGCATATTGCATTGAATAGAATGGTAACATACCTAACGATACAGCACATCTGTGTCACACTAATAAATTCCATGTAAATATGCTCCCTGAAAAGAGTGCTTTTAAGTCTTGCTAATGCAGTTGTAGAGGTTTTCTTTTTCTCCTTTATAATCATGCTTTAAAGTAATTTAGTGGGAATATTATGCAGTAAAATATTTTGAGCACAGGTGAGAAAACTATGTCCTCAAATGCTTTCAAGGTTTTCTTCTTGAATTTGGAAATATTTACATAACATCTTAGACTAAGATGACTATTACTTTTCCAGGTAACTTATACTCAAAATATGACAAAAAACAAAGACTGACCTTTCTTGGGTTTGAACATAAAAACAAAAACTTCCATATTTTTGATTTTTTTGCCTTTTGGACCATCTCCAGGGAAGTTTCGCTTCACTACAGATTGAGTGGGTTAACCTGTTGCCCTCAAGACTATTTGTTTCTATGGAACTCTACTCATTCATCCTCAAAGGCACCTTTCCCTTCACAGCCACGCAAGCAGAGAAGTTGTATACGGAAAGAGAATTAATCTTGTATTTGTCATACTACATACAAAATAAGTCATTTGATACAATGAAGCAAACTGCTAGCTGCGAGTTATCTCACTCCAATAGTGTATAACAATATGATGTTATTCATATGCTTCTTGGGAGACAGGATTGATGGCAGGGTGAAATATTTGTTTGCACAAATAACAGTACTCAACCTTAAAAAGACATTTTAAAGTAACCCTTGTAAGAAGGTAATATAACATAGAGACAGCACTCATTATATTTCTATCAGGAGTGCTAATGTATTTTCTAAGGTCCAATACTGAATTTTTTAGGATCATATAGGTGCTAATTCTTAGATGGGTTACAATTTATTTTAAATAATTAAAACTTTACTGCAATCATAGCTTAGATTCTCTGCATTTTAAATTATTAAGTATTTTAGATCAATTATTTTTATTTCATCTAGAAAATGACATTTTTGCTTTCTATTTTTCTAGAATCTTAGCTACTAACTACACTAGAATTTATGTAAACAAATTTACATTTTTAAAACATGCCTCAGGAGATGGTCTAACATAATTTGAAAGAGAATCCTATGAAATGTACTTTTCTTTAAGCAGCCTAAGGAGATATAGAAACATAGGTATCAGACAAGAAAAGAAAAACAGTAATGGCAAAATAAATTTATTTTAGAAGCTATAAAGGAATATGTACTAGTAATTGGTAGGTATAATATTAATTTCAATTACATATTTCAAATATTTTTGTTGAATGAGAATTTCTTCAAATCTTTTTATGTCTTTCTTTGGGCTCTTATATACATAACTCTCAGACAATCCTTTCTACCAATAACTTTGATCTACTTCACTCCCAGGAGAAGCTTATATAGAAAATACTGCATCAAATTTTTCAGAGTTAATGAATTGGAGCAAGTCCTATGTGGAATTATACTTTGCAAAAATGTTGACTCTTTTTATTTTGATTTAACCCCAAACTTTGGGCTACCTTGAGAATATCACAAAGATCTTTTTGTTCTTGAACCCATGAAGAGTAAGTTGCTCAAATGATGACCCCCCAACCTGATTACTTTAATATATATTAATTACAAACAAGGATGTTCTCCTGCATACCTACAATACAGCTATTAAATCCAGTAATTAGGATTGATACCTTTACCATCTCCTCCAAAGACTTCATTCAAGTTTTGTCAGTTTTTTCAATAATGTCTTATACATTAAAAGGATCCAGGACAGCCTCTTTTATAGCCCAGTACCACATCTTACATTTACATCTCAGAAAAATTTAATTTTCTTTAGTTTTCAGGAAAGGTTAGTTTTATTAATTCCTTAGACTTTGACTTTCATAGGCCAATTGTTTTATTGGATGTCCCTCAGATTGCATTTGTCTGATGTTCTTCATTATTAAATTTAGGTTATATAGTTTGGTAGGAATATCACAAAAGCGACACTGTGTTCACCTCATTCCATTCTGTATCGGATGGTACAGAATTTTAATTTGTCCCATTGCTTATGATGTTGGTAATTGTTTTCTGCCAGATTTATCCACTGCACAGTCATCTGTTTATATCTTTTTAACTTCCTAAGGATTTTACAAAGAAGTAAACCTCTGCAAATATTCCATTCCTCATCCAAAAAACAACATTCATTTGTTTCTTGGCTGAATTAATAATTACTACGGTGGCTGCCAAATGGTGATTGTCTAATTACATCATTTCTTCTACATTCTTCCATTGGCATTGAACTTCGGGAAAGGCTTTCTTATCTGTCAATCTATTTATTTGGTTAATCAGTAAAAAATAAAAGATTCTATTTTATTTAACTCTTTATAATATAGTAATACATTATTTTTGTGCTCAAGTTATCTTTAATATGGCCTATGGTAGACCTTTCAGACTGGCTTTGTGTCTTTTGACATATCTCCATTTTTCTTGGATCAATCTCTTATTTTTTACTACAATAAAGTGTTCCAGGTGATTCTTATCTTTATCTCAGTTCTGGAGTCAGCCATTTTCCCAAGGTAGGACTCTTTTTCGTGGAGAATGGTATTTAGAAACCAAGATATGGGCCCTAATTGTACTCATTATGATTGGGATACTGCTTTCCTACATTTCCCAGCTTTTAATGAATTGAACTAAAGAATAAACTGCCCTTACCACATATTGTCTCTGCCTGTATATTAAATTATAATGAAATGTGCAAAGACCTGGAGATAGAAAACCACAAAGGTAGAACATGCTCAACATTTCTCAAGGTGAAAGAACTGAAGAAAAAATTCAAGCCTCGAGTTGCAATTTTGAAGGATTCTATAGGGAAAATAATGACCCAGGAAGCATCAAAAGAAGGTGGAAGGAACACACAAAAGTCACTGTACCAAAAAGAATTGGTCATCATTCAACCATTCCAGGAAGCAGTATATGATCAAGAACCAATAGTACTGAAGGAAGAGGTCCAAGCTGCACTGAAGGCATTGGCGAAAAACAAGGTTCCAGGAATTGACAGAATACAAATTGTGATGTTTCAACAAAGAGATGCAGTGCTGGAAGTGCTCACTCGTCTATTCCAAGAAATGTGGAAGACAGTTATCTGGCCAATCCACTGGAAGAGTTCCATATTTGTGCTTATTCCAAAGAAAGGTGATCCAACAGAATACAGAAATTATTGAATAATATCATTAATATCACACACAATTAAAATTTTGCTGAAGATTATTAAAAAGCAGTTGCAGCAGTACATCAACAGGTAACTGCCAGAAATTCAAAGCAGGATTCAGAAGAGGACATGGAACAAGGGTTATCATTGCTGATGTTAGACGGATCATGGCTGAAAGCGGAGAATACAAGAAAAATGTTTACCTATGTTTTATTGATTATGCAAATGCATTCAACTGTGTGGATCATTACAAATTACGGATAACATTGTGAAGAATGGGAATTCCAGAACATTTAATTGTGCTCATAAGGAACCTGTACTTAGACCAATAGCCAGTCGTTTGAACAGAACAAGGGGATACTGTGTGGTTTAAAGTCAGGACAGGTGTGTGTTGGCATGTATTCTTTCAACATACTTATTCAATCTGTATACTGAGCAAATAATCTGAGAAGCTGGACTATATGAAGAAGAACGCTGCATCAGGATTGAGGAAGACTCATTAACAACCTGCAATATGCAGATAACACAACCTTGCTTGCTGAAAATGAAGAGGACTTGAAGCACTTACTGATGAAGATCAAAGACTACAGCATTCAGTCTGGATTACACCTGAACATAAAACAAAAATCCTCACAACTGGACCAATAAGCAATATCATGATAAATGAGAAAAGATTGAAGTTGTCAAGGATCTCATTTTACTTGGATCCACAATCAACATCCGTGGAAGCAGCAGTCAAGAAATAAAATGACATTGCATTGGGCAAATCTTCTCCAAAAAATCTCTGCCTTTGAATTACAGTGTTGGCAAAAAATATTGAATATACTATGGACTGCTGGAAGAATGAACGTATCTGTCTTGGAAGGATAGCCAGAATGCTCATTAGACTCGAGGATGGTGAGACTTTGTCTCACATACTTTGGACATATATCAGGAGGGATCAGTCCCCGGAGGACATCATGCTTGGTAGAGTAAAGTGTCAGTGAAAAAGAGGAATACCCTCAATGAGATGGATTGACACAGTGGCTTCAACAATAGGCTCAAGCATAAGGATTGTGAGGATGGTGCACGACCAGGAACTGTTGCATTCTGTTGTACATAGGGTCGCTACGAACTGGAACAAATTCAACGGCACCTAACGACTAACATATATTAAAATGTTTCAAAATTAGAAAGGGTGTGCGGCAAGGTTGTTTCACATTACCTATTCAATTTGTATGCTGAACCAGTAAGAACAATGGAAAAGGAAGACAGCGAAAACTGAAATACTCGAGTTGTGATGTTGTCAAAGAATGTTAAATTTGCCGAGGATTCACAGAACAATGAATAAATCAGTCTTAGAAAGAAATTAAACCAGCCTACTTCTTAGAAATGAGGATGTTGATACTTTATTTTGCTTACTTTGGAAAGACATATAGCTATAAAACGACATCCTGTTTGATAAAGAGGGTTAGCAAAAATGAGGAAAACCCTCAGTGAGTTGAACTGACACAATAGCCTCAACAATGGACTTAGACATACCAATAATCATGAAGATGGTGCAAAATTAGGCAACGTTTAGTTCTTTATACATAAGGTATACAGGAGGAGCTGACTCTTTGGCAACTAACAACAACATATATTTATAATAATAAATTCATATTAATATCTTTAATTTGAATTCAAATTCATAGAGAACTTTACAGTTTTCTCCCTTTCCATGTCTTTTTTGACAGAGAAAAACCTGGCTCCCATCATCCTTAATATATTTACTTATTTGACAAGAACCTCTTGCATGTAACCAATATCCATTCACCATTGCAATTCCTCCCTTTTAGGGGCCCTTCTCACCCTGCATGTCCTTGACTTCTGGGATCTGACACTCCCTGAGAGCTGATTGTCCACCACCCACTGTGTGGGCATTCTTTTCACTCCACTTGACCTCTGCTGCATTACCCTCTCTCCTCCAAGCCCAGATAGAGGCCCACCTTACTTGACATCATCTAATGACTTTTAAAATGAACTGTTCAGGCAGGAAGAAACGAAGACAGGCAAAAAAGCTTGGAAGCCTGGCAGGCAGAAAGGTAATCAGGTAACAGAATGATAATTTAAAGTATAAATTTAGGCAACAAATTTATTGTTCTCCCATGAATATTTTATTGAACTTTCTGAAACCAATGTGGCTTGAATGGCTTTGTTTCGTCATAGATACTATTCATATATAGCATAGTCTCCAGAGTGCATTGCCTGTCTGCTCAAACTTTCACAGAGATAAGACAGGTTTCCTATTACGCCAATTCTTCTCTCAACTAGCCCACCCTAGAAGAGTCTATTAAACAGAAGGCTAATGATAACAAAACAACAAACATATTAGCTCTGATTCTCATCCTTTATTGTTCCTGCTCAGTGATTAGACAGCCATTCTAAAAACACAATAGCTAATTTAATAATTGATTAATAACTCATAATAACACAATGTATTATGCTTTGAAGCTAATTCATGTTTAGAGATATCGATATACTTCATATTAACGTATTATTAAAATAACTAAGGATTGTAAGCAGAAAGACAGATATATTTTTTTGTTAGTTTTGCTTTTATCTTCCTTCCTTCCTCCCTCCCTCTTTTCCTTCCTTTCTTCCCTCCTTCCTTCTCTTCCTTCCTTCTTTCCTATCCTTCCCTCCTTCTTTCTCGTCCTTCCTTCCTATCCCTCCCTCCTTCCCTCCTTCTTGGTCTTTCTTCCTTCCTTCCTATCCTTCCTTCCTTCCTGTCCTTCTTCCATTCCTTCCTCCCTTCTCTTCCTTCCTATCCTTACCTCCTTCCTTCCTATCGTTTCCTACTTCCCTCTTTCCTTCCTTCTCCTTCCTTCCTATTCTTTCTTCCTTCCCTTTTTTTCCTTCTCTTCCTTCTTTCCTTCCTATCCTTTCTTCCTTTCTTCTTATCCTTCTCTCCTTCCTTTTCTCCTGTCCTTTTTTCATCTCTTTCTTTTTTAGCTTGTTTGCTTTATATAAAATGACTTTTCTCAATATTTATCAAATTATATCTTGTAGCAACTGTGTGCTTTGCCCATGGAATGGTCCAATTCTGTATGGGAACAATCCATTTAGCCTAATTTTTCAGGTGTTTTGTGTGATGTAAGCGAAGGTTTCTAGTCCCATATGATCCACTTGCCCCAACAAATTTATAAAGTCATGGTCAGACTCCCTACTCTGAGTTACAGTCAGCAGTACATAAAGTAGTTAAAAAAAACCCTGCAATACAGCAGCTGCAATAAATATTTTGTTGTTATTATATTACTTGGTTTGGGTTTAACTATTTTCTGAGGGAATGGCAAATTATGTTTTCATAACAGCCTTAGAAAAAATAACAGGCAACACTGTGTTTCTAATTTTGTATCAGTTCATTTTACAATGTAAACATGGAAGATTTTTGCAGCGTAGTGGGAGAAAATGATTTTTCTAAGCTTGAAATTCTCCTGAGATTGCTATTTAAAATAATCAGCTGTAGGGGTACGATATGAGAATGGAAAAATTCATGCTGACTGGTTTTTAGATGAGTTTTAAAAATATTTATGAATCTGTAACTTATAAGATGAAATTATTTTGAATATATATCCTTGGGTGATAACATTTGCCAACAAAAACATGGCTCATAACACCAGTTTCATTTCATTGACTTCAATATATGAAAAAATTATAAGTATCTATTCCACATTGGATGGAATTTATATTTTTTGAAGATGGACTATAGTATCCCAAAAAATATTCTATACTTATATAGAAATTTGATGTATTATCTTGATTATAATCAAGAACTATTATAATTGTATTGTAATTAACTATAAGTAATATTTCTATTACAGTTGAATTTTAAATTATTACATTGTCAGAAGCAGTGGGTATAATGAGAATAGCACAAGATTTGAAGTAAAATAGTTCTGGGTTCTAAATCACATCTCTTATAGTTACTAGCTTGATGTTCTTAGGCACTTGAGATCAGTTTCCTCATCTTAAAAGGGAATTATACTAATGTCCACCAAATAAGGTTGGAGAAAAATATCATGATGTAATGCAATGATGTAAACTACATAGTAGAATGCTTGGGGATACAGTAGTGACTCAACATATTATCTTATCTAGTATTAGTAACTATGCCAGTTAGATAAAATCATCTTTGTAACCAATGCTGCGTATTAGCAACATAAAAGACAAGCACCTTTTGTTTTTCATTTCTTTCTCTGGTTACAGAAACTACAAAGCCTAAAAATTTACCTTCTCAGTTTTCTTTTAGCAGAATTAGTCATGAGACCCAGTTGTGCCCACTGGAATTAAAAAAAAAAAATGCTTATACAAAAGCATTTTTAAAAGGAATAGACCTTGGTTAATCTGAACTTTGGCCTTTTGCGCCTTCTCTTTCCTTTTTTCTTTCTAATGCCTGGTATGTGGACATGACTTTTGGAGGTAGTCGAACTGTCTTAAAACGGTATTAAATGCCACTTGCCAAAGTTGGCAGAGAGGAAGAAAAAGAATTCCTGAATTCATAATGATATTTTTGAGCTACAACATGAGGAGCAAAACGTCTACATTAATGTGACTTTACAAATGCAAGCAACTCTTGCCCTGATGTCATTGCAATTTACTTCATTGTTAATTTCAGAAACACCCCTACATTAATTTATCAGCACAATAGAATACCCCAGTTCCTGGTGTCATCAAGTGATTTGACTCGTGGTGACCCCATGTGTGTCAGAGTAGAACTGTGCTCTGTAGTGTGTTTCAATGGCTGTTGTTTTCAGAAGCAAATTGCCAGGCTCTTCTTCCAAGGTGTCTCTGGGTAGACTTGAACCTCCAACCTTTTGGTTAGAAGCTGAGCACATTAACCGTTTGCATAACCCATGGACTCCACAAATTACTCAACTAGCTTTCATTACTCTATCGGGACAATGGATTGCTCTAATAAGCTCATCAGAAAACTGCCTACTCTTAAAGATTTCCTTCTGAAAACTTCTCTTCCTGTATCCACTAATCATAAACGATTACAGCATGAATTTTACTCAATCTCAACAGATCTGCACATTGAGAAAACCATCTTAAACCACGCACTAAAAATCTCATAACCATCCTGTCTGTGGCCTCCCCATTCCAAACTGTTACTAAGATGCTTTCAAGGTAGTGGTCTCCCTCACTGCCATGAACATTAGACTGGTCTTTGTTTTATCAAGAAATCATTTTGTTAGGTTTCTGAGGACTCAGTCAAAAAATACTAGTGCTGGAAAACATACTATAAGATTCTTGATGACAGGAGACTCCGGCAAGATGGCGGTCTAGGCAGAAGCACCACGCTGTCCCTCCACAACAAAGATCCAAAAAACTAAGCCAAACAGAGAATCAACAAT
>NW_004444031.1:8315730-8330219 GCF_000243295.1 Trichechus manatus latirostris
GTCATAAAACAGCATGTGTGTTACTGTTACATGAGAAACTATCTGTTCTGTAAGCCTTCACCTGAAGTACAATAAAATATTAAAAAAAAAAAAAAGATTCTTGATGACAGAAAAAGATACACCTTGTTTAAGCCATTGTAGTTGAGCTCTCTGCTATTTATTCCCTAAAATATCCTTAACAAAGATGCAGCAATTATAACAGATACAGCAACTTATATAAAGACACTAGTACTGTTTTAGCTTATATATATTCAATAAATGTAATTTTCTTTATGAGCACCCATTTAAAACTAGTTCATACAATCTTGATGAAAGTATTTTGAAAGCAAGTTTAAAAGAGTATATACTCACTTGTTACCCAGACCTGAGTTCAGATTCTCAGCCTGCTGTACACTAAGTGTGTCTCTCTGAATGCACTGATGAACTATTTTAGGCCTCAGTTTCCACATATATATATAATCGGCATAGCTACATTACTATATTTTTGTAAGGGAAAAAAAAAGAGCATATCACTGGTATATAAATGTAAACAATTTAGGAGATTTTGTTTAGACTATTGAGTAGTCAGTGGGTTATGCTCTCCTAACACACATTCCAAAGCTTTGTGTTTCCTTAGGGTTATCTGTTTCCCTGCCCAAGGTGTCTGCTAAAGACTGAACCTTCTGTTCTGAATTGTTACCTCCTTTCTTTACCCTAGGGGGAAAAAAATAAAACCAAACAAGAATTTAACCTCTGTGACTCTGTAAATGTTTTGGTATCAATTCCTATTTAAATGTTAATGACTAGTAAGGTTTAATATGTTGTTCTTTCCTGGTGTTTTTGCATTTCTGATGGTAGAATCCAATGAATTGTAAATGGCAGCTGAATAATTTCTTTTTCCCTTTGTCCAGGGAGAAGGATTTTGGTCTCTGAAGTCACACCAGGTAAACATTTCTCCATCCATGCATAACTCTTACCTGTCTATATTATTATTAAGCACTTGCATGCAAAGGATCAGCTATCAAATGAATATAATAAGTCTGCAGAAGGCCCAAATATTCACATTTAGAGGTACCAGGACTACAGGAAAATAGACTTTGGAGGTTTTACTTTATAAAGATCATGACAAACTTGACTTGCAAGTTCATCACATTCATTGCTTTCCCTAATGTCTGAAAATATCCATTTCAGCCTGTTCCTTTTCCTTACATCAGCAACTCAGTAATAATGTAACTCAAAGAAACTTCTCAAAATAATCCTTTTCTTGCCTAAGAGATAAAATCTTTCAAAAACAAAGTGCTTATGACACATTTGAATTCTGGATGTTGGCATGTTTAGATTCAGTTTTTTTCGACTATAATAGTTAGTTATTTTTATAACAGAAGTGTTTAAAAAAGTAAGAGTTTATTTGAACAGATCAGAATTAGATCAACTTAGAAAGTTTTAATTTTTTGACTCCAATCTGCTGTGGATTGGATCAGAGTTTCTCAACCTCAGCACTATTGACATTTGGGGTGGCTAATTCTTCGTTGCTGGGGACTGTCCTGTCTATTGCTGGGTGTTTTACAGCATCCCTGGCCTCTACCCACTAGATACTGTAAGTAACCCACTAGATGACACACCCCCTTTTGTGACAAATAAACATATCTCCAAATATTGTCAAATGTTCTCCAGGGAGAAAAATTACCCCCAGTTGAGAATCACTGGTTTAGTTTTTGCAGCTGACACATATCATTGTCTTGTTCATTATTACTAGCTTTGTGTACTTCTAGAACACGTTGTACACTTCTGAGCAAGTTTGCATAATTTTATTATCTTCCATTTCTCAAATGTGAATCCTCTTATTTGTGTTATCCTCTTGCAGGGTTCAAGGAGTAGACAATCAGATTGTCAAAGTTAATAGAAGACTTATTTAAGAACATATGCCTGGGGACATAAAAAAGAGCTGTCCTAAGAAGAACTGAAAAATCATTCAGTTCACGACTACCAACAACAAAAATTCTTACTTCCTCAGAGAACAGTTATCAGTGGCTTTTTATTCCAGTTAGTCTACCTCTTTTTCTTCTATTCCTGCTAACTTCTTTTGCTTCTTTGTTTACCCCTAATTAGGAGTCCCTGAGTTGTGTAAATTGTTAACACTCCAGCTGCTAACCAAACTGTTGGAGGTTCAACATCACCCAGAGACTCCTTGGAAGAAAGACCTGGTGATCTACTTCTGAGAAATCAGCTATTGAGAACCCTATGAAGCACAGTTCTACTCTGACACAGATAGGATTGCCAGAGTTGACTCAATGGCAACTGGTTTTAATTTATGGCTCCTGTTTACTCATGGCTTCTATTGCTTTTGCTATCGAGTTAACTCTGACTCATGGTGATCTCATTATGTCAGAGCAGAACTGTGTTCCATAGGGTTTTCAGTGGCTGATTTTTTAAAGTAAGTCGCCAGCGCTTTCTTCTAAGGTGCCTCAGGGTGGACCTTCAACATTTTGGTTAGCAGCCCAGTGTGTTAACTGTTTGTACTACCTAGGAACTCCCTACTGCCTAATCGCTTCTGCTTAAGGTGTTCTCATTATGTGTGCCATTATTCTTAACTTCTCCATTTCTCTAACTAAATTCTCCAATAGAGAGGCTTTGAGTGCAGTTGTCAGTATAGACAGTGTACTTGGCTACTGTGTAACGTGGTCTGCCTCTACCTAATGTCTTCCAGTGAACCATCCTGGCTTGATTGGCTCTGATCATTTCTTAGAAATCTGCCTATGATCATTTTCTTCAATGGGAACTTTGGTCAAGGAAGGCACCCTGAGATTTGGAGTCTTCTGCCTGTCAGACAACTTACCTGCCTTACCGAGTATGGATGAGAATCGGTCATTGCCTTTTTGCCACTTAAAATTCAAAATCTCAAGGAAAGGACATTATTTTACTCAAACTTTTCAGTGAACCATATGAGGGGTAGTTCTTTTATCTCTGCTTCTTTTCCTATGTGTCTTTCTTATTTTTTAGAGAAGAAATGCAACAACCCTCTATGGGATCACAATAACCGTGCTGCTTGACATACTCCTTGGGCACTATTCTTTCATTGAGAGGAATAATAAAGAGAAGTTGCATTGGTACAAGAAATTATGAATGTCTATTGTTGCTACTAAGAGTCACAATTGACTTGATGGCAATGGGTTTTTGTTTTTTGTTTTTTCAATGTTGCCACATCAACGACAACATGTGCCCTACTATGAACTTAGTTTTAATCAGTAGAAAAGTTGGGTTTATGACTAAATAGTCCTCTTTACCCAAATAATTATTTGATTATTATTGACAGCACTATTTTTCTTCAAAGAACCCAGAAGTGTCGATGATTTGGAGAGATAGCACGTCATTGAGCAAATCTTCTTGAATTAAAAAAGTCATTGAATCAAGACATGTTCCTCCCCTTCATAACACCTTTAAGTTATTGAGAAG
Source organism: Trichechus manatus latirostris (assembly GCF_000243295.1). Taxonomy (NCBI): domain Eukaryota; kingdom Metazoa; phylum Chordata; class Mammalia; order Sirenia; family Trichechidae; genus Trichechus; species Trichechus manatus. The sequence continues at coordinate 8,319,163 of NW_004444031.1, forward strand.
ATTTATTCAAGGCTAGTTTCTTCTTACATCTTAGATCTGCCTCGCTTAGTCCTGAAATATTCCTGTAAATATTCAAAATCCATGAAAGCAGTTCACGAACTGTCCTTACTAAGATCATCGTTGGTCATCTTGATTCTGATTATAAAGCTGTGTGGATTTTATTTTTTTTCTTGTGATTATCAAATATGTAGTAGTTGATGAAAAAGACCAGGAAAATCTATATATACATACAGATACACGGAAAAAAAAAATTCTTTTCTTCTTTCCGTATGTGTTTCAACAAGAGCATTGCCAAAGTTCTGAGGAGGGAAAATGGGACTGGAATAATCTTTTGAATCCTTTTTGGACAGTTTGGTTGTGCTCAGACAATACTGAAGCTATCCCCAAGAAAACTTTGCTATAAGTAGGATCCTGCTTGAACTTCATTTTTTAAAAAAAATTATATTTTCCCTAAGTATACACCCTCTACTCCCTCAATACAAGGGAAATGGCCACACACTCAGTGATCCTGTCGAAAAGTTTTATAGTATATTATTTTCATATGAAATAATTTAACATTCATTTTCCTGTTATAACTTCCTCATAGTTCATGAAAAAATTGGGAAGGTATTACTAATTTTGACAAATGAACAACTTGTTCACTTACTCTCAAAGAAGAAACACTTTTGTCCAAAGTCAACTACCTGGATGATAAACAGCGACTGGTAGTCGACAGTTAATTTCATCTGTAGAATCTGTAGCAAGTGAAGAATAGTCAAGATAGCTAGAGAGAAATTCTTTGCTCCAAATGTAAAGGAGAAAATAAGTTATATTGTTCATCATCTATCAAAGTTGATCCTGATATTATCTAACTAAACTCAAGCACTCAACGTGAATTTCAAAATGTGTTTGAACATTTTGAAATGTTTCCTATCCTATTTATATCATCATACCCATAAAAATAAATAAATAAAAACACAGTGGCAATTACTTAAGCACTGTTTTTTCTTTCCCTGTATTACTTTGAAAGACAGAATTGGTAGAATTTTAAATCTTCACTGATATACTGAAAGATGAAACTTCTATCTTTATATTTAGCATCTTTGATCATACAAACTTAACATTTTATCTCAAAGACAACCTGCTGGCATCCATTCTCATGTAGCTGCCAAGTGTCTGAAATAGCAGTCTGTATAGCAGTATTTTGACATATGTTGCCATTGCCACTTGAAAATTTTGTGGCATGATGACTAAATCATATGCCTGCCTCTCAGATAATACTAAGAGCATCTAATGGCTCACACTGCCTAATAAACAAAATCATGAAAATGTATACTCATTTATACATAATCCTATCAGTAGGGAAAAAAATTTTTTGTAAAAGTTTTAAGAAAATACTTAGAATGAGAGCCGAGTAAAAATGAAGAGTATAACTATTACAATAAATTTAAAAGGTGAATAAAAATATAAATATATTTTTATTGGCTTTTATGAAGTAGAAGGCTTGTGCCCAAAATAGAATGAAAGTTAATGCTGTGTCCAAAGTTGGTTAGGGTGGCGTCAGCCAAGTTTCTCATCTGTAATGTTACTACTTTACACTTCATGATAAATCATTAATTTGGGGGGACGTATTTTCAGATGGTGTAAATATCCTGCTTCTCATCATACATTTGTCCTCAAATTTTAGTATCTATCAATGATTCTTATCTACATGGTAATTAACAGTGATTTTTAAAGTATGTTTATCACTCCTATATTTATTTGGTGGAATTCAACTATATGGAAGAACTTTCCCATTCACTTTTTTATTGGATCATTCATTTATATAAGTATGGAGTAATAGATATTTATTTTATTCTAATACTTATAATTTATTGCTACTATTTATTGTTTTGCTCAGATTGTCTAGGGTTTGGTTATTGAAAGAGTCTTCAAACTGATTTTTCAATATGAATCTAGTATTTTTTTTTTTAACAATTCTTTACATGTTTTTGCAAGTTATTGCAGATTTATCGTGTATTTTCTCTGCCCCAGGTGTGGAATCAGCCATTTCTTCAAGGAGTCTTAGTTTCCTTTATTGAAGGATAGTACTTAGAAACCAAAATCTAGGTACTAGGTATGCTCATTGTTTTTGTGGTTTCACTGCTGCTAGACCCTTTCAGTGGACAAAGCTAGAAAATATACTTACAGCTATGTGAATATGTATATCTATATCTATTCCTATATCTATCTGTATATGTATTAAAGACCATGACTTCATACTATGACTGTCTTAGTCATCTAGTGCTGCTATAACAGAAACACCACAAGTGGATGGTTTTAACGAGCAGAAGTTTATTTCCTCACAGTTAAAGTAGGCTAAAAGTCCAAATTCAGGGCGTTAGCTCCAGGGGAAGACTTTTTCTCTCTGTCGGCCTTCTTCTCTTCAGTGTTCCTCCAGACTAGGAGCTTCTCTGCACAGGGACCCCGGTCCAAAGGACGAGCTCTGCTCCCGGCACTGCTTTCTTGATGGTATGAGGTCCCCCACTCTCTGCTTGCTTCTCTTTCTTTTATCTCTTGAGAGTTAAAAGGTGGTGCAGGCCACACCCCAGGGAAACTCCCTTTACATTGGATCAGGGATGTGACCTGGGTAAGGGTGGTGTTACAATCCCTCCCTAATCCTCTTTAACATAAAATTACAATCACAAAATGGAGGCCAACCACACAATTCTGGGAATCATGGCCCAGCCAAATTGATACACACATTTTTGGGGGGACATAATTCAAACCATGACAATGACTAAGTGCTCACAATTGCCCATTACTTACCCACTGACTTGGCTTGATCAGATTTTAGCCAGGCTTATCTTCTCCCCACAGGACTCTAAACTTTGGCTTTGTCCTTAGCTTAAGCAAGTACTAAGATGCAGAACATCTTCACTTAATAGGTCCTTCCAAGAATCAGCTGAGCAAAGGAAAACAATATTTCCTGATAAATCGCATCTATCATGCTATCTGCTCACCCCATTTTCTTACCCCACTCCTCCACAAACTTCCCGCCATCTTTTTCTCTTCTTTATTAAAAAAGAAAGAAAGAAAAAGTGCTTCACTAATTTTGGAATCTTACAATTGGAGACTTCTCTCTATTGCAATAGTCCGCCTTCCACCTATTGCAATCGTAGTTTTGAATAAAGTCATCCTTACTTAAGTCTGGATTTGCTTTTCTTTTATTTGACAGCTGATATTTCCATTGTCACTGCAGGTGATTGAATTAATCATTTAGATTACCTTTATCAAAGAAATGTCTATGTTCTTTTGACAATTCATATTTTCCTCAGGATATATTTGTAGTGGAATAAAATTTAAGTTATACTAAAACTCAAATATGCAGAGACAGTTTTGTGTTTTATTGTTGTCTCTGCCAATACCTTTATCTACTATTGAGGGAAAAATATTTTTATCCAATTCATATTTATTCCAGTTAATAATTTAATTAATCAATTTATAACCATTCAGGTTCTGGTTCTAATTTAAATGAAAGTCCTCAATTTCTCATTTGTCATCCGCCTTAAACTCCTGGTTCTCTCCCAGGGAAGAATGGCCTCTTTGGTGCAATGTTGGTCCAAACGGTATTCAGGGCAATACTTTTTGTCTATTTGAAGTTTGTTTATTCTTAGCATTGTTGATTGCAGTCTGCAAGTGATATAATTTATGCTTTCATTTCTTCTAGCATAGTCAAGCTCCGAGAGGGTATCCCAAATTATTTATTCATTTATTCATAACCTCTGAGAGTTATATGCCCTGTCCAGCTTCCTGGCCCATTTTAACAACCAGCCTTTGTTGTGAAGTCAACTAGTTCTAGTCTCCAGAAATGCCCACTAGTGCTCAACTCAACATTCATATTACCTGGAGTTTGAGGCGGAACAAAAAAGCTAAATCCAAGAATTTATCTCACTGTGCTTTTGTTCTCTGGACAATTCGCTGTGGTTGTACCTCAGAATTGTGGATTTTTGAGTGAGATAGCACAAGAGACTGTTTCTTTCCGTAGCCCTCATCAGAGACTTTAGGCAAGTCTTCTTTCTCTAGCCTAAATACTACTTTCATGTATTTGAACTCATATAGCTCTCTTTTTTAGAGCAAAGCCCAGAAGAATTAAATCAGAAAACACATTCTGACTGCGGCATATATCAAACTTACTTTTCTCCTTTTATCATTATTTTGTAGGATAATCTTTCTTTCTTCATTCCTTTGTTCCTTCATTCCTTTGTTCCTTCTTCCCTCCTTCCCTCCCTCCCTCCTTCCTTCTTTCATTTCTTTTTATTTCTCTATATTCTTCTTTTAGAAAAAAGGATAATGACCTAATTCTCAAAATCAACCAATGAAAACTACATGGATCAAAACAGTCCAATCTGCATCTGCAGATTAGGTAGGGGATTGTTTTGCTGTGCACAGGGTTGCAGTGAGTCAGGGGCCTACATGATGGCTCTAACAGCAAGAGCCACGTATTTTTCTTATTGCCAAAGGGGGAGGGGTAATTTCACACATTATAAGTAAATTATGTTAGGTCTTTCAGCATTAGTTGTTTTTATACTAAAGAAGGAAAATTGGAGGTAGTTAAAATATTTAACATTCTTTTTAAAGAAAAATTCTAGCTTGAAAATTTATTTCAACTTGAATAATCCTATTTTACATGTAAAACACTGAATATTACCTATGCTCTATGTTTCTGCATCTTTAATTTCATACTTCTTTTCACCTCCTCTCTCCTACCCCATCTGAAATGGCTTGTTCAGATGGATCAATCAGGAAAAAATTAGATACTTTAGGAAGATAAACTGAAAAATCATATTAATACTTTAAAATGAATATTCTCATTGCACATTAAAAAGTGGCATAAGTTACTTTTCCATATTTGTCTATCTATGTATCTATGTGGCTATGTATCTTTCTATCTTTGTATCTATGCATCCATCTACCATCTAGAGTAATAATAGCATACTCAATCAGAAATAAAAGTGAATTGACACAAATTAAAGAATAAAAAGTGGCTAAGTGGTTTATGTGAATTACAGTCTCTTGGTCATCTAGTGCTGCTATAACAGAAATACCACAAGCAGATGACTTTAACAAAGAGAAGTTTATTGTCTCACAGTCCAGTAGGCTAGAAGTCCGTATTCACGGCACCGACTCCAGGGGAAGGCTTTCTCTCTCTGTCAGCTCTGGAGGAAGGCCCTTGTCATCAGCCTTCCCTTGGTCTGGGAGCATCTTAGCACAGGATCCTCAGGTCCAAAGGATGCACTCTGCTCCCAGCATTGCTTTCTTGGTGATATGAGGTTCCCATGTCTCTCTACAGGCTTCTCTCTTTTATATCTCAAAGGAGATTGGCCTAAGACACTATCTAATCTTGTAGATCTCATCAATATCCATCTCATTACATCATAGTGGTAGGATTTACAACACACAGGGAAATCATATCAGATGATAAAATAGTAGACAATCATACAGTACCGGGAATCATGACCTAGCCAAGTTGACAGATATTTTTGGGAGACACAATTCAATCCATGACAAATGGATTTCAAATACAAAGCATTCTGTCTTCACTTTTATCAAGTTCGAAATTTTAAAATACTTTTCAAGAAGTACCTTACATTTTTAAATTGTAGTTGCTACTTATATCAGAGTCATAAAACATTTTAAAGTTTTACATTATAAAGTTTTTAAAAGAAAAATGTCTTTGGCTCATAATTATGTTTCATTTCATAACACATTAGGTCCCGTATCTCAGTGTGGTTAAAGACCTAAAAGGGTAATTTTCATGTTTTCATGGGAAAAACTTAAGATGAAATTTTAATATTCTCCCGCATTTGATTAAAATAAAGACGAAAACTTGAATCAGTACACTAACTGTCTATAACTCTTGCCTCTTCTCAATATATAGGATTTTACAGCTTTAACCACCCTAAAATAATTTTATACCAGACAGGAGGAGGACAAGGTCACTCTCACCTGTATTTGCTTACGTTGCCCAATTCCCTAATAGTGATCAGGAATACAGTCCTGGTGTTTTTATTTTGCTTTTAAATTTTGACTCAACTCTATCATGTCTAAAGTTGAATTGTCAAATTTCTCTCACTCTCTCATTTTTCATTTTTTACTCTTTTACTACTTATATACTTTTTAATATTTAGCCAACCACTATTTATTTATTGGAAAAAATGCCTGACCTCTTGGAGTAGTTACTCTGTTTTACATGATAAGCCCCACATTTTCTCCCCCTTTCATTTAAATACCATCGCATAAAACTCCAATAAATTAGTCTATATCAGTTATTTTGTTTCACAGGATTTTGGAACAATTTCACATAATATTATGGAAAATGTCCAGGGAAGACAAAATTTGTTTACTTCTGGCGTTTAAGTATTAGCCAAATATAGAATTCACATCAGAGTTTCCAGGTCCAGATAAATTTCCAATGGTCACATTAGGAAAATATGACAGTGCAGGCAATTTGAAAAAGAATATAAATTTTCTTCCCTAAAGGGGAAAATTTAAGGGATTTAAAGGCTGAAAACATCCAACACACACACATAAACACACACATTCCTATGTATACTGTAAAGACTGACAATGATTACAGCTTGAGAAAATATTGCCTTTGACTGTTACAAAATTCCATCTCTAGTTATTCCCAATCATATGAGGAATAAAAGAAAATACAGGAGGTATCACCTAGCTTCTCATCATAATCCCATTGTTTATTCTTAAATCACTGTTTGCCTCCCCTGTAACCATCACGTGCTTTCCTACCGGCAGTTCCACAGCTGACCATTTTCTTCTTCTCATTCTCCCAAACTTTTTAACTTAAATTATTCTAGACAAAGATAAAGGGGTTTGTAGGTGGGCAGTTTTCAACTGATCAATGTGATATTTAAGTTGCCTGCCTGAAATAGAATAGTGCACATACATTTGACATCTAGGTGCTAATTAAATATGACACACTATATGCAGGAGCCCTGGTGGCACAGTGGTTAAGCGGTATGGCTACTAGTCAAAAGGTCGGCAGTTCAAATCTAGCAGCTGCTCCTTGGAAACCCTATGGGGCAGATCTACTCTGTCCTGTAGGGTCATTATTAGTTGGAAAAGACTCAACGGCAGTGGCAATAGGGATGTGCATGAATGGTCTCACTCACTGAAAGAACCAATGAAACATAATAATAAGGATCATAGCTCTCAAAAATGGGTGTTAGTTTAAATCTTGTGTCAGTTGATTGCACACTGTAATGCAGTGGCTTATATTATATAGGTAAAGAGAAAAACACAATTCTTGGTACATAGTAAATAAGACATATTAGCCAAATCATCATCATAATTATCATATAAATTACTGTACTCATTATTTTTGTTATAATTTTAAAATAAGCACTAAGAATTTTCAAATTTGATGGATGTGCATAACTCTCTTTAGTATACTATTAGAAATGTGTCCATGAACCATACACAGTCAAATGATAAAGTCCTAAGTTCACATGAACCAGGCAGAAAAGGTATGCAATAGTATATTGAATATTTTTACTTTTGTCAATAAATAATTCAGGATTTCTGGGTATAAGTACCATGCAGCAAGCAGCTTTCGGGAAGTCTTTCTAACTCTCCTACTAAAATATATATGGAAGCACAAAACAAGACAAAAACTAACAACCCTAGGAAAAAACAAATAAACAAACAAACAAACAAAAAACTAAATTTCCAAACAAAGTATTGCCTGATCTGGGAGAAACTTTTACTAACTTATTATGGTTATTAAGATGAACTTTGGGGGAAAAAGTCCCTCCTCTGATCAAGAAATCCAAGATCTTTACTAACCAAAGTACTCAGCAGATTCAACTCTTCTCTGCAAGGACAGTAATTTAATTCTGGCTAAATATCATTTTTCACAGAAAAATTTTGCCTCCCAAATTATCAGAGTCCTTTGTTAAAACCCTAATTGTTTCCTCCAGAGGGCTTAGCTGAGTTTTAATATCATATCCATCCGTGGGTCCCCCCCTCCCTCCCTCTCTCACTGTTTATGCTCCTTTGGGAGCAAGAGAAAGATCTGTTATTGGCCACCATTCTATCCCTAGAGTCTGGTGTAGTGCCTGGCACATAGAAAAAGTACAACAGGTATTTTTTGAATAATTAATCTTTTATTGTCTGTCAAACAGCAGTCAATGAATAAAGAAAAGAGTAGAACAGAGAGGAGTATAGCATGATACACTGCATCGCAGAAGACATCGGCTCCTCAGAATGAAGCCCTATAGGTGGTATTATGGGTTGAAGTGTGTGTCCCCCGAGAAAGCTATGTTCAAGTCCTAACATTCTTGTGAACATTATCGTATTTAAAAATAGGGTTGTTGCAGATGTAACTGATTCAGTTAAGCTCAGGTCATTAGGGTGGGTCCTAATATCTTTATGACTGGTATCTTTACAACAAAAAACAGAGAGCCACATCACTTGACAACTGAGGTAGAGACTGGAGTTATGCTGCCACATGGCAAGAACACCTGGGGCTACAACAAGCTGCGAAACACCAGGAAGGATCTTCCACTGGAGCCTTTGGGGAGAAAATGGCCTTGTCCACATCCTGAATTCATACTTTCAGCGTCCAAAACTGTGAGAGAATAACTTTCTGTTGTTTTTAGATAAGACATCCACTTTGTAGTAATTTGTTACACAAACCCTAGGGTACTAATACAAAACAATAAAAACCATAATAGCAACCCTTAGAGAAAATTGTAGTTTTCATATAAAATAATTAGAGTATAAAAGATTGAGGAATTGGGATCAGAAGTTAGGACAAATACATACCTCAGTAAAGCAAAGCTGTATGGATTCTACGCCATGCTGTGTTGATTGAGCCGGGCACTGAGCTGAAATAATTCATAAATCTGAGGACAGACACTTAGTGTGGACTGAGTGAAAATAATGGGAAATTGAACAATTTGTCTCTACAAATATCTATAAAGTCTGGATAGACATTTAAGTAAAATGCTTAATTATCATTGTTAATTGGTTAATATATTGTGCTAACATTTTTTCCCTAGCAATTGTCATTGCTAGGGAAGAAAAACCTGAAGAACATTCCCATAACATAAAGTAAAGAGAGGAAAAAAAAGAAAACCAATAAGACAGAAGATAGCGAAAAATGGCGCTCTAGGCAGAAGCACCACGCCATCCCTCCACAGCAAATATCTGCAAAACTAAGCCAAACAGAGAATACAACAATCCCGAAACACTAAAACATCAAATGAAGAGATAAAGAACTCAGCCAAGCACCAAAAGGAGGGAGAAAACTGACAGAGAATGGAGAGCGAGGAGAGATTCATGCAGAGGTCCCCTATCAGCTAACGCAGCGCAGATCCACCAACTTAGACTCCTATCAGAGACCAGCAAACAGGGGGTACGAGAAAGCAGCCTCACGGAGCGTCCAGCGGGAGACAAAACAACCGGTAATTTGTGATATATGCTTTCCCACTCCCTACCCTTCTTCACCCACACTCGGCCCCCTCTCCTCCTGTGGAGACAGTCTCTTGTCCAAGAAACACCAGCCTGCACTAGCTGGCTCTCTGAGTGCCATCTGTTGGCAGCCACTGTTGTTTTTTTTTTCTGCTTCTTTGATTTCTTCCTTACCTCTCACCACCTCCCCCTCCTTTTGCTCAAATACCTGGCTCCATGCGTCATCTTTGCTTCTTCCTGAAGGGCTGTGGAGTTCTGTTCAAGTGTGGAGCTGCTTCCCGGTCTGGGCTGCTACACTGGTGGGATCCCAGGGCTTTTGTTTGTTTGTTTGTTTTGAATTGTTTGTTTGTTTTCTTTTCCTTTTCTTGAGTTGGGAGCACTTTCTGGCCAGCTGGGGCTGTGTGAAAAGGAGACTCCCCCATTGGCTTGCACAGAAATACAGAGGGATCACTGAGGGCATTTCTCTTTTTGTTGGTTTTGTTTTTTTTGTTTTTGGGGGGGCCTTTTTCTTTTTTTAATTTTGTTTTGATTTCTTTTCACTATTTTTCCCTTTCTGTCTTACTTCATTGTTCAGTTTCTTGTCTCTCTATATCTTCCTTCTCTTTCTGTTCCCTGAATAGCTGGCGTTGTATACCTCTATGCCTTCTAGCCAGGCTGTACTGCAACAGCTGAGAGCGACTTCCCCAGACCTCATAGCTGCACTGGTGGGATACCTGGGAACATTGCGGTTCTTTAACCTTTCTGATTTTTATTCATTCATTCTTTCCTTTTCTCTTCTTCCTCTTCCCCTTTCTGTTTTTCTCCATTTCATAGTCTCCCATATCTCCACTCCAACAGCAAGATCCCCTAGCATTCTTTTTTGTTTGTTTGTATGTTTTTGGCTCCTGTTCCTCTCTCCTCTCTCCCATATCCATCTTAGCTGCACACATAACAATCTCCCCACTGCATCCTGCCTACCTGCACCGTGTGCTTGACATCACACCACCAAGCAGCACAGGCATGGACTACTGGAACCTGCCCAGCACTAATTACCGACCCACTCTGGTGGCTGTAGGAAGTGCCACAAACAACCCATCCCAGTAACTCCTCTTTGGCTAGACCTGCCCTGCCATACCATATCTGAGTGACTGACCCTGCCAACTGGAGAAGGAGGTGAAAAGTATTATGCCCATGACGAGCAAACAATAAAGAACACACAGTCCACCTGCTCAGAAACAGTCAAATTAAAAAAAAAAATGGGGATGAAATAAACAAATCTACAATCAATAAACGAGAAAAATAACTACTGAATGCCCGAAGACAGCAGACAATATCAAAACATTTACAAAAACAGGACAGGATGGTTCCAGTAGGAGTCCAAAATAAACCGCCAGATGACTCTTCAGTGGAACAAAATGCACTAGAACTACCTGATAGGGAATTCAAATCTCTAATACTCAGAATTCTCCAAAGGCTGAGGCAAAAAGCTGACAAACATGAGGAAAAAATAGACAAATTCATGGAAAATACAGAGAAAAAATTGGAAGAATTCAGGAAAATAATGCAGGAACAAAATGTCAAAATAAATTCACAACTAGAAATTATACAAAGACAACAATTAGAAA
>NW_004444031.1:8335733-8344951 GCF_000243295.1 Trichechus manatus latirostris
AAATGGTGTATCTTTGGCTATGTGTATTTTCACCAAAAAAAACGGTTGAGAAGTTAGAGGGTTGACATGTTGTGGGGTTGTTAACCAACGTCATAAAACAACATGTGTACTACCGTTTCATGAGAAACTATTTGTTCTGTAAGCCTTCACCTGAAGTACAATAAAAAATAAATAAATAAAAAAGAAAGAAGATAGCAATTGTGAAAAACAAATACTATATATCCAATCTGAGGTATTTTTAGGGCGAAAATTAGAAAATAAGTGAAAATAATAAAGTATTAACAAAATATTTTGAAGAGGAAAATCATACAAGAATGAAATAATGTAAAGAAAATCAAGACAAGCCATAAACAGAGTAAACCAGCAAAATATCAGTATTGTGATTTAAAAAAAAAAGAATTAAAATAGGACAAACAAGCCAAAGGCTAAAGAGTTCCTAGAAGAAGAGAAATATTGGATAATAAGCAAAAAAAAGTAGATAATAAATTTTATTAACAATTTGGGAGATGCACAAATTACATTGCAGAACATTTTTACCCCCATTTCATTGATACAAAGTTCTTACATGTTAAATATTAGCCATCACTTTGTGCTCCAACCACAAAGTGATGGCTAAGATTTAACATGTAAGAACTTTGTGGTTGGAGCACAAATTAGTATAGTTACTTTGGGAAACAATTTAGTATAATCTTATAAAGCTGAACATGTGGTTTACCTCTGACTTAATAATTTCATTGATATTCATGAGCCTATGAGGAATTAATAATCAGAAGATGGAATGTACAAAGTATAAATCTAGAAAAATTTGAATTCATCAGAAGTGAAATGGAACACATGCAGATATCCAAGGCTTTATTGAGCTGAAATGACTGCTATTGGCCATTTTGAATCAGACAATCATATGGCCTACTATGCTAGAAATGACTAACTGAAGAGGAGTGGTATAGCATTCATCATTAAAAAGAACATTTGAAGATCTATCCTGGAGTACAACACTGTCAGTGATAAGATAATATCCTTATGCCTACAAGGAAAATCAGTTAATACAACTATTATTAAAATTTATGCATCAGCCACTAACGCCAAAGGTGAATGAATTAAAGATTTTTACCAACTTCTGCAGTCAGAAGTTGATCAGACATGCAGTCAAAACGCATTGATGATTACTGGTGATTGGACTGTGAAAGTTGGAAGAAGAAGGATCAGCAGTTGGAAAATATGGCTTTGGTGATAGAAACGACGACGGAGATCACATTGTAAAAGTTTGCAAGACCAATGACTTCTTCATCGCAAATACCTTTTTTCAACAACGTACACATAAATGTGGACCTCACCTGATGTAATACACAAGAATCAATCGACTACATCTGTGGAAAGAGATGATGGAGAAACTCAACATCATCAGTCAAAACGAAGCCAGTGGCCCAGTGTGAAACAGATCATCAATTGCTCCTAAGCAAGTTTAAGTTGAAGCTGAAGAAAATTAGAAGTTGTCCACGAGAGCCACAATAAAACCTTGAGTATATCCCACCTAAATCTGGAGATGACCTCAAGAACAGATTTGATGCATTGAACGTTAATGACCAAAGACAAGACCAGTTGTGGGATGACATCAAGGACATCATACATAAATGTCATGGGTTGAATTGTGTCCCCCAAAAATGCACGTGTCAATTTGGCTAGGCCATGATTCTTAGTGTTGTGCAATTGTCCACCATTTTGCCATCTGATGTGATTTTCTTATGTGTTGTAAATTTTATCTCTATGATGTTGATGAGATGGGATTAGTGGCAGTTATGTTAATGAAGCAGGACTCAATCTACAACATTGGATTTTGTCTTGAGCCAATCTCTTTTTAGATATAAAAGCAAGAAGTGAGCAGAGAAACAGGGGGACCTCATACCACCAAGAAACAAGAGCTAGGAGAATATACATCCTTTGGACCCTAAGAAGCTTCTAGACCAGGGGAAGATTGATAACAAGGACCTTCTTCCAGAGCTGACAGAGAGAGAAAGGCTTCTCCTGGAAATGATGCCCTGAATTTGGACTTCTAGCTACTAGACTGTGAGAGAATAAACTTCTGTTTGTTGAAGCCATCCACTCGTGGTATTTCTATTATAAAACCAAAAAAATTCATTGCCATTGAGTTGATTCCAACTTGCAGTGATCCTATAGGACAGAGTAGAACTGCCCCATAGAGTTTCCAAGGAGCACCTGGTGGATTCGAACTGCTGACCCTTTGGTTAGCAGCTGTAACACTATGCCACCAGGGTTTCCATTCTGTTATAGCAGGTCATTAAAAAGACTGGAAAGAAAGAAAAGACCAAAATGGATGTTAGAAGAGACTCTGAAACTTGCTCTTGAAGGTAGAGTAGCTGAAGTGAAAGGAAGAAATGATGACATAAAAGAACTGAACAGAATACTTCAAAGAGCATCTCGAGAAGACAAAGTAAAGTATTATAATGAAATGTGCGAAGACCTGGAGTTAGAACACAAAAAAAGAACACTCTCAGCATTTTTCAAGTTGAAAGAACTGAAGAAAAAATTCAAGCCTCAAGTTGTAATTTTAAAGGATTCTATGGCCAAAATATTGAACTACTCAGGAAGCATCAAAGAGTCACTGTACCAAAAAGAATTGGTCAATGTTCAACCATTTCAGGAGGTAGAATATGATCAAGAATCGATGGTACTGAAAGAAGTCCAAGGTGCACTGAAGGCATAAGCGAAAACCAAGTCTCCAGGAATTGGCAGAATATTAATTGAGATGTTTCTCAACAAAGGAATGCAGTGCTGGAGGTGCTCACTTGTCTATGCCAAGAAATTTGGAAAACAGTTACCTGGCCAACTGACTGGAATAAATATTTGTGTCCATTTCAAAGAAAGGTGATCCTAAAAAATGTGGAAATTATCAAACAAAATCATTAATATCACTCGCAAGTAAAATTGTGCTGAAGATAATTCAAAAACGGTTGCAGCATTACATTGACAGGAAACTGCCAGGAAGTCAAGCTGGATTCAGAAGAGGATGTGGAACAAGGGATATCACTGCTGATCTCAGAAAGATCTTGGCTGAAAGCAGAGAATACCAGAAAGATGTTTAACTGTGTTTTACTGACTATGCAAAGGGATTGTACTGTGTGGGTCATAACAAATTATGGATAACATTGCAAAGAATGGAAATTTCAGAACACTTAATTGTGCTTATAAGGAACTGTATGTATACCAAGAGGCAGTATTTAGAACAGAACAAGGGGATACAGAACAAGAAGAATTGATGCCTTTGAATTACGGTGTTGGCTAAAAATGAATATACCACGGACTTCCAGAAGAACAAACAAGTCTGTGTTGGAAGTAGTACAGCCAAAGTAGTCCTTGGCAGCAAGGATGGTGAGACGTACTTTGGACATGTTATTAGGAGAGATCAGTCCCTGGAGAAGGACATCAGGCTTGTTAAAGTAGAGGATCAGCAAAAAAGAGGAAAACCCTCAGCAATATGGATTGACACAGTGGCTGCAACAATGGGCTCCAACATCGCAATAATTGTGAGGATGGTGCAGGACTGAGAAGTGTTTTGTTCTGTTGTACATGGGGTCGCTATGAGGTGAAATTGACTCAATGGCACCTAACAACAACAACATATGTTTTTACATAAATCTTCCATTAACTTTGGCAATCTGATTGTCAACTCCTTGAAACTTGTAAGAGTATAACTCAAACATGGGGTCCCTATGAGCTGGAACTGACTTGATGGCATCTAACAACCTAACAATAATGACATGAGGAATTATTGTGCATACACTTGAGAAGACATATATTAGAATTTCTATTGTGATAGCTTATAATACCAAAAAATGGTGTATATATATGATGGTATAAATAAAGTATGATGACATACATACATATTGAAGTATTTTAGAAACATAATGTATGTTAAAAAGCAAATTCTAGAAAAATAAGCACAATAATTTAGTCTGCACAGACTCTCACCACAGTATTATTAAAGGATATAGTGCAATAAGAAGGAAAACTTAACCCCCGGGGAAGTGGTAATATATAAGAAAGATAGAACAAATATCTGTAAATTATATCATGATGTATATTTTATTAAGCAAACACTATAAAGTAATAACTTGTTGTTTTGTGATCCCAAATTAAAATTTTGCAGAAAAATTGAGGAGAAAACATATGGAAAAAGATGAAGGGCAGTAGAATAAAAATAAGAACTACATAGTTAATGGCCTATATATTGTGGCTTATTTTTATTACTAGTGTTCTTTTTAAAATTAACTACTAACACTGAGAATTGAAATGAAATAGCATGTTTAATTTGGGCAGTTCGCTAATATAATTTTGAGTATAATATCCTAGTCTAAAACAAACAAGAGAACTTCAATCAATTAATCTAGAAATAGTTTAATTGTAATTATTGTACAAAATAAAGTTTCACTGTGCTAACCTTTTTTATAATAAATCACAAAGCCTTTTAAAAGAAACACTCTTATAAGTAGGTAGCATTAAGGAAAAATGTTTTTTTGTACACTGATATAATTTAAACTGCAACAAACCAATTAATTAGAAAATAATATGAAAGAGAGTATAATTAATAGCAAAGGCATAATCAATAGCAAGTAAGGGAATTAGAAAAGCAAAATGTCGTGTGTGTGTGTGTGTGTAATTAAAACTTGATCATCACTCCTCAAAATGCTATGATAGGACTAATGGAAAATTTTAACCATAATTACTGTCCCAAAGCTGAATTTGTTCTGAAATAAAGTCCTTGCAAATGTAATTCTGGTAAGAATACCAATAATCTGAAGTTTAAAAATGAAAATGTAGATATACAATTATTTGATTAACATGCATAAGTTTCCAACTTTAATTCTTGCCCTCATAAAATCTCTGTAGAAAATTTTTTGTTGTTGCTTGAGAAATGTATGCTCTCTTTACAGGTGAACAAAAGTCAGCTACTCTACACTTGAATTCTCAAAATCTAAATAATACTTGTTTTGTCTTTATCCATTACATAGTTAAAAATCTTAAATACATGTAGAATTTATTCTGTCACTAGTACACTTAGATATATGACTACTTTATCACTTATTGTGAAACCTTGGAGGGATGGAGAGGAAGAGCAGTAGATTGTGAAAGAGATAGGATTAATAATTTATATCTGAAACTCTTGATTCACATTCAACTATTATTTTTTCTACCCACTGAAACTCTCTACATTTAAAATTAACTCTAGTGAAGATAGATTCACTTAAAGTAATGCTGATTCATAAACACTTCAGTGAGCCAAAAGTATAATTTAATAGCAAGAGAAGTAGAGCTTTGAACAGAGCAAAGGAGAAAATTGTATTATTAAAATGCTTGCCAAGAAGGTGAACATGTTCAATTGACTCCCATTTCTTGAGACATTTACTCAGAAGTATCTCGTATTTCTAAAAATTAGGTCAAGTTTGTTATTGCGTTAATGCACTTTTGTGATTAATTTTTCTAATGAATAATATCCAGATCCACAAAGCATATGTAAAATATTTCATTTTTGGAGAAAATAGATTCGCAAGGTCAATCATGTTATTAAACAACACAGAATGGATCAATTGAAGTTCTTTAGGTAAGAAAACTATAAAATTAATTAGCATAATTAAAAGTAGAGTTAATTTAAAGATTTACACTACCATACATATAAAACAAAATAAATTATTTTAGTATAAGCCAGGTTTCAAAATAAGTTTATTTTAATCTAAATGGTTAGGAACCAATAAAAATTATTTATCATTTTACCAAAACCAGGTTTAGAACTTGATTCAAAGTATAACTGTATTTTACTTAAAAAAAAAAATTCAATCCTGTTTATAAAAGCATCACCCTACTTTGAATCTAATTCATTCAGACTCAAAAAAGATGAATTTCAAGATTCTGCCATTGTGGTCTTGAAGTCATAATTTTTTAAATGTGGTGGTGACTTCTTTGAATACTGAATTTGAGCCAGACTACTGAATATAATATAGTACATACTGAGAAAGTAACAGAATTAAAGGTCATAAACAGAAAATATAAAAGGATCAGTATTCCTTTGCTTGTTTTTTTTTTTTTTTCCCCAGAGATTAAAAGCTGATTGCAAGGGCATATAATTATCTTATTAGTATATTCAGCATACATATTTATTTAGCATAGATATTTCTCCATGGCAACAGGTTTGGGTTTTTATTTAACATAGGTAGACGGACGGACAAATGGATAGATGGATGGATGGATGGACGGATATGTAATACTATATCTTAAAAAAAAGCTTGCTATGGACTCAATTCCGACCCATAATGATCCCATAGTACGGAGTAGAACTGCCCCATAGGATTTCCAAGGCTGTAATCTTCACCGAAGCAGACTACCACGTCTTTCCCCCAAGGAGCAACTAGTTGGTTCAGACTGCCTACCTTTCAGTTAGCAGCCTTAATTGTTTAGATAATTTTTATTAATGTCAAACAATTGCATCAGCTTTGTTTAATTTACCCTTTGTAGATACAGATACAGGGAGACACTACATAAGGGAGCCCTTCTGGCGCAGTAGTTTAGAGCTCAGCTGCTAACTAAAAGGTCAGCAGTTCTTATTCCCAGCTGTTCTTGGAAACCCTATTGGGTAGTTCTACTCTGTCCTACAGGGTCGCTATGAGGTGGAATCTACTCCATGGCAAGTTTTATATATATATATATGAACAAATTAAAGCATGATACAATCATTTAATTCACTTTAATAAAAACAATATGTAAACAAGGTGAAAACTATTAGGTTTCTTACTATACTGGAATAATAAAAATACTAATTTTCTCAAAATTAGTGACTGAAGTACATCATTTCAACACGAGATTGCAGCCTGGAAAGCGCTTCCCCAGGTTTCGTCCAGTAGGAAGCCAGCTTAGCCTCTGCCACTGAGGAGTCCTGTGAGAGATGTGGAAAATGGAAAAGCACGAGCTGTATTTTTACTCTTCCCACATTTGTTGGCAGGCATGCGGTAGACAGAAAATTCAGTGAACAGACGATTTTGCCATAGCGCATGTATGTTCTATGTTGAGAACCTTTTCTTCTTGAGGCAGCTGTGATCACTGAGAACAGTTGTCGGTAGTTCGTATACTTCCGGTCTCTGAAAGATAGCCGTACACCTGGCAGCTAACAAATGCCTCCTGTGACCCTCTTTCAGCTTTTGCGATCACTTTTAGATTGCCTTGTTTGAAATTCCTTCCTGCTTGAAAACTCTATAACGGTCTTGGTTTCCTTATTTCAATTGACAAATGCAGGCAGCAATCATCATGTCTACTAAGACAGGGAAAAGAGGCTTTTATTTGAGTTGAGATGGCAAGATATTCCACAGACTTGTGAGGTGGATAAGGACTTTTAGACGGAGGAAACAATATGTGCAATTGGGGGACTTGAAATTACATATGCTTTGCGTGTAGATCATCCGTACTGCAGGTATTCACACAGCAGAAGGATGAATGTCGTCTCGGATAACCAGGGGATGCCCCCCAGGTGGTGCAAAGGGTTTGTGCTCAACTACTAACCTAAATGATGGTGCTCTGAACCCTCCTAGCAGCCCCATGGAAGAAAGGCCAGGTAACTTGCTTCTGTAAAGATTACAGCCACGAAAACCCTATAGAGCAGTTCTACACTGTAACACATGGGGTCGCCGTGAGTTGAAATCAATTCCATGCCAATATACATATATATATATATATATATTTTTGGAAGGGCATAATCAGGGAAGGTTTCTCAAAGAAACAGGGATTTGAAAACTGCATGGTACTCAGAAACGCAAATAGGAAGCACACTCTACTCCAATTTGAGTATTTGAGGAACAGTCCAGATTGAGATAGAAAAGTGATATTCACGGGAAAGTCGGAGTCTTAGTTATCCAGTGCTGCTATAACAGAAACACCACAAATGGGTAGCTTTAACAAACAGAAATTTATTTTCTCACAGTTTAGGAAGCTGGAAGTCCAAATCCAGGATGCCGGCTCTATATGAAGGCTTTCTCTCTGTTGGCTCTGCGGGAAGGTCCTTGTCTCTTTTCAACTTCTGTTCCTTGGTTCCTTGGTGATTTCCATGTGGCTTGGCTCTATTTTCCCTCATCTGTGCTTTCTTACTTCTATCTACTCTTCTATATCTCAAAAGAGATCGATTTAAGATACACCCTACACTTACACTGCCTCATTAACATAACAAAGAATACCCTGAAATGAGATTATAACCACAAGTACGGTAGCATTTACCACAAATATTTTTATGGGACAAAACTCAATCCATAAGAGCCAGTAAAGCTGGCACTTTGGGCTAGAAAAGGGTTACTTTTATCAGAGTGTAGAAGACAGAGTTTGCTAAGTATAAATTGAAACTAAGTTATTTTTATATATGACAGACAGCAACAAAGATCTTTCAGAGTAAAATATGTGTTGGATAATTTCTCTTTGCTCCTCTATATCCACTTTCTACCCTTTCCACTCTGCTTTGTGCTGTTGGAGGCTGAGTTTATGAAACCACTTGTCCATGGGCTTCTACTCAAGTTTGACTACTGGGGGACACTAACACAAGATCTGGAAGGTGGCAGGATAGCTTGAGTATTTATTCTCCAGCTTTCTCCATGCCGATTTGATGACAGGAGGTATACTCCTCTACAGAAAGCCATAGCTCTGCTCATAGATGTCCTCCAGAGTTCTATCAACTGCTCCCTCCATTGCCCTTCCAGGCCCAGTATAGTTCTCGACTCCACTTGTGCCCTGACTCATCCTTGATGCTTTCCCTGATCACTGTCCAAACTTATAAACGTTGAGAGTGTCATCTCTTTTCTGTCAGGAACCTAATCAATAATAGAATGATTGGAACTGACCCTCAGAAGGGGATTCTGAGACTAGTTTGTTTACATGAAGAGCACACTGATAACTTCCTTCCTGGTGTGTGGTGGCAAGTGGAAAGTTAAGACTAGGCTTGCAGTGAGTGGACTCATGATACTCAAATTCATGCCAGTGGCTGCTTAGAATGCAGTATTATTGAGAGTAAGATGCTGGAAAATCTATGGCTCTGGCGTTTGGTAACTTGACAGCAATAGTAACCAAAAGAATAATATATTATGCATATTATGAGGTGAGTTGGCTGCCTTAGAATAAATAACTAACTGATGTTATAAAGAGGTCTATGGAAATTTTGAAAGACTCATTTTCTA
>NW_004444031.1:8345051-8367214 GCF_000243295.1 Trichechus manatus latirostris
AAATGCCGACCTTTTGGTTAGCAGCCGAGCTCTTAACCATATCAGCGTTGTGTGTGTGTTTTAAACCTAATCACTTCAGAGTTATAAGGAGCAGCTAGGACAGAGTAGAACTGCCCCACAGAGTTTCCAAGGAGCGGCTGGTGGATTTGAACTGGCGACCTTTTCATTAGCTGCTGAGCTCTTAACCACTGTGCCACCAGGGCTCTACCTATATACCTATATATATATATGACAGCATATATAAATATATATGTATCTATACATATATATGCATATATAAGATGTATACATATATACATGCATATGTGTATATACATGCTTATTATATATATAGACATATATGGCGGCCTTTGCATAGTCAATAAATCACATGTAATCATCTTTCTGGTATTCTCTGCTTTCAGCCATGCTCTATCTGACATCGGCAATGATTTCCCTTGTTCCACATCCTCTTCGGAATCAGGCTTGACTTTATGGCAGTTCCCCATCAATGTACTGCTGCAAACATTTCTGAATTATTTTCAGCAAAATTTTACTTGCATGTGGTATTAATGATATTGTTCGATGATTTCCACACCATGTTGGGTCACCTTTGGAATGGGTACAAATATGCATCTTTTCCAGTTGGTTGCCCAGGTAGCTGTCTTCCAAATTTCTTGCCATAGGCTAGTAAGCACTTCCAGCTTTGCATCTGTTAAAACATGCCAACTGGTATTCTGTCAATTCCTGAAACCTTCTTTTTTGCCAATGCCTTCAGTGCACCTTGGACTTCTTCCTTCAATTCTTGATCATATGCTACCTTCTGAAATTTTTCCTGGTTAGTTGTCACAAGACCAATATGAAAATCAATATCCTGTCATAAACAACACGCTATTATCTGTCCACATATATATAAAATGTCTTGCCAAAAGAAATAATAAGTAAAATGTTAAGATTCATTTTTGCTTAATATATACTTTGCATATTTCCTTCTAGTGACTTTTTATTTCATTGACTACATAATTTGTGCAGTAATCATTTGTGGAAGTTTTACTCTGCTCAAAGAACCCTCCTTGGTGATATGTTGTATAAAAGATGAATTAGTTTGAGGTTTCAATTTTTACATTTATAGATCCTTACGTTTATTTCTTTCCAAGAATTTATGTGAAAATTATGAAAAAGGTCACATACTAAATATAAATACCTGACAAATGAGAGTGTATGTCTTAAGCAGATTTCGGTCAAAGAGAGGTAGCGGCATAGCACTAAGTAATTAATGGAAGAATTTGGGTCTCTCTCACAAAACTATCTGAGGGCTTTTGAAAGATGGAGTTTAAAATTTTGCATTGGTTACTGTCAAATATGTATTCCTAGCTTTCATTTGGTGTGATGGGATTACTGGACTATTTCTTTTCCAAAAAGATAGATTATGAATTAATTTCTTTAAAGTTAAACCAAATCAAATCAAATAAATCACAAAAAAAACACTTTAATATCCCTAAATGTTAAGAAAATTTCAAAGATAACATCTAGAGCAAGTAATGTGGTTCAAAGTCCTAGAGTTTATTGGTTATATTCTTTTCACTAAAAGTGACATAATTTAATTTTTTAAACTCTAAGATATATAGTATGACATTTCACTTAGACATAAACATTCACAGTCTACTGGATAATTTTACAGAATGCTATATAAATGTGTTGCTTTATTACAAATATGTTTTGTAACTTTGGCAACAGCTTATAAACTATAAAATAACTATTTAATAAAACGTAACTGCATATTACTTGTATATATAAAGTGGAAAATTATGCTAAAACTATTTTTGCAGTAATAATTTCTTACATTTATATTGTGAATTACAGAGCCTTCATAAATAACCTCATTTGATTCTTACACCTACTTTAATGAGGTATGTAGGGCAGGAAATAGCCTATGAGAGGCTAAGTGGCTTGTCCAAGGTCCAAATATTAAGAGGCAGCAATAAATCCAGAAATCAGGTCTTTTGTATAAGGTCAATGCTCTTTCTTCACTAATACTCTAATGGACCGGACACAAAAAGTTTGATATAATATGTATAATTTTATGTTTCCTTTCTAATTACATAGCATTGGAAAATGAAAAGTTTATTCTAGAAAATGAAACTAAGAAAACTGAGAAGAATTAAAGTCTGGTAACAACTGTTAATATTTTAATATTTAACTCATATTTTCTCCTGTGTAATGTAAATAATATATACTTTATATATGATTTTTAAAGGAAAATATATTGTATTCTGTTGTATAACAATTCAAATGCTCTGGTGCAAAAATCTTATTAACAAGAACAAAACCTAAATCGAAACCAAGATCAACTTCTTCAGCCTGACTGCCTTCCTGAATCTTGACTAACACTTTAATGTTTCAACATTTGTTATCAAAGTCCAAATTAGAAGGACCTTGGACCAGTCTTGGCAGAAGCAAGTTCACTGAAAGCACTGGATTATAAGAATAGGTTTCTGGCAGTGGGATGCTGGTAAATGCTTGACAACTGACTCTCTGAAGCTGAGAGGGGAGGAAGCTCTGCTTTGTAATACTTGTCTATTTACTTGGTGTGAATATGTCCACTAGTGGCTGCTTTGAAGCTACAAATATGACATTACTGAATGTGAAGCTGGGAAGAAATGCATGCAATTGGTTTTCACAAGTCAGTACGAGACTGTGCAAGACAGGGTCAGCTCACCACCGCTTTCTTGGTTACTATTAGGTCACCTGATTCTTCAACAAATAATACAGATGTGATAAAGTTGATTCTTGTGAACCCCGTCAATACGCTAAAGTTGGACTAAACATAAGAAATATTCAAAAGCCTTTTTGAGGGCGTTTGAAAAAATGGAGTCCATAATTTAGCACTGGTTATTTTTAGCTATGGAGTCCTAGCTTTCCTGTGCTGCAATGGGACCTGGAGTATTTCCTTTCCAAAAAGGAAACTATGAATCAACTTCTTTATAATTAGGCAAAATAAAATCAAAACAAATCACACAAACACACATACACACAGAGAAAGTAAATAACCTAATCTGTTGCTTTTGGGTCAGCTCTGGCTTATAAAAAATAAAACACCTTCTAACTTCCCCAAATATTAATAAATTCCAAAGATAGTATTAGACCAAGTTACATATTTAGATCTTTGAAAATATAATTTAAAAAGTTGGTAGATAAATATAAAGCTGGTAACTGGACGGAGGGGTTGATCTAAGTATTAATGTAATGACAGCCAAGAACATTTTGAAATATTTGAATATACTAATGAAATTAATCAAAATTTCCATCCTCTGTTGGTTAAAAATTTAATACCCTCCTCAAATATAATAATATACTGAGCATATAACTGAAAAATATTAGAGAAAGAATGAATATGCCCACTATATAAAAACATGTAAAATCATAAGAAAACCACTAAGATATTTAAGTATTCAAAATATTGGTATATAGTGAATATAGTTTATTTTTGAAATAAATTTTATATTGTAGAAGAATTTGTTTTATAGAAAAATTAGAAATTCCAGATATACCCTATACCCAGTTTCCCCTATTAACATTTTACACTTATTAACTGAGTACATTTGTTAGAATTAATGGACCACCAATATTTATACATTATTACCAACTAGAGTCCACACTTTATTCATATTTCCTTAGTTTTAACCTAATATTCATTTTCTGTTCCAGGATCCTATCCAGGATACTACTTTACATTGATTAGTCATGCCTCCTTAGGCTTCTCTTGACTGTGACAGTTTCTCAAACTTTCCTTGCTTTTGATGACCTTGGTATTTTTGAGGAGTACGGGTAAGGTATTTTGTAGAATCACCTTCAACTGAGGTTTATTTGATGCTTGTCTCTTGATTAGACTGGGGTTATTGGTTTTGGGGAGGAAGACCAGAGAGATAAAGTGCCATTTTCATCATATCCTATCAAGGGTATACACACTTTCAAAATAACTTAACGATTGTTGAAGTTCAGTTTGACCATCTGACTTAGGTAGTCCTTGTCAGATTTCTCCACTGTAAACTTAACTTTTTTCCCCTTCTCGTGATGTAGAACCTAGTGGTGCAGTGGTTAAACGTGAGGCTGCTAACCAAGACTGGCAGTTCGAATCCATCAGCTGCTCCTTGGAAACCCCATAGTTCTACTCTGTCCTATAGGGTCAGTATGAGTTAGAATCGACTCAGTGGCAATGGGTTTTTCATACTGTGCTCTTATGCAGCGAGTCATTAAGCACTGCTGCACTTAAGGAGTGGGGAGTTAGAATCTGCCTCCTGGAGCGCAAGGTATTGCATAAACAATTGGAAATTTTTCTACGGAGATTTGCTCCTTCTCACCATTTATATACATATTCAATCATTTATTTGCATCATTATTAACTCATGGATATTTCCTTTAATTTTGGCTTATGATCCAATACTACTTTACTTTGTTGCTCAAATTGTTTCCACTTTGGCCATTGGAAGCTCTTTCAGTTAGCTCCTGTGCCAGTTTGACATATCTCCATCATCACAGGCTTGTTTGAGCACATCCTTACCTTCTGGCACTACAAATTTTTCCATGCTCACGTTGTATATTCCCTGATCCAGTCCTAGAATCAGCCATTTTCCACTGAGCCCTGGGTTATTATATTGGAGAGCAGTATTAGAAACCAAGATCTGGGCACACATTGATTTATAATATATTGTTAAGTACTTAAAATTGTGATTCAGAGCTCAGCCCGCTAATCAAAATGTTGGCAGTTCAAATCCACCAGCAGCTCCTTGGAAACCCTATGGGGCAGTTCCACTCTGCCCGATAGGGTCGTTATGAGTTAGAATAAAGTCGACGACAATGGAGTTTTTTTTCTTCTTAAGTTGTACTTACATATCAAAACTCAGTGAAATTTGTATATTCAATAAATAAATATTTTTATAAAACCTGGACGCAAATTTTTGATTTTTATTCCATGCGACTATCTTCTCTCAAATTATCACTTATAACTTTTTTTCTGATATTGTTTTCTGTATAGACTTAAAACATATTTAATGCAGTCAAATGTGTCTATAATTTGCTTTATTTGTTCTTTTTTGGTTTACTTTAAGCATTTTTTACTACCTTCAGGACATACAGTCAGCTATACTTCTGCTAAAAGTCTTTAAATTTCACTTCCCATGTCTTTAATTGGACATACGTTTTTGAATATGATGATAAATAAGGTTCTTATTTCTTTCTCATAAATTGTCAGTTGTCACAGAACCACTTATTGGATAGTCCATCAATTATTAACTCATCTGTAGTGCTATCTCTTTCATACGTTTTGTTTCCACATATATGTGGTTTATTTCTAGGCTTTTCATTCTTTCAACTCAATAATTTTATAGCAATGTCAAAACCATACCTTATAATAAATCTTGATATTTTCTAGTTCAATCTTTCGGTTTTGAAAATTCACTTATTCTTGACCTTGTATGAATTTTAGAACCAGTTTTTTTTTTTAAGTTTCATGGTAGATAATTGTGATATGTTTATTGAAATTGAATATACAGTATAATTGGGAAAGCACTGGCAAAGTTTAAGCATTGAATGCTATCATCCATGAATGTGTTTATCTGATTGTGCTAAATTAAATACGTAAGTGGTTCTAATTTATCACACCTCCCTATATCCATGTCCTTTGTCGTGTTATTTTGTTGTTTCTTTCATCAAAGAGGTGGAGTCCATTGCTCCACTCTGTGATTTGGGATGGACTTTGTAGACTATGTTGGCCAAAGCGATATTAGCAAAGGTGAAACAAGAATAGGTGTTTAAAAATGCGAGCGAATTAATTTGTTCTTGCTGTTTGTCATAGACAGTCATACTGTAGGAGGATGAGAGATTAAAGGACAAAACCCTCTGGTTGCCTCAGATAACCATTAGCCAATCACTAGACTTGTGAGTGACCTGGCTAAAGAAGAATACTTTCCTAGCTGAGACTCAGTAGCCAACACAGACTGATGAGGTAAATAAACACTTGGTGTTTTAAGATACTGATTTTTGAGGCAGATTGTTGCATAGCATTTTTGTGGTAATAGAAAATGATACACACTTTAGTTATTCAAATTGATGTATGAAATATAGAAATGAAGATGTATGGAATAGATCCTTAAAATTTTTGTACTTTTTTTTTAAGCTTTTCCTTTTGGCTTATTTTTAAATCATTTATGATTTGTGTTGTTATTGTTATTTTCTATTTGGAAATTCCTGGCATGCTTGGTAATTTTTGCTTGTTAATACTGTAGAAACCACACTTGCTAAGATATTGTATTTATTCTAATTTTTTCTCTTGATTTCCTTAAATTACTGTTTAGATTAGTATTGCATTATTGACAAATATGAACAATTTTGTAACTTTCTCTGCAATTGTTATCCTTGGCATCATGTTTTTTAAATCTAATACACTGGCTAGAATATCGAAACAATGTTAATAGAAGCAGTAATAAGTGTTCTTGATTTATTTCTGGCTGTTCAAAATTTCAATTGATACCATTGTTTTTGTTTTTTGATAGTTGGACACAATATATTTTGTTATCTAGTTTTCTGCATCTATTGAGACAATTACATTTTCTGTTTATCCATTAATGAAGTTATTGCATTAATCAATTTTTAAAGAATGAATCCTCATATTGTTTTAAGAATAAAGACTACTTGGTTATGAGTGAGTGATATACATTTGCCTTTTCTTGTCTTTTTTTATAAGTGAGGTCCTACAATATTTGTCATTTTGTGGTTATTTCACTCAGCATAATGTCTTCAAGCTCCGCCCATATTTTGGCATGTATCAAGACTTTATTTCTTCTCCTGGCAGAGTAGTATTTGGTTTTATGTATGTACTACATTTTAACCATTCATCTGTTGATGGGCATTTAGGTTGTTTCTACGTTTTGACTACTGTGAATAGTGCTGCAATGAATATTGGTGTACAAGTATCTGTTTGGGTCTCTGCTTTCAACTCTTTTGGGAATATACCTAGAAGTGAAATTGCTGGATCATTCATATGATAGTTCTATTTTTAGTGTTTTGAAGAACCACACTTTTCCACAATGGTTGTACTATCTTGCATTCCCCACAGCAATGGATAGCCCAAGCCCATTGCCAAGCCCACTTGATCCCAACTCATAGAGAGTTTATAGGGCAGAGTAGACCTGCCCCACAGTGTTTCCAAGGCTGTAAATCTTCACTGAAGCAGACTGCCACATCTTTCTCCCGTGGAGCAGATGGTTGGTTCCAACTGCCAACCTTATGGTCAGCAGCTGAATGCTTTAACCACTGCATCACCAGGACTTCTCCAGCATTAGTAAGGGTTCCAATTACCCCACATCCTCACCATTTTTATTTTCCTAGTTGGAGTGAAATGTTAACTTACAGTGGTTTTCATTTGCATCTCTCTGATGGTTAATGATGTTGAGCATCTTTTCATGTTACTGGCCACTTGAATGTCCTCTTTGGTGAAATGTCTATTTAAGTCCTTTGCTCATTTTATGGTTGGGATATTTGTCTTTTTGTTGGTAAGATGTCGAAATCTTATACATATTTTGGCTATTAGATTCTTATCTAATATATAGTTTCCAAAGATATTCTGTCAGTAGCTTATCTTTTCACCCTTTTGGTAAAGTCTTTTGATAAAAGCAAATGCTTTCAATTTTTATCAGGTCCCATTTATTTGTCTTTTGCTACTTGTACTTTTATTATTGTATAAAAGCTGTTTTCTTCTGAAAGTTTTATGGTTTTAGCGTGCACATTTAGATCCTCAATTCATTTTGAATTTGTTTTTGTGTATGGTGTGAGGCATGGGTCCTGTTTCATTCTCCTGCATTTGGAAATCCAATTTTCCTGACACCATTTATTGAAGT
Source organism: Trichechus manatus latirostris (assembly GCF_000243295.1). NCBI lineage: Eukaryota > Metazoa > Chordata > Mammalia > Sirenia > Trichechidae > Trichechus > Trichechus manatus. Next base: position 8,352,926 of record NW_004444031.1, read on the forward strand.
GACTGGACTTAGTACCCTGGTCAAAAATCAGTTGACAATAGATGTGTGGGTTTATTTCTGGACTCTCAATTCTATTTCATTTGTCTCTGTGTCTGTTTTTATACCAGTGCCAGGATGTTTTGATTACTGTAACTGAATGTTTTAAGATCAGAAAATGCAGTCCTCTTGCTTTGTTCATCTCTTTGAAAATGGCTTTAGCTATTCAGTGCCTCTTGCCATTCCATATGAAGTTGAATATTGGTATGTCCGTTTCTGTAAAGAAGGCTGTTAAAATTTTTATCAAGTTTGTGTTGAAATCTATGAATTGCTTTGTGTAGTAATGATGTCTTAACAGTATTAAGGCATTCAATCCATGAACCTGGGCCAACTTACCATTTATTTAAATCTTCAATCTCTTTCAGCGCTGTTTTATAATTCTTATTGTGTAAGTCCTTCAAGTCCCTGGTTAAATTTATTCCTAGGTATTTTATTCTCTTAGAAACCATTGTAAATGCAATTGTTTCCCTAATTCCCCTTTTGGATTTCTCATTGCTGGTGTATAGACACCTGACTTTTGTTTGTTGGCCTTGTACCCTACAACTTTGCTATTAAGTCTTTATTAGCTCTAGAAGTCTTCTTGCAGACTCTGCAATTTTCTATATATAGGATCAAATCATCTGCGAATAAATTTTACTTCTAATTTTCCAGTATAGACACCTTTCATTTCTTTTTCTTGTCTTATTGCTCTGACTAGGACTTCTACTACAATATCGAATAAAGGTAGTGAGAGTAGGTACCCTTGTTTTGTTCCTTATTTCAAAAGGGGAAGCTCTTCTCAGACTTTCCCCAGTAAGTATACTGTTAACTGTTGCCTTTTCATATATGCCCTGAATCACATTGAGGGAGTTCCTTTATATTCCAACATCTTGGAGGTTTTCATCAAGAAAGTGGGTTGGATTTTATCAAATGCTTTTTCTCCATCCATAGAGATGATCATGTGGTTCTTTACCTTTGTTCTACTGATGTAGTGCATTATGTTGATTGATTTTTCCTTTTATTTTTTAATAATACTTTATTTTTTGGTGAAAGTTTACACAACAAATTAGGTTTCCATTTGACAATTTCTGCACGAATTGTTCAGTAGCATTAGTTACATTTATCACAATACGTCTTGTCTTTAACTGTGTTCAGTTTCTTCCCTTTCCAGTACTCTAGTTTCCCTGCCCCCTTATCTTCTCACCTTTGCTTTTGAGTAATTGTTGAGCTGTAGGTCTCATATGATGGTTTTTAAGTAGGGCACAGATCTTATGGGTAATATCTTTTATTTTGTGTACTACTATGTTATTTCACTAAAAGGTGACCTCAGGAGATAGGCTTGGTTCTAAGTTTAAGGAGTGTTTCTGGGCAAGAGTCTCAGGGAGTCCTCTGTTGGCTACTGTTCCAGTTTGTCTGGTTTTATTACTATTTTTTTTTAAATAAGAATTTGAGTTCTGCTCCATGTTTTTCTCCCATTCTATCCAAGACCAACTCTTCAGACTATGGTCAGAACAATCAGGGGTGGTCGCCGGGCACCACTAGTTTTTCTTGTCTCTGGGTGGATGAGGTTGTAGCTCGTGTAAACTTGTTTCTTCACCGGGCTTTTGCTGGCCTTCTTACTGTTAGCTACTGGTGAGGGCAAAGACCTGTAGTTGTGTCTTAGATGTCTACTCATAAGCTTTTTAGATCCCAGACTCTACTCACTTCACTAGCATCCAGATCATGATTTTTGTGAACTATGTTATGTCAATTGACTGAGCTGCCCCATGAGACTATTGTCCTAAATCTCCAGAAAACCAGTGTTGGAAGGTGTTTGGTTATGTATGAGTATTCGTGTTGTGTGTTCAGTGAATCAGTGTGCCTGCACCCACATATTTTTATTTAAATGTACTTATAGATACTTCAGAAACCCTGGTGGTGTAGTGGTTAAGTGCTACGGCTGCTAACCAAAAGGTCGGCAGTTCAAATCCACGAAGCGCTCCTTGGAAACTCTATGGGGCAGTTCTACTCTGTCCTATAAGGTCATTGTGAGTCAGAATCGACTAAAAGGCAACGGGTTTATAGATACTTCTATTTGTTCTCCCCTATGTGCACACCTGTACCTACCCATGTACTAATTTGCAATACCCCACCATATGTGTTCAAACATTTTTTACTATATTGGTGCTGTATCCGCTATATCCACATTTAGTGTAACTTTTCACCACCAAAAATAACTCATCTCTATGGTATAAAGTCTACATTTCCCACATCCTCTCCCTCCCTGGTAAACACTAATGAACAACGGTCTCTCTCTGTTTATCTATTCTTTCCTTCTTATAGGAGGACTGGTGATGCAGTGGTTAAGAGCTACAGCTGCTAACCAAAAGGCGTGCAGTCTGAATCGAGCAGCCACTCTTTGGAAACCATTTGGAACAGTTCTACTCTGTCCAATAAGGTTGCTGAGTTGGAATTAACTGAAAAGCAGTGGGTTTGGCTTTTTGGTAGGGGACTTCCTATAAAAGAGATCATACATTATTTGTCCCTATATGTTTGGCTTATTTAACTTACCATTATGCCCTCCAGATTCATCCATGTTATAAAATGTTTCACGGACTCATCATTGTTCTTTATGGTTGAGTAGCATTCCATTGTATGTATGTTCCACAATTTGTTTATCCATTCATCCACTGATGGATATTTCAGTTGTTTCCGTTTACTTGCTATTGTGAATACAGAAATGAACATAAGTGTGCTTATCTTTGCAAGTGTCATTATTTTTAGGTCTCTAGGGGACATACCTAGGAGATTGCTGAATCTAGAGTAGTTCTATTCTGTTCTTTGAGAAAGCACCATACTGTTTTCCATAGTGGTTCTACCATTTTACAGTCCAAGCAGCAATGGATAAGGGTACCAATCTCCCCATATCCTCACCAACAATATTGTTCTATATTTTGATTTGTTACTTATTAATCAGTGCCATTTTAGTCAGAGTAATATGGTATCTCATTGTAGTTTTGATGTGCTTATCTCTAATGTCAGTTTGTCTTATTGTGGCAAATTGTGTGTTGCTGTGATGCTGGAAGCTCTGCCACTAGTATTTCAAAAACCAGCAGTATCACCCATATTTTCAGCAGAGCTTCCAGACTAAGACTGACTAGAAAATAGGGACCTGGCAGACTACTTCTGAAAATACTAGTCAGTGAAATCCTTATCAATAGCAGTGGAACATTGCCTGATATAGTGCTGGAAGATGAGTTCCTCAGATTGGAAGGAACTCAAAATATAACAGAGGAAGAGCTGCCTCCTCAAAGTAGACTCAATCTTAATGATGTGGATAGAGTAAAACTTTTGGGACCCTCATTTGCTGATGTGGCAAGACTCAAAATGAAAAGAAACAGCCAAAAACATCCATTAATAATGAGAACATGGAATATATGAAGTATGAATCCAGGAAAATTGAAAGAGATCAAAAATGAAATGGAATGGATAAAGATCAATATCCTAGACATTAGCGAGCTTAAACAGACAGGTATAGGCCATTTTGAATTGATTAATCTTATGGTCTACTATACAATGAATGACATATTGAAGAGGAATGGCATCACACTCATCATCCAAAATAACATTTCAAGATCTATCCTGAAGCACAGTGCTGTCAGTGACAGGATAATATTCATATGCCTACACGGAAGACACACCAACCACTACTGCCAAAGATGAGTCAGCTGAAGATTTTCACCACCTTCTGCAGTCTGAAACTGATCGAACATGCAATCAAAATGCATTGATAATTACTGGTGAGAAAGTTGGAAACAAAGAAAAAGGAACAGTAGGAAAACATGGAAAATATGGCCTTGGTGACAAACGATGACAGAGATGGCACGACAGAATTTTGCAAGACTGATGATTTCTTCATGGGAAATACTTTTTTTCAACAATATAAATGAGGACTGTACACATGGACCTCGGAAAATGGAAGACAAAGGAATCAAATTGACTACATCTGTGGAAAGAGATGATGGAAAAAATGTTATCAGTCAGAACAAGGTCAGAGGCCGGTTGCAGAACAGACCATCAATTGCTCCTATGCAAGTTTAAGTTGAAGCTGAAGAAAATTAAAAAACAAGTCCACAAGAACCAAAATATGACCTTGATTATATCCCACCTGAATTTGGAAACACCTCAAGAATAGATATGATGCGTTAAACACTAATGGCCTAAGACCACTTGAGTTGTGAGATAACATCAAGAATATCATACACAAAGAAAGCAAAAGGTCTTTGCACTGTGAACAAATATCTGTCTCTTTCAGTCGGTTAGCCAGATAATTGTCTTCCAAATTTCTTGGCATAGATGAGTGAGCACCACCAGCTCTACATCTGTTTGTTGAAACATCTCAATTGCTAGTCCGTAAATTCCTGAAGCTGTGTTTTTCATCAATGCTTTTAGTGCAGCTTGGATTAGTTTCTTCAATACCATTGGTTCTTGATCACATGCTACCTCTTGAAATGGTTGAATGTCAGCCTATTCTTTTTGGTACAGTATCTCTGTGTATTCTTCCCCCCGCCCTTTTTTTTTTTTTTTTTTTTTTTTTAATATTTTATTGTACTTCAGGTGAAGGCTTACAGAACAGATAGTTTCTCATGTTTCCTGCTTCATTCAATATTTTGTCCAAAAAATCCTTCAAAATTTCAACTCGAGGCTTGAATTTTTTTTCAGTTCTTTCAACTCAAGAAATGCTGAACATGTTCTTCTCTTTTGGTTTTGTAACTCCAGGTGTTTGCACATTTCATTAAAATACTTTGTCTTCCGGAGCAGCCTTTTGAAATTTTCTGTTCAACTCTTTTACTTCCTAGTTTCTTCCATTCACTTTACTCTAAGTTCAAGAACAATTTCAGAGTCTCTAGACTTCTTTCAGGCTATAGCTTCCTCAGATTAGCTACTTTTCTGTGTTCCGTTTGAGGTGTTGCTCAACCCCATCCTAAAATGGCTGTGATGAGCAACAGCTCCTGATGTTAGTGAATAGGTTCTCCCTGCTGTCCCTGCTCCTCCTCTCCTTCTGGACTCATCCGAACTCTCCCACACCTCAGCTGCATCTGGAGTTCTACCTTCTCAAAATGTGCTTGTTTTCATTTGTTGTTCAGTGGGTTAGTTGCTGGGGAAGTAAATGGGAGCCTCCACTTACTCTGCCTTCTTGATCTACCTGATTCATTTTCTTATATTCAACCATCCCTGTATACCTGGAATAAATCCCACTTGGTCATGGTGTAGAACTTTTTAAAATATCCTGTTGGATTCTGTTCACTAGTATTTTATTGAGAATTTTTGCATTTATATTCTTAAGAGATATTGACCTGTAGTTTTCTTGTGTTGTCTGTCTGGATTTGGTATCAGGGTTATTTTCACTTCATAGAATGGATGAGAGAGTATTCCTTCCTTTTCCTTTGGAAGAGTTTAAGTAGTGTTGGTGTCAACTCTGTTCATAACATTCTATCATAATTAGTCAGATGTACTGTTTTTTAAGTAATTACATCTTTTCTCTTTTTTTTGTTAGTCCAACTAAAGGTTTGTCAATTTTATACTCTTTTCAAATAATCAACTTCTAGTTTTATTATCTCTAATGTTTTTCTGTTTTCAATTTACTTATTTTTGCTCTCATCTTTGTTATTTCCTTTCTTCTGGTAGGTTAGGCTTAGTTTGCTCTTCTCTTTCTAGTTCCTGGAGTTGCTGAGTTAAGATGTTGACTTGAGACCTTTTTTCATGTAGGCATTTATCGCTGTTTTTTTCTAACTAACGCCTTTGCTGCATTGCATAAGCTTTGGTATGTTTTGATGTCATTTTCTGTTCACTCTAAAAAATTTGTGATTTCTTCCTTGACTCATTGGTAGTTTAACAATGTGTTGTGTGATTTACATAGATTTGTGCATTTTCCTTCTCTTGTTAATTTCTGTCTTCATTCTGTTGTGGTTAGAGAAAGTATGATTTCAGTGTTTTTTGGGTTTTTTTTATTTATGAAGACTTGCTTTGGGACTTAATATATGGTCTATCCTGGAGAATGATCCATTTGGACTGAAGTAGAGTGTATGTTTTGCTTTCGTTGGGTGTAGTGTCCTATATATGTATGTTAAGGCTAGATGTTTCATAGTGTCATTCAGGCCCTCCGTTTGTTGATCTTCTTTCTAGATGTTCTGTCCAATATTGTAAGTGGTGCATTGAAGTCTCCAACTATTATTGCAGTGCTACCTATTTCTCTGGGAGCCCTGATGGTGCAATGGTTAAGAGCTCAGCTGCTAACCAAATGATCTGCAGTTCAAATCCACCAGCTGCTCCTTGGAAATCCTATGGGGTAGTTCTACTCTGTCCTATAGGGTTGCTAAGAGTTGGAACCAACTATCTATTTCTCCCATCAATTCTATCAGTTTTTCCTTTACATATTTACGTGCTCTGATGTTAGGTGCCTACTTATTTATAATTGTTAAATCTTCTTAGTTATTTGATCATTTTATCACTATATAATGTCTATCTTTATTTCTTCCAACTGATTATAAAAAAATTTTAGCCATCGTCACTCAAAATACAGCTTATTCAAAATTCCAAATCTACATCTTTTCTGCAATTTTCATGTTTTGAACCGTTTAGTAAAACTTTAAATCAATATTATCTTTTAATTCTATTTCACAATTCTTTGTTTTTCTGTGCTCTCTATGTACACTCAATATTCTATCAATACATTAATTATCCTTTTAGTAGATTTTTTAATTTTAGTGATTCTATTAGTTTACAATATTTGTATTTCTTTGTTATACCATTTGATACATTTCTAACCATTTTTAATAACCTCTTTCCTGTTAATGAGTATTTCAATTGTTTATATACGTTTGGTTCTGAAAAATACATCTTTTAAAATTCTCATTAATATTTTGTTATTTTAATTTCATGTGTAATGAGACAATTTTTCTGTTCATCTTTTTTCATTGTACTCCTTTGTATTGTTTTTCTCCATATGTTTTGGAATTTGATCTTGCAGACTGACTCTGAGTCCAATTATCTTTTTGTCCTATTGCATAGCTAGATGGTTTTCATTCCCCATTCAGCCCCCACACTCCCTGACCAGATTCTTATCTTATACTGAGAATCCGGGCCTCTGCCATGATTGATACTGGTAATTTAAGCCACTCAATGGGTGGCTTAATTCAGCTGCTATATATGAGACTCTGTCCTTTTCTAAAACTTCTGCTTTATTTAGTCTGAAGCTTTAGACATCTATTTTCAGCCTCTCTTTACAGCTCCTGTTTACAAACAAGAAACCTAACTCCTGACTTCTGTCTCCTTTTGAGACTTTTTTAAATCTTTGTTTCTTATGGTAGACAAATTCCTCACTGCCTTTATATATTTCTGGACCCTGAGAAACACAAGGCTAGCTCCTCAAGCACCCCACAGATTTGAATTCTTTTCCCATTTCTGGTATACAGATATGTTTATTTTGATTCTGTCATGTCATACATATGTGATATGTATGTGACACATGGATACACACACACTATGTTTGGAGGGGAGGATGGAAACTCAGATGATTTAAAAAGCATAATATACTGGAATATTAGTTTTCATTTTGACTTGCAGAAGAAAAAATGAAAAGAGTTGCTATATTACATAATAGTAAATCATACAATTATATGAGAAAATATAGTGAATGGTTAGGTATGAAGATTGAAAAAGAAGTTTGAGGAATGGACAAGTTGTCCTTGGCAAAACAGAATTTTGGAATAACATGTGTCTTTCTATATTTAATGCTTTCTTTAATGAGTTTTCATTATTCACTAGGACTTAATAACATGCCATGCAATGCATATAAACCATTCATAAAAGAAAAGCTCAAAGCTGAACATAATGGCAGACTTTTCAGTGAACAAGAACAGACTAAAGAGATTGGATGAAAACTAAAAGCTAAATCCAATATTCATTCAGACAAGAGTAGATAAATCTTCAGTGCTCAAACATCCCACTCTTATGCTTTTAAAACTGTAAACTATTATGAAATACATGTTGGTACTGGAAAATGCTCATTATATACACAATAATATTCTCAGGAAAGCTTACATTTGCATGTTCCCTGCATTTTCAAAACTGAGGGTATGAGAGTCTCTACTATTTTTTCTCCTTATTTCATAATAGAGAATTCCAGAGAGTTAGGTGATTTGTTTGAAATTTTTAGTTTATTTCAGTATATGTAAATACCTATCTGGTACTTCAAACATTATAGATTAGGCAGTCAATGTTCAAAATTAAACATTTGCAGAAGAATGTCACTAGCATGCTTTTTAAAAAAGGCTTTGAGAATTATAAAGGATATGTGTTTTGCTGGTGTAACCTCCCTACCAAAAAGGCTCAGCAATTTATTTGTTCTTTTGCCTTACTTTAGCTGGCAAATTACAACTCATTGAGATCTGTTAGGAAAGAATATTTAAGGGAGAAAAAACATGTTGCTGTTTGATGTTTCAGTTTGAAGGCTTGACTCTTTAATTCCTCTCCTCCACCTCACCTCCATTTTCTTAATCTGAATGGGAAAGATGTCAGCTACATTTTCATTTGAGTAAGGGCAAACTTGTTCATGGATTAATCATAGGTTACAATATGGAATTTATAAAATATTCTAATAGGTGGAAAAGGACGAGAAAGTGGGACATTCTCTTATGCTAATTTTGCACAGTATTGACTTGTCATTTGTTTTGAAAAGTTGTACCATCATAAAAGTAAACTATAGCATACCATATAAAATATAACATTTGCAGAACACATGCCTTAACATTTTATACCCTTGCCTTGTATTATTTAAATATTTAAAAAATTTCATTGGTGTAGTTACTTTTGTTAGATCAGAATGAAATTTCACAAATCTTTATTGGAGCTTGTGGCTTAAGACATTGCACCTAACAAGTAAAGTTGTTTCCCCTCTCTCTTGAGATTTTATTGAAATAGCAATAAAAGAACAGAAATAAAAATAAATCAGTATTAGCAGAGGCAGGACTAGTCAGCAGTGGACAAAGAATTTCCATATTTCGGCAAAATAACCAGTTATAGAAATGTACTAGCAAATAAAAGCAGAGGAGACCAAAACAGTGAATAAGGAAGTCAATCTGCCTTAGAAATGTTTAATAGAGGAGGAAGATAGTGAGGGATGGAGAAAGAAGGGAAAGTTAGGGCTGAAAATGGACAGATTAAAAGAAGTTTCCAACGTATCAACTGATCCTTCAGCTTCCATGCATAATACAGGTAGCCTATATTTTAACCTCCTAAGGAACAAGTAAGTTCTTTTACATGAGGACATGAAAAAAGGAGTGTTAGGAGTATCAGAGAAACTTGGTGGGTCTTGACAATCCAGAAGAAAGTCTTCCTCATCCTACCATTTGGATTCTATGAGACTAGCAAGCAAACTCTGCGTGTGCATCCTAAAAAGCATGTTAATAAAAAAGGTTCTCTTACATTCTCATTTTGAATGGTTATGGATTATCAAGAGTGAGTAGACAGTTTATAAAAACACATAATATGAATAAAATAATTCTATTCAGCATACGTAAGAACGAAAAGCAACAATAACTGGTTTAGGATGAAATAATTATTCTAGAAAACCATCCAAAAATTAAAAAAAAAATATATAATCTTTAAAATGGGGCAAAGACATGGCAATCTCAAAGAAAAAACAAAGTAAATAAAACAAGAAAATGCCCTCGAAAACTTAAATAGGTTATATTAGTTTTCTTACCAGAATACTCCTTAGAATGGAAGATGGTGAGACTTCGCCTTGCGTACTTTGGACATGTTATCAACAGAGTCCAGTCCCTGGAGAAGGACATCATGCTTGGTAAAGTAGAGGAAGACCCTCAACGAGATGGACTGACACAGTGGCTACAACATTGGGCACAAATATAACAATGATCGTGAGGATGGTGCAAGGCCAGGCAGTGTTTCCTTTTGTTGTACACAGGGGTCACTATGAGTCAGAACTAAACTGAGAGCTCCTAACAACAACAGGGCTGCTGTAACGTTACTGCAAAGTGAGTGTCTTAAATTACAGAAATTTATTCTCTCACAGTGCTGGAGGTCAGAAGTCAGAAGTCCAGGTGTTGGCTGAGCCATGCTCCTTCTGAAGGCTCTAGGGAAGGATCCTTCCTTACTTTTACCAGATTCTGATAGCTCCAGGTGTTCCTTGGCTTGTGGCAGCATAACTCCAATCTCTGACTCCATCAACACACGGCTGTCTTCTCTTTGAGTTTCCCTGTCCCTGTGTTTCTTCCCTTTTCTTAAAAGGACATCAGTCATATTGGATTAAGACCCATCTTACTCTAGTATGACTTCATGTTAACTTAACTAATTACATCTGCAGCAATCTTATTTCCAAACAAGAGTTTGTTCTGAGGTTCTAGGAAGGACATGAACTGGAGGGAGAGGGAACACTATTAACCAAATACATAATGTTCTTGAAATAAAACAGTAATTATAATTTATTGAATATAAATTTGCAAGATACAGTCATCAAAAAACCCTCAAAGGCAGAGCAGAAAGATAAAAGATAGAAAATTATAAGAAGGATAGAGAATAAATTCAAGAAGTCAGGCTGTCTACCAGCCAACTAATAAATATCACAACAATGGAGAACAGAGGAAATGGAAAAAAATTTAAAACAAATGATAGAAGTCATTTTTAGATGAAGAGATCCAAGATTTCAAACTGAAACAGTCACCAAGTGAAAAATAACAAGAATAAAAAAAAAAAACGTATCTGGAAACATTATTGAACACTTAAATGGACTAAGTTAAAATTAAAATAATTGTAAAACCTTGAAGAGATTAAACAAAATAAAACATAAAACATAATTAAAACTATTCATGTTAAAAGAGCAAATATCACGTTGGTAGCAGATTCCTTATAAAAACAGTGGGAGTAGAAGACAGTAGATTAAGGCATTTGAATTTTCTGTTTTACTATTTTTGCATCTAGAATGTTACATGTAAGAAAACACTCAAGTTTTTTTTCAATTTTTTTATTAACAGCTCTATTGTGCTATAATTTTATATAGCATAAAATTTACTGATTTAATATGCACAACTCGGTGGTTTTAGTATATTCACAGAGCTGTGCAAACATCACTACAGTATAATTTTATAACATTTTCATTACACCAAAAGGAAACTCCATACTCATTAGCAGTCATTTTCCACAATAATCTTCAGACCTAGGCAGTAATTAATCTACATTCTGTCTCTATAGATTAGCCTATTCTGGCTCTTCCATACAAAAGGAATCATGAAATATATGGTCAATTATGACTGGCTTGATTCACTTAGCAAAATGTTTATTAGTTTCATCTATGGTGTTGCAAGTATTACTATTTCATTCCTTTTGTCAATTAATATTCTATTATAAGGATATACTACATTTTGTTTACCTACTCATCAATTTATGGACTTTTGGACTGAATCTAGTTTTGGAATATTATGAATAATGTTACTATGAATATTTATGTACATAGTTTTGTATGGAAACATAATTTCTTTTTGATATAACAGTCATTTTAAAAATATGAACACCTAGAAATTTTTATTTTATTTTATTAGAAAAGCCCTTATTAAGTTCAGAAAATTAAGGAAAACAGCAAACCAAACTCATCGCCATCAAGTCAAGTCTGACTTATAGCAACCCTATAGGACAGATGAGGTTTTAATTATTAGGAGAAATTATCCAGAATCCCACTTTAAAAAAAGTTGTGCAGACTATCTAGAAATCAATTGTTTCTAGTATAATATAAAGTCATGGTCTTGAAGAGTAATTTCTTAAAAACAACAACAACAAAATTTTAAATATAATCCTAGCAAAATATGAAAGAGGAAATGCCTGAAAAAATTTATAGGCATGATAAGTCTTTTTTTTTTTCTCAACAAGTTTAATATTGTTGTTGTTATTGTTAGGTACCATTGAGTTGGTTCCAACTCACAGAAATCTTATGTACAACAAAACAAAATACTGCCTGGCCCTGTGCCATCCTCACAAAAGTTGCTTTGTCTGAGACCATTATTGCAGCCACTGTATCAATCTATCTCATTGAGGGTCATCTTCTTTTTCACTGACCCTCTAACTTTACCAAGTATGATGTTCTTCTTCAGAGACTGATATCTCCTGACAACATGTCCAAAGTATGTAAGACAAAGTCTTACCATCTCCCCTCTAAGGAACACTCTGGCTGTACCTTTTCCAAAACACATTTGTTCCTTCTTCTGGCAGTGCATAGTACATTCAATATTCTTCACCAATACCATAATTCAAATGCATCAATTCTTCTTCATCCTTCCTTATTCATTGTCCAGCTTTTGTGTGCACATGAGGCAAGTGAAAATACCATGGCTTGGGTCAAGTGGACCTTAGTACTTGTTATGGGTTGAACTGTGTCTCCCCAAAATGTGTGTCAATTTGGCTAGGCCATGATTCCCAGTATTGTGTGATTGTCTACCATTTTGTCATCTGATGTGATTTTCCTGTGTTGTAAATCGTACCTCTATGATATTAATGAGACAGGATTAGAGGCAGTTATGTTAACCAGACAAGACTCAATTTAAAATATTAGGTTTTGTCTTAAGTCAATTTCTTTTGCAATACAAAAGAAAAGAAAGAAGCCAGCAGAGAGATGGGGTAACTCCTACCACCAAGCATGCAGAACCAGGACAGGAGCACCTCTTTGGGACCCAGGGTCTCTGTCACCAGAAGAAAGGAAATAATAAAGATCAGAGAAGAAATAAACGAAACAGAGAATAGAAAAACAATAGAACGAATCACAAAACCAAAAGTTGGTTCTTTGAAAGAATCTACAAAATCAACAAATCACTGGCCAAACTGACAAAAGAAGGATAGGAAGTAAATAACTCAAATAAGAAATGAAATGGGAAACATTACAACAGATCCAACAGAAATAAGGATCATAAAAGAGTACTATGGAAAACTCTATTCCAACAAATTTGAAAACCTAGAGGAAATGGACAACATCTAGAAACACACTGCCTACCTAAACTAACACAAAATGAGGTAAAAAATCTGAACAGACCCGTAACAAGAGATTGAAAAGGTAATAAAAAAAAATAAAAAATAAAAAACTCCCAAAAACAACAAAAAAATCCTGGCCCAAATGGCTGCACAGCAGAATTCTATCAAATGTTCAGAGAAGAGCTCACACCAGTACCAAACCTATTTCAGAACAGAGAAAAGGAAGAGATACTTCCAAATTCATTGTATGAAGTCAGCATAACCCTGACATAAAAACCAGGCAAATAATACCACAAAAAAAGAAAATTATAGACCAATATCTCTCATGAATATAGACGCAAAAATTATCAGCAAAATCCTGGCCAATAGAAATCAGCATCATAAAAAAAAAAAAAGATCAAGTGGGATTCATACCAGGTATGCAAGGATGGTTCAACATTAGAAAATCAATCAACGTAATTCATGACATTAAAAAAAAAAAAGCAAAGAATCATATGATCATCTCAAGTGACACAGAAAAGGCAGTCGATAAAGTCCAACACCCATTCCTGATAAAAAATCTCAATAAAATAAGAATAGAAGGGAAATTCCTCCACATAATAAAAGGCAACTATACAAAACCAAGAGCCAACATCATTCTCAATGGAGAGAGACTGAAAACATTCCCCCCAAGAACACAAAGAAGAGACGGATAGCCTTTATCACAACTCCTATTTAACACTGTGCCAGAAATTCAAGCTAAAGCAATAAGGCAAGAAAAAGAAATAAATGGAATCCAAATTGGTAAGAAGAAGTAAAACTATCCCTATTCATGGATGATAGGATACTATACATACAGAACCCAAAAGACTCCACAAGAAAACTACTGGAACTAATAGAAAGATTCAGCAGAATAGCAGGATACAAGATAAACATACAAAAATCAGATGGATTCTTATTCATCAATATAAAGAACTATAAAAAGGAAATCAGGAAGGCAATACCACTTATAATAGCCCCTAAAAAAACAAAATACTTAGGGATAAATCTAACCATAGATGTAAAAGACTTACACAAAGAAAACTACAAAACACTACTGCAAGAAACCAAAAGAACTTACATGTCTTAGTCACCTAGTGCTGCTCTAACAGAACTTACATGTTTTAGTCATCTAGTGCTGCTCTAACAGAAATACCACAAGTGGATGGCTTTAACAAAGAGAAGTTTATTCTCTCACAGTCCAGTAGGCTACAAGTCCAAATTCAGGGCATCAGCTCCAGG
>NW_004444031.1:8367314-8403051 GCF_000243295.1 Trichechus manatus latirostris
CTTTCTTGGTGGTATGAGGTTTCCATGTGTCTCTGCTCCCTTCTCTCTTTTATATCTCAAAAGAGATTGCATTAAGACACTATCTAGTCTTGTCAACCTCATCACAGTGATAGAATTAACAACACATAAGAAGATCACATATAATCTCATCATAGTGATAGAGTTTACAACACATAAGGAAATCACATCAGATAACACAATCATACAACACTGGTTATCATGACCCAGCCAAGCTGACACATATTTTTGGGAGACACAACTCAATCCATGACATTACATGAATGGAAAAACATGCAATGCTTATGGATAGGTAGACCCAACATTGTGAAAATGTCAATTCTACCCAAAGCAATGTACAAATACAATGCAATCACAACCCAAATACCTACAGCATTCTTTTAACAAGATGAAAAAACTAATCATTAATTTTATATGGAAAGGAAAGAGGCCCTAGATAAATAAAGCATTATTGAAGAAGAAGAACAAAGTAGGAAGCCTAGCACTACCTGACCTCAGAACCTACTATACATTTGTGTTAGAAAAACAACCTGGTACTGGTACAACTCCAGACACAATGACCAATGGAACAGAATCAAGAACTCAGTGCAGTGGTTAAGATCTTGGCTGCTAACCAAAAGGTCAGCAGTTTAAATCCACCAGCCATTCCTTGGAAACCTTATGGAGCAGTTTTACTCTGTCCTATAGGGTTGCTATGAGTTTGAATGGACTCGACGGCAATGGTTTTTTTTGTTTGTTTGTTTTTTTATAGTCACCTGATCTTCAACAAAGGCCTGAAGCCCATTAAATGGGGGAAAAGACAGTCTTTTTAACACGATGCTGGCAAAACTGGATGTCCATCTTTAATAAAAAATGAAACAGGATCCCTATCTCATATCATACAAAAAAACTAATTCAAAACTGATCAAGTATCTAAATATACAACCAACAACCAGAACATTCATGGAAGGAAAACAGAGTCAATACTAGGGGACTTAATATGCAGCAAAAATAGGACACAAACCTTAACTAACAATACACAAACACCAGAAGATAATCTAGATAACTGGGATCTTCTAAAAATGAAACAATTATGCTTATCAAAAGAGTAACAAGAGAACCTTTCAAACTGGGAAAAAAATTTTGGCTATGACATATCCAACAAAGGTATAATCTCTAAAATATATAGGAAATCCAACTCCTTTCAAACAAAAAGACAAATAATCCAATCAAAAAATGGGCAAAAGATATGAATAGACACTTCACCAAAGAAGACATTCAGGCGGGTAACAGACATTTGAGGAAATGTTCACAACCATCAGCTATTAGAGAAATGCAAATCAAAACTACAGTCAGACACCACCTCACCTCAACATTACTGACACTAATTAAAAAATAAAGGAAAAAAAAAATAAATGTTAGACTGCAGGGAGATTGGAACTCTTAAGCATTGATGTTTGGAATGCAAAATGGTAAAACCGTTTTGGAAAATGATATGGCGCTTCCTTAAAAATCTAGAGATAGAAATATAATACAATCCAGCAATCCCACTTCTAGGAATAATACCCTAGAGAAATAAGAGCCATCACACAAATAGAAATATGGACACCCATGTTCATCGCCACATTATTCACAATAGCAAAAAGATGGAAACAATCTAAGTGTCTGTCTTACCCAAAAAAATGGATAAACTATAGTACATACACGAAATGGAATACTACACAATAATAAAGAACAATGATGACTCTACAAAACATCTCACAACATGGATGAATCTGGAGGGCATTATGCTGAGTGAAATAAGTCAATCACGAAATACTGTATAAGACCACTATTCTGAAAACTCATGAAAAGGTTTACACACAGAAACAATCTTTGATGGTTACGAGGGAGGAGAGAGGTGAGGAGGGAAAAAACACTAACTAGACAACAATATAAGTGGTAACTTTGGTGAAGGGTAATACAGTACACAATATTGGGGAAGTCAGTACAAACTGACCAAGGTAAGGTCATAGAAGCTTCATAGACACATCCAAACTTCCCGAGGGACCAAGTCACTGGGCTGAGGGCTGTGGGAACCATGGCCTCGGGGGGCATCTAGTTCAACTGGCACAACATAGTTTATAAAGAAAGTGTTCTACATCCTACTTTCGTGAGGAGTGTCTAGGGTCTTAAAAGCTTATGAGCAGCTATCTAAGATACTGTACTGGTCTTACTCCATCTGGAGCAAGAGAGAATGAAGAAAACCAAAGACACAGGGAAGGATTATTTCAAAGGACTAATGGACCACAACTACCACAGCCTCCACCAGACTGAGTCTAGCACGTCTAGATGGTGCCTGGCTACCACCACTGACTGCTCTCAGTGGATTCACAAGAGAAGGTCCTACACAGAGAGATGGAGAAAAAAGCAGAACAAAATTCAAACTCACAAAAAAAGACCAGACTGACTGATCTGACAGAGACTGGAGAAACTCCGAGTGTATGGCCCCCAGCAACTGTTTTAACTCAGTACTGAAGTCACTCCTGAGGTTCACCCTTCAGTCAAAGATTATGCAGGTTTATAAAACAAATAATAATACACGTAGTTCAACCATGTATACGAGACTAAACAGGCATACCAGCCCAGAGACAAGGACAAGAAGGCAGGAGGTGACAGGAAAACTGGATACATGGAAATGCGGAAACCAAGATTAAGAAGAGCAGAGTGTTGACACATCCTGTGGTTGGCAGCCAACGTCACAAAACAATATAAGTATTGTTTACTGAGAAACCAATTTGCTCTACAAACCTTCACCTAAGCACAATAGAAATATATACATATATATATATTCACCCACACAGCAAATGTAGGATTGTCAATACTCTCAGACTTCCTGTCATGGATCAGTGAAGAAGACAGAAAAATTTTCCCTCACTGGAACCTGTACTTTTCCTCGTTTTGCATTTTCTTTCTTTTCCCATCATGCAGTTGCCATTACTCCATTAACTGCACTTATATAATGCTTTAGAAATTGTCATAACATTTGTTTTAGGTTTGCCTCTGACCATTGGAAACAATGAGGTAATAGACTATGCCTTTGAAACTCATTTTATTTCTCTATTTCTTTTCACCCACAAATAACTAGTCTTATAAAATGGCATTTAAAATTCAGCTGAACTGCCAGTTTAGAGACTATCTTGTGAAGCTCGGGTATAATCTTTGAAATTTTATATGGTATAGTTGGAGTGTATAAGACAATAGCATCATTACAATTATATATTTGAACAGAAAAAATGTATGTGCAGTGTCCAGATCTCTTTCTAAGAAATAAGTCACCTATCTACTACCTATTTTACCCTGGTTTCCTCAGCTCAGCTGACTATTCTGGAATATTCACCTGACCTAGAAAGGACCATTCTTTATAGGTCCAGAACCAAGCAGATATTCTCTTTAGAAAATTTAAACTAAGAGACTCAGAGATGATTGATTGGGTAACTGGGACAATATTTCCTATGTGGCACTGGAGGAATGGCCCACTGCCTCTGCTGAGGTTCCAGAATTGACTTAAATCCGGTGGTTTATGAGGCATAGTTGCTTTGGTTTGCTCCTAATTTGGTGTATTCTTACAACTTTTCCACATTTACTTCTTCTGCTCCACATTATCAGAGCAGATTTCAGTAGCTCTTTTTCTTACTACCAAAAGTGCCTGGCAAAGTGTCACGCAAATAAAAATACAAGAAAAACAAATGAACAAGCAAACAAACAAAATCAAAGTAGGAAATGATCACAATATTAACGTAACCTGAGTATATCACATTTTTGCAAATGAGATACCCGACAGTTTTCAAAAGGTAATACTTCAGACTCTACCTGTGTAATTGTGTTGTTGTTGGTAGGTGCCATCCAGTCGGTTCCAACTCATAGCGACCCTACTTACAACAGAACGAAACGCTGCCAGTCCTGCACCATCCTAACAATCGTTGTTATGCTTGAGCCAATTGTTGTAGCCACTGTGTCAATTCATCTCGTTGAGGGTCTTCTTCTTTTTCAGTTACCCTCTACTGTAAACATAAGCAGTCCCAAATTCCAGTCTATAGGTTCATTATGAGTTGGAACTGACTCAATTCCAATGGGTTTGATTTTGGGTTTTAAGTTTCCAACTGCTTACTCTTTATGATAGTAGTCTCCAAATACTGACAAATGTCTTCTATATTGGAAGAGTCAAGTTCTGTCCTATTTTGACATTCTAAAGCAACTGATCTTGGTGTGTGATGTATGAAATGTAGACATAGGAGTGATATCTCTTGCTCTTTTAGTGACCATGAGTTTTAATGTGACATGTTGCCCTAGAAGTAGCAATTAATCCAGCATAGCACGATCTGTTCTCTAGCACTGTGTTTGTGGTAAGTTCTCTAAATCAAACTGGTCAGAGGCCTTCAATTTAAAGCTCTTTTGAATCCTTTGCCTGGTCTTTTTTACAGTGCAGGCACTGGTAGAGTTTTGTGCCACAGGGAATCTAAATAGCTCACCGCTGTACTGCTGGAGAGGCTACACACAAATATGATAGCCATGAGTTTCTCTAATAGAAACACAGGACTGAAGCAGTAAAAGCAAAATTTATAGGGTGAAATTGTACCAGAAGGTCATATTCGCTGGGAGATACCTGAGTCTAGCATTCTCTGCTTAGCTTACCACCAATAAGGTATCAGTGAAGTCCTTCCCTGTTGCAGTCTTTTGAATTGTTTTCATAAAGGTTTTTAATCTTAAATATGTAAATAGGAATTAATGTTCTAGCAAAGACAGCAAGTGGAGGAAACTTACTATAAAAGAACCAGTAACAGAACTTACAATAAAATAACCAATAACAGAGCCGAGATCTGATCAGAGTAGTGGTTGTCCATTAACTAGCTACTATCTTAGTGTGGATGATAGATAAGATCAATACCATTACGATCACAGAGGTGACAGCAGTCCCTACTTGAGTACTTCCAAAATCAAAGTGGAAAAATACAAAAATGAATGTTGATCATGACTAGTTTAAAAGTCAGGAGCTCCAATAGTTCAATGGATGCAGTGCTTGGCTGCTAATCCAAAGTTCCGAGGTTTGAATCCACCAGCGGCTCCTCGGGAGAAAAAACTTGGTGATCTCCCTTTAAGATTATAGCCTAGGAAACCCTATGAAACAGTTCTGCTCTGTCACACGGGGTTGCTATGAGTTGAAATCGATTCGATGGCACAAAACAACAGTTTAAAAGAAACTACAATGGTAGAAAATCCTGCAAGGAGTGGTATAGGTCTAGTAATAACACATGGCAAAGGAAAGGAGAACATAGCCTTCGGCCATGAAAACACACCTCCTCAAGAAGAGCGAGTTAAATAACTGAATCACCTGTGACAGTCCTACTCTGGGCAAGTCTGGGAATTGCCTGGGCAATATTCTTTGGACTTTTCTTGTTCAAGCTTAGACCAAGGACACATAAAGATCTTCTAAGATTATTGTCTTTGATTATTTTTTTTTTCTTTTTGCCCCTGGACTACAGAAACCTTCCTTACTGCAGATGCTCACCATCAACTTCTAAAATGAGAATAATTACATACACAATGGTGATTCTGGTAATTGAAATTCATTGCCCAAATATGGACTAAGGCACAGAAACATTAAATCATTCTGTTATCTTATATTTAAGACAAAGGAGAATCTAGAAAAAAAAATTCAAACACTGATTTTTGGGGCAATTACTATATCTCACAATTTTTTTAAAACTGATTTGACTTTAGTTAATTTGGGGCATTAATCTGTATGTGATAAAATGGTTTATCAAATCCTCTTCCTTCCCATACGTAACAGAAAATTGAAATAGATGCTGATGGAAAGTTATGTGAGGAGCTTAAGTTAACAATATATATTTTTTTAAAAAGCCATGGTAACATGATTCCAATTTACTTTAAAATAAGACGAACAAGCCCTTGTAAAGTGATGGGAACAAGCCCTCTGGCAATATAAAAAGTTTCAGACTAATTGGAAGTGAAGCATAAGAACCTTGCTAATTTGACTGCTAAGCCATGAGTGCATGATCAAAGAAATAAAACCTGTACAGTACTCTTGAATACAAGTAGCTTAATTTAGAAAAAGAGACAATAACAAATAAAGAATATTTATTACTGGCAGCTTGTGATTAATATTTGATTTACAGTGTAGCTTGCATTTAAATCTCCTCCATTACTTACACTTATTAGCCTTCTTCCTGCTCTCACACTTTTCATCTCTTCACCATTGCTGAGAAATATGTGACCGAGATAACTGCATCATATTCCACAAATGCTGTAGTCTATTTAACTGAGACAGCAATATTCAACAGCGCACAGATGCTGACACAGATTTTAGTAAGAACAATTTCACCTGGGAATAACTCTCCTCATCTAACTACTGAAGCCAGCATACTGCAATATAAGCAGCAACACTGCAGTTATTAAGAATTGAACCATAATCCCTGTTCAGGGTCCCATAGAGATAAAGGTTGGAGTGTTTCAAGGGCATTTTAGAGTGTTTCAACTTACCTATGACAGGTAAGGCATAGTTAGCAAAGCAGCCATATTTGCTTGTAACATGTGGAAGACAGATGAGCCACTTCACAATCCATCTTACTCAGCTCATGGTCTATTATGTTTTTATTATGCAAGAGAAACATCATAATTTAATGACCACCAGTCTACATATTTCAGCATATTCACAGCCATAAATACCATCTATCACATTTGCTATTCTGCAGGGCTGTTCTAGAATCATCCAAAATGTAAGAAACATAATTGCAAGAATTATTAAGATTTATATGAGGAGGCTTTTCAAAACTGCCTGACTTCCTTTTGACTTTTGATTTCACGTTATTCCCTAGAAAGTGAACCACTCTATGATCTATTTTCAATTGCTCCAATTTTAGAGAATAATTATAACTGGATGTTGTCAGGCAAATAGCAAAGTACTTGCACTAACATTACTTATATTGCAATACCATTTACAGTCATATAAATACATGACTTTAAGGGAGTGGGGTATCTCTGGGTTTCTTTTGTGACTCTTCCCCCACTCGATTTGCCCTTGATTCTATGTTCTGAGAAAATAAAACATCTCAAACTATCAGTTTCAAATAATTTGCTTTGAACCCCAGTGTAAAAAAAAAAAAAAAAAAAAAAGACTAGGTTTTACTAATATAAACATATTAGTCTTTTAATGAAGAAAAATATTGTATAGCAAAATTCCAAGTAAATTAAACTTATAGAAAACACATTTAAAGATTTTAAAAATAATTTCCTTTGAATTTATATATATCTTTCAATTTATTTAAGAGCAAAATTTTTATTTAAGTTTTAAAAATGATTTATTCATAAATTATAGTGTCGGTGAGGTTGGTACTGGAGAAGGTAATTTTCTCCAAGTATTCAAAATGAAAAAAGGTACAAGGATAAATATAGCTTTATTTTCATGATGTTAACAAATATGTTACAGTTCCTATACCTACATGGGCGGATTTCATTCAGTTGAACAAAAATTACTGTGTGCTTCTTATATCCCCAAAATTGTGCTGGTGTTAGTTGCATCAAGGCCACTCCAACTCATGGCAACCTTATGTGTAATAGAATCAAACACTGCCTGGTCCTATGCCATGATTATTGGTATGTCTGAGGCCACTGTTGTGGCTATTGTATAGTGCCTTCAAACTAGGGGGCTCATTTTCAAGCACTGTATCAGACAATACTCTATTGTGATGCATGAAGTATTCCTTGGGTAATTTTAGAAAGTACATCTCCAGGTTTTTCTTCATTGTCTATCTTAGTCTAGAAGCTCCGCTCAAACCTATTTACCATAGGTGACCCTTTATTTCAGTGTCTGAAATACTAGTGGCATAGCTTCCAGCATCACAGAAACATGCAAGTCACTACAGTACAACAAACTGACAGACAAGTGGTGGAGGAATGTGTCAGCCCAAAACAAATGATGAATAATTCCTAAAAAATCTACTCGAAAGTTAACAGTCTACTGGGGACACAAATAATTGACACAATAATAGAAATACATTATAAATGTAATAATGGAGGGGTGTTTAACTTTGCTTGAGTAACTAAGGGAAAGGTTAAAGAATACTGGATGCTTAGGTTAAGCGTGTGTGAAACAGCGCTTGTCTACAAGAGACGTGAAGCTATTCCCTCCTCTGCCGCAACTGTCTTTCCATTACTGTATAACTTTACAATTTTTTTTTTATATTATGAAATAAAGCCTGAGGAATAAATTTCGTATTCTGTGCCTGGAATAATGAAATTCAGAACTCGTATCTATTAACTGGAAAAAATTCAAATCTAATTTCAAGAACAAATATTTTATGATGATGTAGAATACGTTTTTGTGGGGTATATTTAAAAGAATTGATTTTAAACTACGTCCTTCAAAACCCAAAACTACTTTTCTTATTTTATGAAACAAGATCCGAAAAGGTGAGAGTTGACACATCAGGGCAAGGTGAATACAGAGAGATGTGAAATGACATCATGATAATATTGCACATCTACCAGACACAACCCAAAAATTGAAAAAGAGAAGAGATTGAGATAAACTGATTCCAAACAAAGGATTTATGTCGAAATGGAAGCATAATCTGTTCTTTATAGCTGATGATACATTAGGGTCAGGTATAAGTTGTAATTTGAACTACATATCAGTAATAATAAAGTGACAGACCTAACAAACATCCTAGCACATGTAAGAGAAATCATTTTATACACTCTCAGTTTTCAGATATATAGTGTTCAAATATGTTCAAATTTCAATAGTAATGAAATATTTAAAAGCCCTCTGAAATATATTAAAAGTAGAGAGAAAACTGAGAGACCATTCACACCCATGTTCCAATTCTTCAACTACAGAGACAGACCTTCAGTCATTAAGAAATATAAATTAAATAAAACAAGAAAAGGGGAATGTGAAGCTTGCTGCTAACACATCTGATTACTATTGTTTTTGGGTGCCCTCGAGTTGATTCAACTCATACTGATTCTGCGTGACTGAGTAGAACTGCCCCATAGAGTTTTCTTGGCTATAATCTTCATGGGAGCAAATTGCCAGGTCTTTTTCCCATGGAGCTACTGGATGGGTTAGAACCACCAACCTTTAGGTTAGCAGCTGAGTGCCTAACCAATGAACTAACAGAGCTCCTTATTTGACTACCATCTACACCATATTTGCCAGACACAACAGAAAACAGACATAAAAATATTTTTTTAAATTCTGGAATAAATTCACCAAATTCAATAAATTTTACCCGAGCATGTCTTCTGCATTTCTGTGATTGTCTGGGACCAAGTAGTGGCAACAGTAGCTAACATTACTGCTGTTTACAAATTGGAACTGATGCTCCGAATTCTGAGAGCCTGAAACTTCTCATAAGACACTTTCCAAAACTTTTGATTCTTTCCTCTGCCATAAATTACAATTTCACTCTGACTGTGGTAATAGTTCCTTTCCAACTGTCCATAAAAGAAAAAGGAAAACAAGTGCCATTTAACTTGCTTTTTTAAGACTCCTTATCAGGCTAAGGAAACCTTGGTGACGTAGTGGGTAAGTGCTATGGCTGCTAACTAAAAGGTCCGCAGTTCAAATCCATCAGGCGCTCCTTGGAAACTCTATGGGGCAGTTCTACTTTGTCCTATCGGGACACTGAGTTGGAATCAACTTGATGACAACAGGTTTGGGTTTTTCGTATCAGGCTAAAGAGATACATGCTGGACATCTCATCAGGCTAAAGATTTACAGACTGAACATCTGGGCTCTTATTTTTATGTGGAGGGTTGTAAGTCACAGGTAGCTGGACAGAACAAAACCAAGTCATTAACAAAGTTATGCCGAATCATTAACAGAAGTATGTGAAAAGGAAAAGGCAGGTAGAAAAAAATTTATAGATTCATCATGGTGTTAGTTATGTCAAGCTCTCAACTGCCCATTTTGAAAAAGAGAAAACATGTTGTGTAGTACTAGGGTCACAGACTCAAGGAAGTAATCACGTCAATATTACACAACTAATCAGCAGGGAAGCCAGGCTCTAAATCTAACCAGAGTATATACTGTTTCTCAATAAATTATATTATCTCATAGCTCACTTTCAGTGAGCACTTGTTCAATACCAGACACCAGGCTAAATCCTTTGAAATGTATCATTTTATTTAATCTTTACAGCAACCACCTGGGACAAGCCCCACCCCATCCCCGCCCCCTTTTTTAGCCCCATTTTACAGATTAGATACTAAAATCTAGAAAATTTAAGCAACATTTTTCTAAGTTACTCAGATAAGAAGTAGAGCCAAGATTTGAATTTAGGCACACTTTGGATGCTCCTATACAGACCCAAGAAAAATGACTGTGCTTTGTTTCTTTAACTAATAAATTAGCTTTTAAAATGATACTAGAATGTGGGGTAACACAGGGGATCCAGAAAATCCTTTTTCAATATTTCCTTTCTCTTTCAGAATATTATTTGTTTTCACTCGTTTTGTTTACTAGAGACTTCTTTGCTGTTTCCAGCCCAGATTCCCAACAAGCATCAAATTAAAAGAAAAAAAAGAAAAAAGTTTTTAAGAGACCAGCAAAGCTGAAAATGAAAAAGCTAAGTTTCAGGCAGTCTATCAGTAAATAGAGTGTCACACTTGTAGCTGACCTGATGCAACCACAAGAATGGGAAGAGAGAGAGAGGGTAACGCCTTACAAAATAAAAATACAAAGAATACTACATCATTAGAAAAACTTTAAGATTCTTTCTATGTCAACTTTCTTTGTCATACACACAATGAAAAAAAAGTAAAATATTAGAAAAATATCAAAATATTTTTAATTTTGATGAAAATACTTTTAGCATTTAATGTAGAAATTATATTTTCCATGTATTTTAGGCAAGGATATTTTGCATTAATTTATACACTAGTATAAAATAAGACTCCTTGAGCATCAAGAATACCAAATAGCATTCTCTTCTGATACATTTCACCAAATTCAAGGCATTCTGTTTTCCTGTATACATACACTGTGTGACTAGTATATATATTTTACGTATGTATATGAATGTTTGTGAGTGTGTGTGTCTGTGTGCATGTGTGTAAGGGGCTTAATACATTATACTAATTGCTTCTCCTATTTACCTACATCTCCATTTATTCCCATGATAAAAAAAAATGATAAAAAGTTTATGGAAACTTAAGAATGGTCTGTCTATTCCAGGTTTCTCATATTACACATGAAAAGATTGAAGCCCAGACAAGTGACTTGCCCAAAGACATAGAACTAATTGCCAGGATAGCTGGGACTGGAAATCAAATAACACTGTTAGAGCAGTGGTTCTCATCTTTGGGGAGAACTTGGTCTGCAGACATTTTTAGTTGACCCAACTTTAGAGTGCTAGTGGATAAGGCCAGAGATGGTGCTAAATATCCTATAATGCACAGGAAAGCCCACAATAACAAGGAATTTCCAGTTCAAGATGTCAACAGTGTAAAAGTGGAGAAACCTTTGTTAAAAAAAACTGAATTCTCTTATTTTATGTGTTGGCGTTCTTTAAGAAACAACTTCACTTAAAAGTATTAATTCATTAAAAAATTAAAAACATTATTGCCGTTAAAATAAAACTTGAAATAATACATTCAATTTAAATAATGTATTGCATGTTACTTCTCCAGTTGGCATATGGTTAAAACTTTAAATCACTCCAGGACTTACTCGATATAAAATTCTAACAAATTGAAATACTTTAGGGTGAAATATAAATAGTTTTATTATAGTTATAAATACATTAATGTACAGGTACTTTTTGAACAGTGTATTTCGTTCATTTTTTTTTTTTTTTCAATGCGACCATGCAGATTGGTCTATCTGCAGCAGAATCACCACAGAGGCTTATTAAATGTACGGATTATTGTTTTCCATCCCAAATTAAACTTTGAGAATCATACAATTTAAAAACATCCCAGATTATTCAAACACATTTTAACAATTAAGAATTTTTCATTTAGAGAAAAAATTAAAACCACAAAAACAAAATGTAATTTCAATATGTTCATAAGACTGAGCTTTTATCCAATGACAATGTTTAGTAACAAATATTTTTAGTGCAAAGTGGGCCGTTAAATATACAATTGCAAACTGAGATAAGTGCTATGGTGATAATTCAATGGATCATGAAACAATGAAGTAGGATAAACTCATGTACATGGGCGGAAGGTTGTCAACTAAGGCCTTTCTTTCTAAATAAATGCCGTTTAAAATGAAATCTGAAGATGTTACTACTTTGAAGTATAGCTGGAAGAGCTTTTACTCAGAAGAACACAAACCGACCAAGGCCCTTCAGCAAGTTTTTGATACAAATGTCATGCCCAAAAGACCATGGTTGGGGATAAGGAGTGAAAGTGACACAGACATGTTTGGGGAGGGAAGAAGGTGCCATATTGAAACCCGGCTACACTGTTTCCCCCCTCCCCTGCTCCGCCAAGGCTTACCCCTCCTCTCGTTTGCAGTCTTTACAAACCGTGGCTTCCGACCGTGGTTTGCTCTGGGCTGGATGCCCTTGCAAACTTCGGCTTCCAACGGAGGTTTGTCCTGAGCGCCAAATCTTTGTGCGTGCATATGCCGAGATTTCGGTGCATGTGCAGAGCAAGAGAATCGTGTCCTTACCTGACCCCGGAGCTGAGCATCACCAGAAGGGAATATATTCTCTAGCACACAGTTCCACCCAAGCCCTTCTGGAAAACGAGATATCCAACAACTCGAACTTCTTATGAAGAATGACTCAGCATGACTCAGCATCCGGCTCTCCATATTTGGGCATGGGAGGGCTCCAGGGTGTAGAGTTTCAGGCGCCAATCCCTGCCCCCTGGAGATTCGAGGCCATGAAAGGTCTCTGATCCTCTCCAGCTGGAAGCACATGTCTTTCCACCACTAGGCGCCACCCACGTTGCTCCTTGTTTGTGAAGACAATAAAGTTGCCGCTTTCTGTTTTCCTTGCAATGGGCGTCCATCTTATTTCGATCAGTTAATAGGGTAATAGGGCAAGACGAGAACTCGAGGGGCATTTAGTTACAATATCATGCATAACTTATTTTTTAAAATTATTTTATTGTGATTTATGTGAAAATTTACAGCACAAATTAGTTTCCCATTCAAAAATTTATACACAAATTGTTTTGTGACATAGTTTGCAATCCGTCTAAAGTGTCAGCACTCTCCCCTTTCCACCCCAGGTTCCCCATGTCCCTTCGTCCAGTTTTGCTGCCCCTTCCTGCTTTCTCATCTTTGCTTTTGGGCAAGTGTTGCCCGTTTGGTCTCATATACTTGATCAAACTAAAAAGCATGTTCCTTGTGTGTTATTGTTTGTTTGATAGGGCTGTGTTGAATTGGCAAGTTACCTGGAGGCCATAGTCTCAGAAGTTCCTCCTGTCTCTGTCAAACCAGTAAGTCTGGTCTTTTTTCGTGAATTTCAATTTTGTTCTACATTTTTCTCCCGCTCTATCCAAACTCCTCTGTTGTGATCCCTATCAGAGCTTGTGATCCCTGTCAGAGTGGTCATGGTGGTAACTGGGCACCATCTGTTTCTTCTGAGCTCAGGCTGGTGGAGGACGTGGTTCATGTGGTCCATTAGTCCTTTGAACTAATATTCTCCTTGTGTCTTTGTTTTTTGTTTTTTCATTTGAAGTATGTTTAACAGTTTTAAGGATTTCAATGTGATCCAATTTATGTTTTGAAAAGATTATTCTAAACAATCTCTACTATGTAGATGATGGATTGTAAATGAGTAGGTACAGTAATGGAAAGACAAGGGAGGACACCTTTGACTGGTGGAGAGGAGAGAGTAGAGGCTTAAGCTCGATTGGTGACAGTGGGAAAGAAGAAAAGGTGGACAGAGAGATACATAGAAGGTAAAATAATGGGGATTTGGTGACATGAACATCACATGCAGGACAAAGAAAAAGATAATACCTAAGTTTTGTGGGGAGAAGTGGATAGACTGGAAAAAAAAATTTTGTAGATTTGGTAGAATATTGGATTTTACAATATGAGGAAGAGTGAAGTGTTAAAAATGACTTTCAGTGTTCTGACATGAGCAAGAACTTGGACAAGGAAGCCATTTTAAAATGTGGAAAAATTGGAGAAGTTTATCTATAGGATACTTCAGGAACTCATTTTGGTAATGTTACATTTTAAATGTCTACGCAATATTTAAGTGGAAATTTTCAAAAGACCATTAATTATACAGGTCTGAAACTCAGAAAAGTCTTCATGGCAAGAAATATTTGCCCAGCTGTTATATAGACAATATTTAAATCAATGGTTGAGATTCCTTACTGATTAGCAGAGAGGACTTAGATCCAAGCCCTGGATATCTTCAACATTTAAAGGAAGACAGAAGAAAAAGAACAAGGAAAAGAAATGTTGAAGAAAATAGAGATATATGAAGACAACTAAGAGAATGTGATATAATGCAAACTAGAAAAATATAAATAAGAGGAGAATGAAAAGTGTCAATTAGAATTGCCAACAATAAGATCATTGATAACACTGCCAAGTATTATTGTAGGAAGTTTTCTGAGAACACAAAAGAGTTTGGATGCAATACCCATCTGAAAGTACGGGATTTCATAGAAGGAGGGATATTTTCTCCATTTTAGACAGACAGAAGATGAATGAAGATGTAAATAAATTTGCAGTTTTGATAATGGGAAGGTAAAAATGATTCCATTTATTGCCTACTATATTCTGTATAAACTATGCCTCCTATTTTATATAAAGAATGGTTTGGAGGAATGAGGAGAGTGAAAAGGGTATAAAGGGATAATTGGTAAGAGAAAAATCTTAGGAGAGAAATTTAGTTAGAAAAAGTGAGACATATTGATTGCCCATTACAGGTGATTATTAAAAATGTGTAGAGATGTCAATTTTATTAGTTCCCTACGGCTACCATAACAAAATACAGTAAGTCCCCAGGTTAAGACCGTTGGAGTTACAGACAGCTCGTACTTAAGCACGGACTGGTATAAAGCCTATTGTATTAAACATTTGAGTTAAATACAGTGGTTCATAATAACAAACGCACGCACTAATTTGTGAAGCTCATGAAAACACTGTGTGGCTTCAGTGGTTCCTCAGCTATAGAAAGGAGAATGCCATTCGCCTTTTGAAATCAGATCACATTGCCCTTAAAATCACAATGAGTGTGTAACTTTGTGTTTGGCTTAAATTTTCCTCTTATTTACCCTTGCAAGCATGCCACCAAAGCATAAACCCAGCTAACTGACACTTAAAGAAGAACCATATGTACCCATTCTGACCTACTTACAAATTCAACTTAAAGACAGACTTAGGAACAGATCTCCTTCGTAACTTGGGGACTGCCTGTACCATAAAACATGTGGCTTATAAGAACAGACATTTTTTGTCTCACAGTTCTGGAAGCTTGACGTCCAAATTCAGGGTATTGGCAGGGCCATGTTCTCTCAAAAGGCTCCAGGGGGAAGATCCTTCCTTGTCTCTTTCAGCTTCTGGTAGCCTCAGCTATTCCTTGGAGTTGCTTTATTTGTAGATGCATCTTCACGTGGTTGTCTTTCCTTTGTGTGTCTTCTCTTTCATAAGACATCACTCAGACTGGACTACCCACCCTACCCTGGTACGAGTTCATTTTAACTTCACAGGCAACACATTCAAAGACTCTATTTCCAAATAAAGTCTTGTTCACAGGTACCAAGGGTTAGGACTTCAACACAAATTTTTAGGGGACAACACCAATCAATCCGTAACACCAGTAAATCAGTAGCATATTTTTTCTACAGCAATATTCAGCTGTTAGAGTACTGAATGAAGAAAATAGTTGATTGCATTCATCCATTGTTCAGAGTTTTTCAAGTGAGTGTGAGGAAACATTCAAGTGTGTTGAAATTATGTGAGAAAGAGCATTTGCAGTAGTAGCCCATGGAATCTAAGCTATGTAAATTGGGAATTAAAAATAGAAGAAAATAGAGAAAAACTATGGATTCTAGAGAGGTATGTTTGATTTGGTAATTGCTGAGATAATGTATTATCAAGTTTCAGATTATGAGTAAGAGAGTGAGTTGCAAGTGTAGACTGGAGAAATAAAGTCAAGGAACTAACAGTGCAAGTTAATGTACCATCATCCTCACTTATTCTGGTGATTTTCTCTGATGCTCACGGTTCAAACATAACCTGACATCATCATACAACGTGGCTTCATCATGTGTTCCAGATAATCAAAGACAAATTTTACTGAGCAGGATACAACAGACAAAATATATTCACAGAGAGAACAATGAGACACTAAGAGACTCCTCTCCTGGTGAATTTCTGTTTTTGGATTTCACATGGTAATATCCTTATAATGAATAGTACTTTCAAGTTAAATTTGTATCCATGAGGATCTGAACTACTATATTAGTATTTAGCTCAATCTTTCTATGAGACACTGAAATTACATAAAATGTGATGTGAAAATAAAAGAGGCAAATATTCTATAGAATTCTCTTGACTACTTCAGTTATCTTTGCTTATCATTTTGTGATATAATCCTATTTCCTGTATCTGAGGAGAGCCATAGGTTCTTCAAGGTACCATTGCCAGCAGTACGTGCATGCTTCTTGGAAATTAATATTAAATTATGGATCTATTTTGATGGTATAGAATATGATGGAATATGAAGACAATAGTTTAAAATGGTATGATGTAATCTTGAGACAGGTTTCTATCATATAAGCTTTTGAAATCAAAGTTGACAGTAAGATTTTTTTTTTAAACTTTCGGTTATATTCTATTAATTTTTTCCTATGTGTCTGTAATGTGCTGATAATTCAGTAGCTATTGATATTCTAATGACACAGAGGAATTAAGAAACATAGGAATACAAGTGAGACAATTACAACACATGTACTTCCACAATGACCCAATAAAAAGAATCACGTTTCCTTGGTATCTAACATTATTTTAAAATGTAAAGGGATTAGAACTGAGGGGAATAATTTGCTTATAATTAGATGATCTGTGAAACGAATTGGATATGTACTAATCCTAAAGCAGGATTCATGTTTAGTTACTCATTCGAATAATTAAAGTTGATTCACACATAAAAGTGCTGCATTATATTATTTTCCCCAAGGCAATAATTTTCTTAGTAAATAGAAACAAATTTCAAAAAATTTATAACTTTCTAGTGAGCAATGATACGTAGTATTTGCATTTTTCCACTATATTAAAATTATACACTATTAATTACTAATTAATTTACTAATCTATTAATTACTATACTTACATATTAAACCTGATATGTTGTGTATATGTTTCCAAAGGTTATATGTAAAAACCAAAAAAAAAAAAAAAAAAAAAATGCATTGCTGTTGAGTCTATTCCAGCTCATAGCAACCCTATAGGACAGAGTAGAACTGCCCCATAAGTTTCCAAGGAGCGCTTAGTGGATTCCAACTGCCGACCTTTCGGTTAGCAGCTGTAGCTCTTAACCATTACACCACCAGGGCTTCCAGGTTATATGTAGGTCACTCTAAATATAAAAACTAAAGGCAGTGTAGAAAAATAGAAAACAATCTTGAAGTCACAGTCTTTGAGAAGACAGAGACATAAAACCATTAATTCAACTGATTTGAATATGCTGCCTATTTGGTTTGTGTAAGGTATAACATGATAGATATAAAAGTGAATTCCAGTTTTAGGTTGGGTGATTTGGCTTAATAATTCCATTTTGGTTACAACTGAAAATAATTTTAGATATTATAAAAGTACACTAAATTTTGTAGGTTAACAGCAGTAGTTAGAGAAAGCACATTTACATTTGAAGTGCATGATGGTTAATTTTCACCCATGGTTGCCTAATTAAAACAACAACAACAATATAGTTTTCTGAAATATAACTAGAAAAATAAGATCATTTAATTCTACAATAGCAGAAAGTAAACTGGAAAAATTAATAACCATATTTTGACAGTGCTTGATGTTTTTCACAAATTCTTTTAAATCTTGCAGGATAATACAAATTCATGTTCAGAAAGTCGATTTGGCATAAATGTGAATTATATCGTTCAATATATCATTTAAAAAGTTTGAATAAGCACCTAGCAATAAAATATAAATTGCCTGTATGGTCCAAAAGAGTATAAAACTATATTCGTTGGAGATTGCAACAGAATCTCTTAGGAAATAAAACCTAATAAAAAAAAATCATACTTTGTCTTCGAGATACTATCTACTCATAATTATTTTTCTGCTTTGACTTTATCCATTATTTGGCATAACGCCTAAATCATCATTGGGAATTTTATTGACCTTAAAAGTTCTGGATAAATAAGTAGAGAATATAAACCGACCACATTCCATGGCATAATGAAAATGATAGTCATTTAACAAATAGATTATCTCTGATAAATTTCTGAATGTTTTAAAACTCTTCTATAAATAAATGATCTCAATTGTACCATCAAGTAAAACTCGAAAAAATCCACTTTTTAAAAAATAAGATTATCACATAGGCTAAAAACCTTTAAGTAAACAATTCCAGAAAAAAAAAAGTTCTGATTACATATTATAAAGTGCATAAATATTTATGAAATACCAACTATTTTCATTACCAGATTTAAACATTCATATATGCTTATCACATATGCTAATGTATTATATAATCTACTAGATAATTACTAATAAATAATATATAGTGTATTTTGAAGTATGACAAATAAAATGTGAAGAGAATCTGAATACAAAGAAAGTAAAACAAATAATTATTTTTACTTTGAGACTTGTGAAAACTTTGAGACTTTGATTCCATAAATATATTTGGTTAACTATTTTTTTTAGAAGAATAAATCAGGAGAGTTCTTCAATGCAATTAAAGTGGATATAATACTAAATGAGAATGAGAAAATAGCCTTTAACCGTCTGCCGGGATGTTGGAGAATGCACTCAATATTACTCAAATTTCCTCAGCTACAAAATGTTGAACTAGATAACATGTACAGCTTCTTCTGGCTCTAAATATTTTTTTTTCCTCATTTCACAGCCAATATCTTACAATTTGAAGCCTTTACTCAATTGTTCTGTGATGGCTTGCACATGGTAAGATGGTTGTTTTTGTTTTCCATGTACATGTTAATGCCTCTATATGTTATAGGATATTATATGACTACACAAAGAAAATATATATTAAATACTTCAGAATGAAATTATTGAGTGTAACATACTATTAAATTTATCAAGTTAATTTTTAACAAGTGGCTGGATATACCTCTTTGCTTATCGAAAAGTCTACTTATAAAAATCTGGAAAGCTCGTTGAAGCTTTATTCAGTAGGATCCAGCCATCTAGGCTTGCTTTATTCTCCATCCATGGCCAATTGATTCTCCTCTACATACTTGAGTTTCAAGCATGGTAATTTTAATTTTATTTAAATAAATTTATAAAATCTATTTCACAATATTACTTGAGCAAATCAATTCCATAGAGTATTTTACTTATATATTTTTTTAGCAATGCCATCTCTCCTCTCTTCTGCTCAGAAGTATGTCATGGTGGTTATGCCACAAGTGGCAGACACTTCACAGGTTTCTGACCCCTCTCTCCCCTCCACTCCCCTTTCCTCTCTTTTCCTGTTTTTTTTTTTTTTTTTTTAACTGAGAACATTTGAAAAAATAAATGCCCCTGCTTCAAAGAGTCAATCTATTCTTCAGTAAAAAATAGAGAAAAACACACACACACAAATAATAAAATAACAAAAATTAGCATGTAAAAGATCTTTTACATTAGTAGCTCACATAATAAAATCAGAACTCAAAATGCTTTTCACAATATCTATCCATTTGGGATATGTATTTGAAAATACTAAACCTGTTGTCGTTGAATTCATTCTGACTCATGGTGACCCTAAAATACTTAATGACAATCTATTTTAAAATTTTGTTGTGAATAATGGACTTATCTCAAGGTGAGTTTGATGCTTTTTTCTAACAACATTGAATGCCATAGTGTTTTTTAAACTAGAAATTCCCACAAGCTTACCCCTTCTATGGAACATTATTGAACAATTAAATGTAACTGACTGGATGACCGACAATGTAGGGAATCACAGCTTCCATGTTACTGAAAAAAAAAAAAAGACTATAATAAATCCAGTTTTATTTGTAAACATATCATTCTTAAATTTGATTACATTATATACATTAATTTCATAGGTTTCTTACTTGCAAATTTATTAACATGTATTTCATTAATTTTAATGAATTTAAAATTTAAGAAACTGATGTGTTAGCACAAATATTAAACAAAATTCAAATGTGAAGAGACTTAGATTAAGCTCTCCCATGTTCAAAAGTGTCAAAATGATAATGAGCACTGAGATAATGATAATAATATTACCTATTATTTTGTTCGTTGGCTAATATGCAAACGCAATTAAAAAAAAACAAAAAACTTGCCATCAAGTCCATTCCAACTATGGTGACCCCATGTATTACAGAGTAAAACTGCTCCATAGTGTTTTCTTGGCTTCAATCTTTATGGAAGCAGATTGCCAGAACTTTCTTTTGCAATACAAATGGGTGTGTTTGAACTGCCACTCTTGGAGGTTAATAGATGAGCACAAGCCATCTGCACCACCTAAAAACCTTAGCTATGTTTATTAAACACTAAAATATGTCTATTTCATGTACATTGTATCTTATCGCTACACTTGAGTTTGTATGTAGGGAAGTTACGTTTTTCACTACTCCTCTGCCTGTTATTTTTTATTTAAGCCACAATTTCTCGGATCATGTAAACAATTCCTATTCTTCTCTACACTAAGTCTTCTGTGATCATTTGATTCAACCTCATGTCCACTTTTTAAGTCTTACACTTGGTCTAAATGAAGTGACATTTAAATAAAGTTGACTTAAGGATATTATCCTACCTAATTGCTTAATCCTAGAGTACCAGAGAGTATGACTTAGCAACAGGATGATGAATAGTGTTAGCATATAGTTCCAAGTGATAAAATTTTTCTCAAAAGCTTCAAGATGCCTATGACCTATATAATTATTTTTAAATAAAGTGAATTGAAAGTTATCAGGTGGAAAGGGTATGTGTTTTAATGATACTGGATTATAGCTATAGAAAAAAGGAAGAAAGTTAGCCTATTGTCTAATCTAGTCCAGTGACTATGCATTAAGTTGTAAACAATTGGAAAGAATTATCTTCAGGGCTAAAAATAAACTGCAGTGAGAATATGTAGATACAAGTCATTCACCATTTTCTATCTTTCTCCCTCTGCGTCTGTTCATCTCTTTGATTTTGCAATGACAAGTCAATTGTATTCAGTGATAACCTTCCTAAAATTAGCATTTTATAAATGTGATGACCCTCCATTAGATATGAATTGTTTGCCATTCCAGCTTTTTAGTCTCACGTGATGTCCTTTATTTGAGCCAGTCTAGAGAATATACTTTACATGATCATGTATTTAGTTTACACCAGAACTTTATTGTCAGAATTAGAAATTAATTATGTGAATGTTTTGGTCCAAATGTTACAATCGAAATAGTTTATAATCATGAAATTTATTAAACATACACAAATAGGCTAATTCTAATCTTTCCTAGGTCTTCTTTGGTAACTAAATTTATAAAACATGCTTTTCTAAGTTGTTCTTGTGAATTTGTAATGAGATTCTTTGTTTTTATGTTATCACTTGCTTTATAGATTTTGCTTTATGGAAGCAATTAATTATACCTTTCATCTCTATGCCAACACTGAAGAACCATAATTACATCTGTTACTTGCTTTAGCTGAATAGTACAGACTCTTTAGTTTCAGTTTGTATTGCTCCAAACAACTACATTCAATTGGTAAAATTGTCAATGGCAAGCAATGTGATGGCCTTTATCATTCAAAATCTATGTATTTATTCAATAAAGATGTATTAATCACGTTGGGTTTGCAAAGCACTGCTTTGACTACTCTGGAAGACATAGAGATAGCTCAGTTTTGAAGTCTGACTTCATGAAGCTTTCCATTGGAAACAGAACATTTCCATAGATAACTAAAATGCAAGCCAGAAAAGTTAGAAAATAATTTGTGTATTAAGAAAGAAATAGATAAAATATCATGAAAATACCACAGAGGAAGAGTTTACTCCAAAGTGTAGAAAATCTCCAGGGAATTTAGAATACTAGCTCTTGAAAGAAAGATTGGATTTGGAACTGTGGAGAAAGAAGAGAAATGGAATTCCAGGGAAGCCTTGAACTCTAAGACAAGGATATTGACATCTGGGGGAAGTCTTGGGAACGGTAATTTTTTTTTCTTATTATTTTGTTTGTTTGTTTTGTTTTCAGTAGGTTGATTGCTGGAGGGTCATGACAACTGTGGTTGGAAAGCCTGGCAAGTGTGTATTTGATGGTGGAGAGCCTTGAATACAAATGGCAACAATTTCAAACTTTGTTTTTTAGCCAGGGTGCAGCCCCTCTGGGGACAATCATTATGGTGAAAACTCCTGTGATATTGTTTTACAGCAGAATGCTAGGCACATGTTAACTCTCACTTATTGTTTAGTTTTATTGAAGTTTACGTTGTATTCAATTGTAAAAAAAAAAAAAAAAAAAATTCCAGAGCCTGCACTAACTTTATTCCTTCTTGTTTCTATCTTCTGGATTCTCCATGAGTGGGAAAGAACTCAACGGCAAGGGATTTGGTTTTATCTCTTTTTGCAAGTCCCTTCATCACTAGATAATGGAGAAGATATACCATGTGATGTGACGGATCACTTTTGTGTAGCCTTTCTAGCCATGGTTTTGTAACTCTCACCCAGGTGATTGGCAGAACTGTGCAGATAGGGTAATAGTGGGCACAGTGGTAAAGAGCTCGACTGCTAACCAAAAGGTTGGCAGTTCGAATCTACCAGCCACTCCTTGGAGACCTTGGGGCAGTTCTTACTCTGTCATATAGGGTGGATACAAGTTGGAATCGACTTGACAGCAATGAGTAAGGGAATTGGTCAGTTTTGCCATCTCACTGGGCTTGAGGTGAGCCATCCCAGAGGTGGGAAAGGGAGGATCCCACCTCTACCAAGGAAGAACAGCCAGGAATGGAGAGCACATCCTTTGGACCTAGGATCTCTGCGTTGAGAAGCTCCTGGACCCAGGAAACAGAGAGCTATAACACTGAAGACAGCAAGAAGGGGTGGCAGAGAAACGGCAGCAGGAGAGACTGGTAGAAGAGATCAGCAGGACAGACTGGCAGGAGATGGCACAGGGGGCTTCCCGGCCCAGAGAGCGAGAAAGCTGACTGCCTTTGAGCCAAGGCTTACTGGTGGAGTGGGGTGCCTCTGGGCATTTATTGGCAGAGCTAGAGCTTTGTAACACTTGCCTGAGCAAGGTAGAGGCCCAGGGCCAGGGAGAGGCGTGCCTGTGAGCACAGTAGGGAAAAGGCTGTCCTGATGGAAGAACTGTATCCTGAGTGTTCCTGAGCCTGAAATGCAACCTGTTACTTCCCTAAAAACAAAACCATAATTGTAAGTATTGTCTGTGAGTTCTGTGTGGCCATTGCAATGAATTATTGAACCCAGCCAAGAAGTAGAGTGTTATGGGAGGGATAGTTGGTATAAGAATTGGTAAAAATGGCAGAAAGAGGAGGCATATCTGACCTCTGACTCATAAGAATCAGCCTTGTATTGTTGATCTTGATTCTCCTTCCTCCTTGTGAAATTAGAGGTCAGACACCGCCCCCACACCATTTTTACGTAGCATTTCTGAAATATTTGACATTATTATTATTTTGTTACACTAATTTGAATTTTTGATTGATACAGCACACCGAAGATGAAAATATTCTCATTAGTTTGTGTCTTCCTGTTTAAAGCAAAACTAGAATTCAAAATTTTAACCTCAGCAAATGAGTACTTATCATTACTAAGCTGGCATGAGAATGGGGGAAATGAACATAAATGATAGAAATATTTGTGTTAAACCTGTAGAGATTATCTATTTAGACATCTATTTAAACTCTAAGCTTAAAATATTTTACATGTCAACCATAAATTTACTAGATATAAAGTTTTTCAGAATATTATAAAGATACGTTAAGTGACTAGGCTGTCACAATCTCCGGCTATACTGTTACATAGATTTAAAACAAAACT
Organism: Trichechus manatus latirostris; assembly: GCF_000243295.1. Classification (NCBI taxonomy): domain Eukaryota; kingdom Metazoa; phylum Chordata; class Mammalia; order Sirenia; family Trichechidae; genus Trichechus; species Trichechus manatus. The sequence continues at coordinate 8,391,494 of NW_004444031.1, forward strand.
TTCCAATACAAAAGATCATTTGTTAAAATTAGGAGTATCTAGAGTGACTGAAAAGCATTTTAGATGCAAAGCATTTTTCTATAAAAAAATATAGTCCTCAATTTCAAAATTTCCATCTTTATGTATTGTGTCATTTGGAATATTTTAGAAACTTTGAAGTGCTTCACCCACAGAGTGTTCATAGAACCTATAATCCAGCCATATTTAGTGAAGGCTAAATATTAAGTATGGTGGGAAACTTCTAAGATTGCCCTCAGTTTTTCCTGCCCCTTTGGCATTCCTATTTTTGTGTGATCTCCTCCCCTTCAGTGTGTACTGGGCTTATTGACTTGCTCCTGTTGTAGGGTAAAAACATCACAAAGTTTAGTAAAGCAAAAAGAAAGCTTTATTTGGCATATATCTAAAAAGGCAAAAGTGGGAAAACGGACAAGCATGTGCTGCACAGCCATGTCTGCCCAAGTCCAAGGAAATATTACAGAATAGACAAAAGTGGGAAAACAGACAAGCATGCTGCTAGAGCCATGTCTGCCTGAGTCCAAGGAATATTACGGAATAGGCAAGAATGGGAAAATGGACAAGCATGCTGCCACAGCCATGTCTGCCTGAGTCCAAGGAACGTTACAGAACTATCAGTATATATTAACATTACAGGTAGGCAAAACCATTGAAAGCTTCACCTTTCCACAGGTTGGCTAGAAATTATGATCCTACATTTTGAATTGTCTTTTTTAACAATCATTGGTACAGGTTTCAGTAATGACAGTCAGGAGGGTCTTCATTGGTCCAACAAATTTTCTATTCACTAAATGCTAATAGAAAAAGATAAAAGTGGAAACTCTTGTGTGTTCTGTTTGAATAGCTTATGTGAAAGATTCTCTAAAAGATATTTTCCAAGATTATCTTCACTATTATCTTTATACCTCAGGGCCCAGTTGATGTATCCTCGTTAGTCTTTGTGAGTCCAGCTCTCTATGCTCAAGGACAGGGAATAATAACTCCAGTATTATTTCCTAAATCACTCCTAATGAATAGAGTATAACAGAAATGATATCAATTCAGAGATTAGAATATAAAAAGACGGTGACTTCCTTGCTGGATTTGCGCTCTGTCTCTCTGGGGTTGCTCACCCTGGAAGAAATCAGATGCTATGTCTTGACACAGCCCTGTGAAAAGACCATGTCAAGCGGGACCATGAGTGAACCAAAAGAGCCCCTGTGTGGCCCCACCACCACCATCACCACTGGAGCCTTCATAAGACATCTTGACTGCAACACCAAGAAAGATTTTGAGCCAGAATCATCCAGCAGAGCCCCATATAGATTCTGGAACCATAGGAATTGTTAGATTAACAATGTTTGTGTTTTAAGCTCTTAAAATTTGTGATGATTTTTAGTAATATACACAAGATTATATAGTTTCCCGGAGACAAAAATGGATGATTAAAATGTTTGTAATAAATGTTTGTAACAAAGTTTAATCAATAACCACAAACATTAAGTTTGCTAGAAGCAGATTTAAATAACTCTTAAATTATAAATTATTGCATCTTTTTTTTTTTCCACAAAGGGGATAGTTCTTATTAGAACTAGTTAAAACAAACAAAATCTTTCTTGATTCTGTCTCCAAATGCTATGCCCTGAATATTGCCAATTTATTTAACTTTTCAAAATCTGCTTAATACAATTGTGGGGAGATGAAACTTCTCTGGATTCCTCAGTGTTCTTGCTAAAAGAGCTTCCTGAAACTCTTCACATATACTGAGAATTAGATCTGTAGCCGTTTGTCTAGTTAATTGCTCTGATCCAAAAGATAGTAAAACTTATCTTATCTTGAGGAGGGGGCCAAAGGTGAGAGTCCAAGTTGATCTTTAGGTTAAGCCCCAGGGTGCTGGAAGACTGGAAAGTTATCTTCTTACACTATTTACATGTCAAAGCCGAAACATAGGAAAGGATTGGAGTTAGGCATTAAAGAAATCACATTTCCCAGCAGAGCTTTCCAGGAGGGAAGAGAGGCAGTTCTCTCATCCCCCTCTATAAGCAGAAAAATGCATTTTTTCCTCACCACTCACCTATAGAGTGTCCACCTACTCATGTAAGAAAAAAATTTCATCATCTCTCATAGTAGTCCAGGGGTAAGGGCTAAAGCAAAGAACAAGTGATGCACTATTATGTACTGTGAGATTACATTTGTATCTCTGAGGAATAACTGAGATTTATGCATTTAACAAATTATGTACCAGACACTGTGCAAACTTTGAGACAGATGCGACCTATTGGCTGGGAAATAAATGCTAGGCACTTATGATAATGCTTTAATCAATGTTTTGTATACTTTTTTAAACATGGATGTTTCATAAATTGCATATAAAATTACCGTGAGTTATAAGATTAAAGCAGAAGGAGGTGTGGAGCAAGATGGCAATGCAAGGGGATGCTCCCACTTACTCCTCCAGCAACTAAACCACTGAACAATGAATAAAAGCAAGCACAGACTGAGATCTCAGAACGCTAGCTAAGGTATTGGAGAGTTGGGGTGAGTCCAGAAGCTGGGGAGAGGAAGAGCAGGTATGGCAGAGAAGCTGGGAGAAACTCCCCGCCAACATCGGAAGTGCTTGCTTATTGCAGCTATTTTGGGAAGGGGTTAGGCGATCCCAAATAGGGAACACAGAAAGGAAGCTAATCTGAAGAAGCTGTAGCCTGATGTTTTTAAAGCAGTGCTAATTGGCTGTGGGAGTTCGTGGGCTGCACAATTGGGAGGGTGAGAGGGGCAAAAGGAGACCTTGGCACTGTGAGAGAGTGCTGTTGAATCTCACTGACGCCCGAGATGGACAGGCACTAGGACCAGGTGCAAGGGTGGCAATGTAGGGGAAATACTTCAATCTGATGGCACTCAAAGAGAAACAGCTGGCTGTCTGCCCACAGCATGATACTGTGGGAGAGCCTGTGCAGGGACACCTATGCTGGAAAGACATAGAGAGCCCCCTATTTTTGTCACAAGAAACTCGAACCCTACTGCTTATGTCAGTATCTGCAACCAGCTAAACCTTCCTTCTGCACATGCATATTGAATTCCAGAGATCAAGCATCCAGAACTTCTAAATCAGCACTGAAAACAAACAAACAAACAAACAAACAAAAAAACTAAGCGTAAGAGTGCCGTCTAGTAGTTCTCAGGAGAAAATACCAAGTCCACTGCTGCGGGGTCTATTCTGACTCACAGAGATGCTTTGGGGTGGAGTGGAGCTGCCCCACGGGATTCTCAGGGCTGTGAGTTTGTGGAAGTGGGCTGCTGCGTCCTTCTCCCACTGAGTGCCTTGTGGGCCCTAGCCTTTTGGTTGGCAGCCAGATGGTTGGCTGCTGTGCCACTAGGATGCCAAATCAGAAAATTTTCCCACAACAATCAGAATACAAAACTTAAAAAAAAAAAAAAATAGAAAGAAAATAGAATGGTTCAAGTTAAAAAAAAAAAAGTAAAAGGCACAAAGTCACAAGAGAAGAACGAACAATCAAGAGTAAAACATGAAGAGGAGGAAATTTCTCCTATGAGGCCATACTAACACAAGAAGTTGATAATTTTCAGAGTATGGTGCTAAATATGCGTACAGGAAGCAAAACGTGCACAGAAAACAAACTAGCACAGATTAGGAAACAAATGAAGGAAGAAAATGAAGGACGGAACAAAAAATTTGAAAACATCAAAAAAAAAAAAAAAAAGCCTGTCCTGCCCCCAATCGCTGGCACCGACTGCAGCACTTTAAAAAAAAAAAAATTATTAATTTCTTATTTTATCTTTTTCTTTTTCTCACCCTTCCTTTACTTCCTCCATCCCACCTAGCCTCCCATACACCACCTATGCCTATTTCCTGCAGGCCCCGCTGCACCACCATGGCTATAAAGTCACTGGCCTGTTGCCGCCCCAGGTCTGCTCCACCTCCACCGGCTGGCTCCTGTTGCACTTTTTTTTCTTTCTTTTCTTTCTCCCTCCCATCTAGCCCTGTGTGTCATCTCCCCTCCCTTCCCACTGGCCCCTGGGTCCACTCTGCTCTCACTCATCAGCCCCACTTTGCTGCCATTTTTTTCTTTTTTCTCTTTCTTCCTGTACTTTCTCTCTCCCATGTAGCCTTGTATGCCATCTCCTCCCTTTTCATTGGCCCCACAATGCTGCTGCAGCTAGAGACCCACTGATGCAATGGTCTGCTGCTGCCCCAGGTCTGCCCCACCCCAACCTGCCAGCCCCCACCACACTGTCATATTTTTTCTTTCTTTTCTTTCTCCCTCACACCTAGCACTGTACATCACTTCCCTTCCCTTCCTACCTCCCCTGGATCTGCCTTGTCCTCACTCGCCAGCCCCCATTGTGTTATCATCTTTTTCTCTTTCTTCCTCCCTCACACCTACCTCCTTATGCCACCTCCCACCTTCCCACCAGCCCCTGCCATGTCGCCACAGCTAGAGGGCTACCAGTGCACCAAGCCTAACAGTGCCCCACGTCCACCTTGCTCCCAAATGCAGGCCCTCTCTGCACTGCCATTTTTTACATTTCTTTTCTTTTCTTTCTCCCTCTTACCTAGCCCCCTACGTCACTGTGATGGTTAAGGTTGTGTGTCAACTTGGCTGGGCCATGATTCTCAGTGGTTTGATAGACATATGATGGTGTGATCACTTCCATGAAGAGATTTGATATTATGTGATCACCTCCATGATGGGATCTGCTGTGAGTAACCTATCAGCTGAAGGGGAGTTTCCTTGGGCTTGTGGCCTGCATTGAATATAAGTGGATATTCTGGCAAGGCTTTTGGGCTTTTGCTTACTCTGGATCCTGCAGCTGACTCCTACTTGTCTGATCTCTGGTTCTTGGGACTTGAGCTAGCAGCTTGCCTGTGGTCTTGCTTGCCGATCTTTGGGATTTGTCGATCTTCGCAGCCTGGGAACAAGAGCCCTGCTCTCTTGCCTGCCAATCTTGGGTTTGCTGGCCCTGGTGGCTGCATTCATCAGGAGAAGCCTATATCCTGACCCATGGACTTGGGATGTTCCAGCCTTTACAGCCATGTGAGCCATTTCCTTGTTATAAATCTTTCTCTCTCTATATATATTTATATGCTTTACTGGTTTTGCTTCTCTGGAGAACCCAGCCTAAGACAGTCATCTTCCCTCCCTTCCCACTGCCTTCTAGGTCTGCCCCACGCCCACTTACCAGCCCCCTGTATGCCACTATTTATTTTCTCTTTTCTCTATTTTCCTTTCTTACTTTTCTTTCTCCTCCCACCTAGCCCTGTACACCATCTCCCCCTCTTCCCACCAGCCCCCACCATGCCACTGCACATAAAGTGCCATCGGCGAACAGGTCTGCCATTGCCCAGGGTCTGCCTTGCCCTCACACATGGGAGGAAACGGTAGAGCAAAATTCAAATTCACACACACATACACACACAAGAAAGACAGAGAGAGTCTGGAGGAACCCTTGAGACTATGGCCCCTGGACATCCTGCTAACTCAGAACTAAAGCCACTTGTGAAGTCCACATGTCAACAAAAGATTAAACATGCCTATAAAAGAAACAATAACACATGAGAGGCATGTACATCTTAGTTCAACTACTATACAACACCAAATGGGAAAAACCTGTCCAAAAACAAAGAAGAGAAGTCAGGAAGGGGCAGCATAACTGGATGAATGGACACAGGAACCCAGGGTGGAAAGGGAAAAATGAGAGTGCTGACATATTGTAGGGATTGCAACTAATATCACAAAACAATTTGTATATAAAGTTTTAAATGAGAAAATAATTTGTGCTGTAAACTTTCACCTAAAGCACAATAAAATTTTTTTTAAAAAATTAAAAAGAAAAAACTACATACTGGAAATGAAGAATAAAGCAACTGAATTTGAAAAAACGAGTAACACTCAACAATAGTCAAATAGACAAAAGATAGAATAAATGAACTAGTAGACAAAATAACAATGTATCAAGTCTCAAGAGAAAAAAGAGAAAAGAACAAAGAAAAATGAACAAATCCGAAAGGAAATATGGAAGTCAATTAAGAAATTTAATATTAGAATTATCGGAATCCCAGAGCACCATGACAACAATAAAGGCATAGAAACAATTTTCCAAGAGACAATCAGAGAATTTCCCAGATCTGAACAGAGAACCAAGCCAGCAAATACAGGAAGCTACATGAACCCAAATCAGAAGAGACACAAAAAGATCAACTCAGCACCATATCCTAGTAAAATTCTTGAAAACCAAAGAAAACAAGGGAATTCTGAAAGCAGCAAGAGAAAAACACAATATAACATAACAAGGGCTTTTACAAGAATCAGTGTGGATTTCTCCTCAGAAATTGCAGAGGCCAGAAGACAGTGGACCAACATACGTAAAATACTGAAAGAAAATAATTGCCAATCAAAACCTCTCTACCCAGCAAAGCTGTCATTTAAAAACAAGGGGGAAATCAAGGTGTTCCCAAAAAAACAGAAGCTCTGGGACTTTGTCACTACCAGACCAGCTTTGCAAGTATTACTCAAGGGAGTACTCCAAATGGAAAGGCAAGAACATTAAATAAACACATATCTATACACAGGAAAATAAATAAATAAATAAATCATCAACATGGGCAATCATAAGGACCAAGAATATGATAATTTCAGGGAATAAACTCACTAATTAAATACCACAAACAAGCACTCCTTCGAAACCTTGTGGGGCAGTTCTACTCTGTCATATAGGGTTGCTATGAGTCGGAATCAACTCAATGGCAAAAAGTTTGTTTTTTTTCTTTTTTAAACAATACAGTGTAAAGTTTGTAATAGGCACAAAGTAAACTTATTAGGTTGTATATTGAAGTTAATGAAAACATACCAACAGAAATGGAGGCGGGAGAAACATATTGGAATAGATTTATTATGTTAAGGTTGTACATTAAAGGTTGTTAATATGTTAAACATTGTTGCTATTGTAAGTTGTGTAATGTAATATACGTGGTAACCACTAAGAAATTACCAAGAAGAAATGTTCATAAGAAAAGGACGTTAGCAGAAAGTCTCTTCACAAGAAAGCATCCAAATATAAATAAGAATAAGAAAAAAGAAGACACAAAACACTCAAAAAACTAATAGTAAAATGAGTGAGGTAGACACTTTGTTTTCAGTAATAACCTTAAAAGTAAATGGTCTAAATGCCCTATGCAAAAGGCAGAGAGTGGCAGAATGGATGAGAAAAAAAAAACATGATCCATCATTTTTCTGTCTAGAACAAACACACCTTAGACATAAGGACACAAACAGAGTGACTGAAAATAAAAGAATGGAGAAAAATATTTCATGAAACCAGTAAACAAAAAAGATCAGGGGTGACCATGCTGATATTAGATAAAATAGCCTTTAAAATCTATGACAAGGGATAAAGAAGGGCATTACATAATAACAAAAGACCCAGTCCAGCAGGAAGACGTAACAATTGTAAATACATATGCACCAAAATACATGAAACAAATACTGACTGATATGAAAGGAGAAATAGAAATAGAAAACTCCACAATAATAGTAGGGGACTTCCACACACCACCTTCAACTATGCACAGAACATCTAAAAAGAAGATCACCAAGGACATTGCTAACTTAAATAAACTCATATGCCAATTGTACCTAATGGATATGCATAGAACATTCCATCCTACATCAGAACAATACGCATTCTTCTCTAGTACACATGGATCATTTTCTAGAATAGACCATATACTAGGGCATAAAACAAATCTCAACTAATTTAAAAAGATTGAAATGATACAAAAGATTTTCTCTAATCATAACACTATGAAGCTAGAAATCAACAACAGGAAAAATAAGGAAAATAATAGTAAATACGTGGAACTAAATAATACATTACTAAAATACTCTTGGGTCATAGAAAAAATCAAAAGCGAAATTAAAAAATTCCTAGAATCAAACGAAAATGAAAATGCAATGTATCAAAATCTTTGAGACACAGCAAAAGCAGTACACAGCAGGAAGTTTATAGCAATAAATATCTACATTTATAAAGAAGCAAAATCCAGAATCAGTAACTTAAAATGAAAACTTGAACAATAGAAAAGGAAGAAACAAAGAAGCCAAACACTACCAGAAAAAAGGAAATAATACAGAGCAGGACATAAATAAATAGAAAAACAGTATAAAGAATCAACAAAACCAGAAGCTGGTTCTTTGAAAGGATCAATACAATAGACAAACCACTGGCTAGATTGAAAAAAGAAAACAAAAAACAAATGAGAAGAGATAAATAACCAAATTAAGAAATAGCTTTGGTGACATTACAACCAAAGAAATCACAAAAAAAGAACACTATGGGCCCAAAATTTTATGAACATAGATGCAAAGATTTTCAACAAATTTCTAGCCAACAGACTTCAGCAACATACCAAAAAAGTCATACATCATGATCAAGTGAGATTCATACCAGGATTAAAAGGGTTATTTAACATTAGAAAATCAGTCAATGTAATCCACCACATAAATACAACAAAGGAAGAGGATTACATGGTCTTATCAATTGGTGCAGAAAAGGCATTTGATATAATTCAACACTCTTTCCTGATAAAAACTCTCAGCTTAATGGGAAGAGAAAGGAAATTTCTCAACATAATTAAGGGTGTATATGAAAAACGAACAGCCAACATTATACTCAATGGAGAAAGACCGAGAACCTTCCCTTTGAGAATGGGAACAACACAAGACTATTCCATTATCGTAGCTCTTATTCAACATTGTAGTGAAAGTTCTATCCAGAGCAATAATACAAGAAAGAGAAAAGTTAACCAAATCAGAAAGGAAGAAGTAAAACTATATTTGCAGATGAAACAATCTTATACATAGAAGACCCTAAATATTTCACAAGAAAACTGCTGGAAATAATAGAAGAATTTAGCAATGTTGGAGGGTACAAGATCAACACACAAAAATCAGTTGGGTTCCTCTACACTAACAAAGACTACTCTAAAAAAGAAATCAAGAATATAATACCGTTTACAATAGATTCCAAATTGATAAAATACATAGGAATGAGAGTTCCGGCAAAATGATGCTCTAGGCAGAAGCACCACGCCATCCCTCCACAGCAAACATCTGAAAAACTAAGCTGAACAGAGAATACAACAATTCTGAAACCCTAAAATATGAAATAAAGAGATAAAGAACTCAGCCAAGCACCAAATGGAGTGAGAAAACTGACAGAGAACAGAGAGTGAGTAAAGATTCATGCAGAGGTGCCCTACCAGCTAACACAGCATGGATCCGCCATCTTGGACTCCTATCAGAGACCAGCAAACGGGGTACAAGAAAGCAGCCTCACGGAGCATCCAGCAGGAGACAAAACAACTGGTAATTTGCGATATATACTTTCCCACCACCCACCCTTCTTCACCCTGACTCGGCCTCCTCTGCTTCCCACGGCCACAATCTCTTGACCGGGAAACACTGGCTGCTTGGATTCCACCATCCCACACTAGCTGGCTCTCTGAGTGCTATTTGTTGGCTGCTGGTGTTGCTTTTTTATTCTGCTTCTTTTGATTTCTTCCTTACCTCTCACCACCACCCCCTCCTTTCGCTCAAATACCTGGCTCCATGCGCCATCTTTGCTGCTTCCTGAGGGGCTGCAGAGCTCCAGAAATTTGTGATATGTGCTTTCCCACTCCCTACCCTTCTTCACCGACACTCGGGCCCCTCTGCTTCCCGTGGAAAGTCTCTTGCCTGAGAAATACCAGCCCACACTAGCTGGCTCTCTGAGTGTCTTTTGTTGGCTGCTAGTGTTGCTTTTTTTCTGCTTCTTTTGATTTCTTCCTTACCTCTCACCACCTCCCCCTCCTTTCACTCAAATACCTGGCTCTGTGCACCATCTTTGCTTCTTCCTGAGGGGCTGTGGAGCTCCGTTCGAGTGTGGAGCTGCTTCCCAGTCTGGGCTGCCGCGCTGGTGGGATTCCGGGGCTTTTGCTTGTTTGTTTGTTTTAAATTGTTTGTTTGTTTTGTTTTCCTTTTCTTGAGTTGGGAGTCCTTTCTGGCCAGGTGGTGCTGCGTGGCAAGGAGAGTTCCCCCTCAGCTTGCACAGACGTGCAGAGGGATCCCTGAGGGTATTTCTTTTTTTGTTGTTTTTTTTTTTCCTGTTTTTTGGGGGACCTTTCTTGTTGTTTATTTTTTTTTAAATTTGTTTTGTTTTATTTTCCCTCTTTTTCCATTTTTTTCTTTCTTCATTACTAAGTTTCTCGTCTCTCTATTTCTTCCTTCTCTTTCTGTTCCCTGAATACCTGGTGTTGTATACCTCTACTCCTTCTAGCCAGGCTGTACTGCAACATCTGAGAGTGACCTCCCCAGACCTCATAGCTGCACCGGTGGGAACCGTGGGAACTTTGCAGTTCTTTAACCTTTCTGATTGTTATTTATTCATTCTTTTCTTTTCTTCCTCTTCCCCTTTCTGTTTTTCTCCATTTCATAGTCTCTCACCTCTCTACTCCAACAGCAAGCTCCCCTAGCATTCTTTTTTATTTTGTATGTTTTTTGCTGCTGTTCCTCTCTCCTCTCTCCCATATCCATCTTAGCTCCACACATAACAATCAGCCCGCTGCATCCTGCCTACCTGCACCATGCGCTTGACATCACACCACCAAGCAGCACAGGCATGGCCTACTAGAACCTGCCCTGCACTGATTACTGACCCGCCCTGGTAGCTGTAGTAAGTGCCACAAACAACCCATACAGTAACTCCTCTTCAGCTAGACCTGCACTGCCATACCATATATGAGTGACTGACACTGCCAATTGGAGAAGGAGGCAAAAAGTATTGTGCCCACAGACGAGCAAACAACAAAGAACACACAGTACACCTGCTCAGACATGGTCAAATTAAAAAAAAAAGGTATGAAACAAACAAATCTACAATCAATAAACGAGAAAAATAACTACTGAATGCCCCGAAGACAGCAGACAATATAAAAACATTTACAAAAACAGGACAGGATGGTTCCAGTAGGAGTCCAAAATAAACCACCAGATGACTCTCCAGTGGAAGAAAATGCACTAGAACTACCTGATAGGGAATTCAAGTCCCTAATACTCAGAATTCTCCAAGAGCTGAGGAAAAAGCTGACAAACATGAGGAAAAAATAGAAAAATTCATGGAAAAGACAGACAAAAAATTGGAAGAATTCAGGAAAATAATGCAGGAACAAAATGCCAAAATAAAAATCACAACTAGAAATTATACAAAGACAACAATTAGAAATCCAAAAGATAAACAACAAGATTTCAGAAATGGATGGTGTCATAGGAGGGCTGAGAAGCAGTTCAGAAACGGTGGAAGACAGGATCAGTGGAATTGAAGACAAAAACTTGGATACAACTCTGTTTGAGGAAACCTCAGAAAAAAGAACAAAGAAAAATGAAGAGACCCTAAGAGTTATGTGGGACACAATCAAAAGTAAAATTTTCAAGTGACTGGAATTCCAGAACAGGGGGAGAAAACAGAAAACACAGAGAGGATCATTGAAGAACTGCTGACAGAAAACTTCC
>NW_004444031.1:8408995-8469044 GCF_000243295.1 Trichechus manatus latirostris
TTCATGAGAAACTATTTGTTCTGTTAGCCTTCACCTGAAGTACAATTAAAAAAAGAAAGGAAAAAAAATACATATGAATGAAACTAACCAGGGACGTAGAAGACATATACTCTGAAAATTATAAACACTGCTACAAAAGACTAAAAACCAATAAAAGAAAGAAAAAAAAATCCCATTGCGATTACTTGATTCCGACTCTCAGTGACCCTATAGGACAGAGTAGAACTGTCACATAGAGTTTCCAAAGAGTGGCTGGTAGATTTGAACCGTCGACCTTTTGGTTAGCAGCCTGAGCTCTTAGGCACTGAGCCACGAGGGCTCCACAAGAGACTAAAAGACACCTACAGAAATGGAAAGACATCCCATGCTCCTGGATTGGAAGAGTTAATATAGAGAAAATGTAAATTGTACCTCAGTCAGTGTACAGATACAGTGCAATCCTGATACAAATCCCAATGACATTCTTTACTGAAATGGAAAAACTAATGACCAACTTCATATGGAAAGGAAAGAAACCCCAAATAGCCAGAACGATACTGAAGAAAAGAACAAAGCATGAGGCCTCACACTCCCTTATTTCAAAACATACTATATAGTCACTGTAGTCAAAACAGCTTGGTATTGGTTCAATAACAGACACAAAGACCAGTGGAATAGAATTGAGAACTCAGAATTTAACCTAGCCATCTATGGTCAACTGATTTTCAACAAGGGGTCAAAGTCCATCCAGTGGGGCAGTAATAGTCTCTTTAATAAATGATGCTAGCAAAACTGGATATCAACCTACAGAAAAATGAAACAGGACCCGCAAACTAACTCAAAATGGATCAATGACCTAAACATTAAACCTCCCAACCAAAAAAACAAAAATTTTTGTCCAGTCAATTCTGACTCATAGCGACCCTATATGACAGAGTAGAACTGCCCCATAGGGTTTCCAAGGCTGTAGTCTTTACGAAAGCACACTGCCAAATCTTTCTCCCTTGGAACCACCGGTGGATTTAAACTGCTGACCTTTTGGTTAGCAGCCATGCACTTAACCACTGCAACACCAGGGCTGTATATGTTAAACCTAAAATCATACAATTCCTAGGAGAAAATATAGGGAGGAAACTATGAGGCCTAATCTTTTGTAAAAATAGGATAACAAACATAACAACAAATGCACTAATAGAAGAAGACAAAATAGATGGATGGGACCTCATAAAAATTAAAAACTTATGCTAGTTAAAAGACTGTTTTTATTAAAAGAGTAAATAGACAACATACAGACTGGGAAAAAATTCCCAGAAACGACTTATCCAATAAGGGTCTAATCTCTAAAAATCTATTGAAAACTGCAACAACTCAACAACAAAAAGACAAATAACCCAATCACAAAATGGGAAAGGACATAAACAGAACCTTCACCAAAGAGGACATTCAAGCAGCCAACAGACGTATAAAAAGATGTTCATGATCATTAGCCATTAGAGAGAAGCAAATCAAAACTAAAATGAGATACCATCTTACTCTGGCCAAAAACAGAATAAAAACAAAAATGATACAAATAACAACACATGTAGGTGAGGATATGGGGAGATTGGTACCATTATCCATTGCTGGTGGAAGTGTAAAATGGTAGAACCACTATGGAAAATGGTATGGTGCTTTCTCAAAAAAACTAGAAATAGGACTACTCTATGATCCAGCAGTATCACTCCTAGGTATATACCTTAAGCAAAAACCAAAACCCATTGCCATCAGATTGATTCCCACTCATAGTGACCCTATAATGGTAACAGGTTTTGGTAGGTATATACCTTAGAGACCTAAAAATAATGACACGAAAAGACTTATCCACACCTATGTTCATTGCTGCTTTATTCACAATAGCAAATAAATGGAGACAACTGGAGTGCCCATCAACAGATGAATGGATAAACAAATTGTGGTAAGAACATAGAATGGAATACTATGTAACCGTAAAGAACAATGATGAGTCCATGAAACATATAGTAACATGGATGGACTTGGAGGGCATAATACTAACTGAAATAAATCAAGCATATTAGTACAAATATTGTATGATTCCTCTTTTGTAAGAAGAGAAGAATAGATACATGGAGAGAAATCAATGTTCACTGGTGGTTATCAGGGAGAGGAAGGGGGAGGGTAAAGTATGCTTTACATTGTAGAGACTTGTTATTTTGTTTATTTATTTTTGGTGATGGGAAAAGTGGCACCAAATGTTGATGTAGTGAGCACAGCAGAAGCAAAGTAAAAACGAGTGTTTGAGTACATATGGATAGGTATACAGGTAGGTACAGGTATGTACAGAAGTGAGAACAGATAGAAGTATCTATAGGTTCATGTAAATACAAACACATGGGTGCAGGCACATCTATTCACTGAAGACCCAAATATGGATACTCCTCAGACATAACCAAACATCTTCCAAGATTGGTTTTCTGCGTTTGAAAGCTTAGGACCATAGTCTCATGGGACAACTCAACTGGCATAACATATTCACAAAAATCATGTTCTGTATCCTAGTAAAGTGAGTAGTACTGGGGTCTTAAAAGCTTGTAAGCAGTCATCTAAGACACAACTACAGGTCTCTACTCGCCAGGAGTTAAACAGAAAGTAACAAAAAGCACAGAGAAGAAACAAGTCTACAAGAGCCACAACCTCAACCACCCTGAGATCAGGAAAACTAGTGGTGGCTGGCTACCACTACGGACCATTCCGAGTGGGATTGCAATAGCTAGTCCTAGATAGAATAGGAGAAAACTATGAATCAGAATTCAAATTCTTATTCAAAAAAAAAAGAAAAGCCAGACAAACTAGAACAGTAGAAAACAGAGGATTCTCTGAGACTATAGCCCTGAGACACTCTTTGAACCCAGAACTGAGCCTATTCCCTGAGATCACATTTTAGTGAAATAGCAGAGCAGCACACAATAGAAAGGATATTACCCATAAATTCAGTGCTCTCCTTGAAAACCTTCAGTATGAGACCTAAAGTTCATCAATTACTCAAAAGCAAAGATGAGAAGATAAGTGGTCAGGAAAGCTAAAGTATTGGAAATGGAACAAACACAAAACAAAGAGAATGTTGACACATTTTGATAAATGTAAGTAATGTCACTGAACAATTTGTGCAGAAATTGTCAAATGGGAACCTAATCTGCTGTGTAAACTTTCACCAAATCTCAATAAAATATTGAAAAAAAAGGTAAAATCAGAAAGCTTCGAAGATATTTAGACGTTGTGAGAGCAAATTTTGGCTATGACCTAAGACAAGACTGTGATAATTAATTAGTCTACTCTCCCTTTATCTGTATTTGGATGAAACATTTCAGGAAATATACAATAGAGCATAGTTTAGACTTAAGTGATTTTGACCTGGAAATTCTTAAAAAGAGGAAATAGAAATTTCCTATTGTATTTATATCGGTATCTATAGATCTGTATTTTTATATTTATCTGTCTATCTATCATCCATCTACCTACCTAGCTACCTACCTAGCTATCTATCCATCTATCTATCTGTCTGTCTGTCTATCTACAATTTCACTAAAGTTTCTAGAAACTTAGCTATATTCTGAATGTAAACATTTTGGAAGAAATTTGAAAAAAATGATTGCTGTTTGAAGTGATTAATATTACTCTACTTCTTTCAGCTATATTAAATAGCAATACAAGAGCCTATTTAAAAATAAAACCTTATTACCTGAATTGATACTGCTTTCATCTGCTATTCCCTGTGGCAGCAAATTAATTTGGATCTTCCACAGATGTTCTGCATCATTAACATATACTTTAAGACACTGCATACTACTTTTACGGTGGTATTACCTGAACTGATCTTTACCATTGCCTGCACACTTTAAATTGCCATGAATATTCATGACAGAGCAAAAAAGGTAAGATTTGGTACAACGTAAGAAACTTCCTAGTTGTCTAGTGTTACTATGACAGAAATATCACAAGTGAGTGGCTTATAAAAAAAAATTTCTTCTCACATTTTAGGAAGTTAAAAGTCTGAATTCAAGGCACTGGCACCAGGGGAAGACTTTCTCTCTCTGTCAGCTCTGGGGAAGGTCCTTGTCGCTTTTCAGCTTCTGTTCTTCAGTTCCTTGGCAATCCTCGTGCAGTGTGGCATTTATCTTCCTCCACCTGTGCTTCTTGCTTCTGTGCCCGATCTGCTCTTCTATATCTCAAAAGTGATTGGTTTCAGACACACCCTACACTGATGTGGCCTCATTAAGGTAACAAAGAAAACTTTTTTCCAAATGGGATTACATCCGCAAGTATAGGGGTTAGGGTTTACAACACATATGTTGGGGAGACACAATTCAACCCATTAACACTTCCCTTAGGGTCAGTCAACTTGACAGAATCAAATGATCGATGGTTACACAAGTTTGATTATTGAGACAATAAAGAAGCAAATATAAAAACTTTCTCCCTTTGAGGCCCAAGCAATCCACATGACTTCTATTGAAAATAATTGCTCTTTGAAGCATCGGAAATACTCCCTCTGCTCCCTGAAATCTTTATCACTCATTTTACACCCGTTCGAAGGCCTAATTTCTAGGGTAGGAATAAGACAAATAGGGATAATTTGTATCTTGTATTATAAATTTCTAGAATGTTGTCCCAAAGGAAGAAACCTATCAGCAGTACATCTTGGTGAATGGATATTTTAAATTATTTATTTAGGAAAAAGAACTAAAGCCTGCTCCCAGTGATCTAGAAACAAAATCTCTGCTTCATAATCAGAAGGTTAAACAATGAAATCAGGAGAACACTAGTGTTTAATTTGGAAAAATTATACTAGATAAACATCTGGTTGGCAAAGGGAATTTGTCTGAAGGTGTGATATATTAACCAGGTTATTGTTTTAACACTTGAAAGGGGAATTCTGGCAGTACCCAAATAAATAATGATAGGGGTCAAATCGAATGCACAAAATTTTATGTTGATCAGCTTTGAATCTAGAGAGATTCTCTTGAAAAATGAGTAAACACACACTTGTTTGTTCACATACACAGAAACACACATGCAAACCAACAAACACACAAGAAAAAACCCTGATGAACGTGACATTAAGAAAGCTGGCATTCCCATAAAGTGATGTTTTTAAATATAAAAAAAAATACATACCATAAGCTAGCTCTTCCCTGGATGCTATGTATTTAGGGCAGAGATCCAGGCTGGATATATAAATTTGGAGTCATTAACATACGGAAGCATGAGACTAGATGAGATTGGAGAGTAAGAGTAAATAGAAAACAGATGAGTCCTGAATATAGGGACCCTCCAACGTTAAGAGATCAAGGAGATGAGAAGGAATCAGCAAAGGAGACTAAAGAGTACCATCCAGAGAAATAGGAAGAAAACTGAGAGAATTATTTGTCCTAGAAGTCTAGTGAAGCCAGTCTTAATAAAGAGAGCAACCATGTGTAATGCTGATGCTAGATCAAGTGAATGAGTATTGACCATAGGATTTTGCAATGTGGTTATCATAGGTGATATTGATGAGGGCAGTGTTAGATGAGTTGTATGGGTGGAAGCTTCATTGGAGAGGGTTTAAAAGGGAGTAAGATTTGAGAAATGGATGACAGCATGTATAGACAAACTCTTAAAAAATTTACTGTAAAGAGAGAAATGGGAAAACAATTGGAGAATAATGTAGCTAAGAAGATATATAGATAAGGAGATCTAGATATATTTTGTTGTTAGGTGCCGCTGGGCCAGCAGGGCTCCTTTAGATTATCTCTAGATCTCTCTCTCTCTCTACCTACCTACCTATCTATCATCTATGTATCCATCCATCTACCTATATACGGAGCCCTGGTGGCTCAAATGGTTAAGTGCTCAGCTGCTAAGTGAAAGGTCATCAGTTTGAATCCACCCAGTGGCTCCATGGAAGAAAAGACCTAGTGATCTGCTCCCGTAAAGATTAAAACCCATTGCCCTCAAGTTGATTCTAACTGATAGCTACCTTATAGGACAGAGTAGAACTGCCTCATAGGGTTTCTAAATCTGTAATCTTTTCAAAAGCAGACTGCCACATCTTCCTCCCGAGTAGCAGCTGGTGGGTTCCAACCGCCGACCTTTCAGTTAGCAGCCAAGCACTTGATCACTGTGCCACCAGGGCTCCTTCCATAGAGGTTACAGCATAGAAAAACGCTATGGGGCAGTTCTACGCTGTTCAATAGGTCACTATGAATCGGAGTTGACTCAAAGGCAATGGGTTTTAATCTTTACAGATCACCAGCTCTTTTCTCCCATGGAGCCACTGCGAAAGCTGGAAACTGTGTAAGGCAGAAACCTTTCAGAGAAGGAAAATTCAAATATTTTCTACTAAAACGAGCAATCGAAAAGTGCTAAAACTACATTTTGTCAAAGGTGGAAAACTTGTGCGACCTGGAAAAATAAGGCAGTCCTGTCGAGGTCTGATTCCACTGTATCTATAAACCCATTGTCTACATGTCTATTCCGACTCATGGCAATCTTATGTATTTCAGAGTAGAACTACCCATAAGATTTTCAATGGCTGTGACCTTTCTGAAGTAGATCACCAGACCTTTATTCTGAGGTGCCTCTGGTTGAACCTCTAACCATCGGTTAGCAGCCAAGCTCATTAACCATTTGCACTATCCAGGGACTCCATGGTATAAGATAGGCATCTTGTTTGGTTAAGTTAAACTTTTTTGTTTGCTTGTTTTCATCTCCTTTTTATCTTCCCTAAATATCTGATAAGGGTATCTGTAAGGACTAATGAGAAAATTGTTCAGAGGGGAGATTATTATTTTTAAAAAAAAGACCTAGTTACAGAGTCTAAAAATGGCCTAATAGATAAGCATAGGAAATAGTTATGGGAAAAGCTGATTGTTTTAATATTTAATTCCTTAATTAAATTATCAAATAACAGACCCGACTAATATAGCCGAAGTAAATTATGTACTAAATTCTTACAGTATACAACATTTTAAAAATCTTATGGAAAAATAAATGGCTTTTGGTTATGGATTACTTTTCTTAGGCTCTTCTTTCCTGGTAATGGTATCAGGCATATACTAGCTACATAAAATGAGTCAGGAACATTGTTCTTTTCCTATGGCCTGAATTTATTTACTATTAGAATTATTATCATTTGTTGGTATTATTCAGATATAACATTGTTTGATAATTTAGTGTTTGTGTTGATTTTAATCATTATTTTAATGTCTAAAATGGTTAAAAGTGTCTTCATTTTTAGTATTTCTTTCTGTATCATGTTTTGGGAGTTTATATCATTTGTGGATTTTATCACGAGTAATTGTTTTCACTATTTCTCATTTTAATTTTTTGAATGTGTTGTATCTCACTTCTTCCACAATAATAATTTTTATTTGTACCTCTCACAAATCTTGATCAATCCTGCAGATTGTTTGTCCTTTGTTTTCCAAAAATACTTTAGTTTCTGTACACTCTCAATTGTATTATTTTTTCTATTTCATTATTTTCTAGTCTTTTCTTTATGATTACCTTCCGTTTAATCTCTTTGTTGACTTATGTTTTTCAAGTTCCAATTTCTTAAATCAGTTGCTTAGTTTATAATGGTTTTCTTCTATATTGAGAGCATTTAATGCTAAAATTTTAACTGCAAACAACAAACTGTGGCTTGTATGCAGTGATTTCATTTTTTGTTCACTTCATATAAAGTACTAATTTCCATTGTGATTTTGTCTTTTATCTCTAGGTTACTTTTTCAGTGTGTTGTTTAATTCCCAAATATATTTTGCATTTAGTTTTTCCTAGTTATTTTTTGATGGTTGATTTCTAACTCATTTGTGTTTGTGTCAGAACAATTTGAATAATACTCATACTTTGATATAAACACAGAACTACTTAAATTTTTGGTTCAGATTTTCAGAAACTGGGTAGGAAGTAGAAATTTAATGTGAAAGAAAGCTTGTAGATACAAATTCTCTAGAGTTTTTTTTTTTCTTTCACCCCAAACTCAGTCTGACTGTGACCGTTAAATTTTTGTTGTTCTTGTTGTGTTGTTAGGTACCCTCAAGTCCGTTCTGACTCATAGTGACCCCATGCACAACAGAAACACTGCCCGTTCCTGCACCATCCTCACAATCATTGCTGTGTTTGAGCCCATTGTTGTAGCTACTGTGCCAATCCATCTTCTTGAGGGTCTTCCTCTTTTGGGCTGACCCTCTACTTTACCAAGCATGATGTCCTTTTCTAGGGACTGGTCCCTCCTGATAACATGTAAAAAGTAAGTGAGAGGAAGTCTCACCATCCTTGTTTCTAAGGAGCATTGTGGCTGTACTTTTTCCAAGACAGATTTGTCCGATCTTCTGGTGGTCCATGGTATATTCAATATTCTTCACCAACACCATAATTCAAATGCATCAATTATTCTTCAGTCTTACTTATTCTTTGTCCAGGTTTTGCATGCATATGAGGCGATTGAAAATATCATGACTTGAGTCAGGTGCACCTTAGTCCTCAAAGTAACATCTTTGCTTTTTGACACTTTAAAGATGTCTTTTACTTTCAAGAGGTCTTGTAGTCTCCTGGTATTGTGGGAGTGAGGAATGGGATTCAGTTAAAATGTTTAACCTACCCTAAAAACAAAACAAAAAAAGTTCCTGTCAAGTCGACTTCCATTCACAGAGACTTCCTGTGTGTCAGAGCAGAACAGCGTTCCATAGAGTTCTCAGTGGCTGATTTTACGGAATTAGATTTCCAGGATTTTTCTGAGGCATTTGGTCGGCAGCCAGTGTGTTAACTGTTTGCACCACCCAGGGACTTGCTAACCTATGGTAAGTGAATGGTTTTAGACATTCCTGGATAGTGCAAAAGGTGAAAGTACTCCCAAAACGTTAAAAGTTGATGCCATGGCAACTGGTGAGTGGTTTGAAAGCTTTTTCTATTCATCTTTGCACTGCTTTGAAGGTTAAGATTTTAAACTGCTAAAACGTGCAAACACATCTGTTCCAGTTAAACATTCTATTTCTTTTTCCTTTTTGTTTTGATCCTGG
Organism: Trichechus manatus latirostris; assembly: GCF_000243295.1. Taxonomy (NCBI): domain Eukaryota; kingdom Metazoa; phylum Chordata; class Mammalia; order Sirenia; family Trichechidae; genus Trichechus; species Trichechus manatus. The sequence goes on from NW_004444031.1 coordinate 8,418,031, forward strand.
TGACTTCTCCTACCTTCTCCTGAGCTCAGCTATTTTTATAAAAAAGTTGTTTTATACTTGAACCTTATGCGCTGTATCACAAATTTTTTTTTTCCCCAGTGTATCTGCTCCATCATAATTTGGAAACGGAAGTCCAATTTTTTTTAATAATTAGGATAAAAATTAAGAAAAATTAGAACCCCAAGGCACTTTTTTCTTTAAATACTGCTTTGAAAATATGCTCTACCCTGTGAAAAAAATGCTATTTCTTCACTTAATTCTTAGGGAGCAGAACTGGAAAATGTACGTCGAAGTGCTTTTTCCTCTTCAGTAGGGGCTTTCGGAAAACGTGGTATGTTCTTAGGGGTAACTGGAAGCTTTGAGAGCAGAACTTGGTGTACAGTTTCAATTAGTCCATGAAGTAGATTGAAAGGCGCTAGAAGTGCTGAGAGGAAGAATTAAAGGGTTCACTAAAAAGTTATTGAGGCACATCCATCTTTAAAAGTGCCTTCTTTGGCAATTCAAATGATATTTTTGTGGAAAGTTTGATCTATTTTGAAAGTTTAACTGAATTTACAATGCATTAGACTTGCATTGTGTAATATCCCATCCCTGTCACTTTTAAGTGTATTGGATTTTTTTTTCTAGTAACATAATTAGTTCACAATTTTCCACATTGCTCCGAGAAGGAATGTATTAGAATAACTTCATTTTCATAGGATGAACATATAAGTTTTTCTATGCAGAAAGAGCACTTCTACTTTCAAGATGGAGCTTTATTAAAATTTATTACACAGTATATTAAAAACTAAAATTTATGTAGTATGAGTCACAAAATAAGACAAAAAGTTAGGCTTTAAGCAGCAGATGCATAAATGAATTACATGTTTTATCTCATTTACTCTGTGGTTACCTAAATTTGATAACATATAGTATCCTACATACTGGAAAATATGCAATTCAAGTGCTAATGCAATTAATGCAGGCCTGGGCCCAAGTGAGACAGAAAATTCAGTGACTGCTTGCTTGGCCATTGTGTTATGGCGCTCTCAGATTTCTGTGTTTATAATTTTCTTTAGTAGATTTTAATTTATATTAGAAATAAAAATGTTGAAAAGTATGTCATACATATTGGATCCCTACAGAAATTTTCACAGACTTTTGGAATGAATGGATTTAATCCTCATTAATAGTTTATTCTTTTATACATATATCTTGAATTTTATAACAACTTAGAAAAATGTTAATCCCTTTTTATTAGTTGTATCTCTTTTAAGAAAAACTGAAAATGTTCCAAATGCAGCATCTCTTATCACTATTATCACTACTGCAAATAATACAGTAATTTATACATAAATATAGCATCTTAGCAAAATATTAATTCTTTTTTTAATTATCTCTTTTAAGAATACCTGTGAAAGTGTTCCAAATGAAGCATCTGTCTTATCACTATTGCAAACAATACAGTAAATTAGGATATGACAATGAAGAAGGGTGATATTGATTTAGAGTATTTTAAACTAAGTAACAAGGTTTAACTGATTTTGGAGCTATTAGGTATTAATATCATAATAAATAAGAATTCTACTAAAATTCTCATATTTGTAACAAATTATTAATAAAATAATTTAATGAATTTAATTTTTTTCTATTTTACAATGAAATATATTTCTTTTAAAAGAATTTAAAAATACAAGAAAGCAGGACGAGGAATAAAATCACATTCTCTGAGATTAACATGTTGCATTTCTTTTTTCCCTAAAGTATCCATCTAACTAACCACTATCATCTATATGTACAGTTGAATGGCAATTATTTTTTTAATGTAATAAAGCATTTTACAACAAAATAGTATAAATGCTCTTAAAACTGGTTTTAATGATTATTTAATATTGCAGATAAACACTAGACCAAGAATATATTTACTCTCTCCAGCTGATGTGCTGGTAAATGTTTAACAATGAGCTCTCCAAAAAGCAGGTTTAGAAAATCTTCATTTGTGGTGCTGGTTTATTTCTGTTGTGTAAATGCTCCTTCCATGGCTGATTTCTAGCTATCAACATGATGTCACTGAATATGAACTTGGGAAGAGATTTGCAGAATCGGCTCTTCCAAGCCAGTTTGAACCTCTGCTGTGAGGCCTTTGAGTTACCTTCAGGGTTTTGCTATGAGAAACGCATTTTTACAGTAAATCGATTTATGCAAGCATTTTCTTTTTTCTGGGAAAGTTTCTGAAGAGAATTTTCAAAACATCAAATGCCAATTTGCTTTCCACAGGATTATGCCGATAATAACAAAGAAATATGCAATAATATTAATAAAATAAATAGCTATTAAAGTACATACAAAATATCTTTTCATCTTCTGTGGACGTATTACTGTGCTGGGTAAAATTTTAAATAGTCGTTTTATTTCAGGGAATAATTTGTTGTAATTTAAAAAGAATACTGGACTATATCAAAATTTATAAGTTTATCTTGCTATTTTTTAATTAACTTCAACTTTCTATTCAAATAATGTATACGTGAGAAGAACTGCACACATCATAAATGTATGTAAGCTGATGAATTTTCCCACATAGAACATACTTGCGTAACAGGCACCCAGACTGGAAAGCAGAATATTATCTGCACCACAGAAGGCTCCCTCACGCTGCCATCCAGGTACTGCCCGCTGTCCTTCCCTATAGACAACCACTGTCCTGACTTCTAACAGCAGCACTTGTTTTTTCCAGTTTTTGTACTTAAGTTAGTGAAACATAATATGTATTATTTGATGTCTGGATAAAGATTTAGCTTCTTTAGCTTAATAATTATGTTTGTGAGATTTATTATGTGACTATACATAATTAATGAATTTATTTTACTGTTTGTGATCATTAAGATTGTGTGTCAACTTGGTTGGGCCATGATTCTCAGTGTTTTGGCAGTTGTATAGTGTTGCGATCACTTCCCTGTTGAAATCTGATATGTGATCACTCCCATGATGGAATCTGCTGAGTGGTACTGATTGGGGCAGGGTCTGTGGCAGCTCACTGCCCCCTCAGCCTTCATCCCTCTGCCCTCCACCACGTACTTCCTTCCTACTCGCCTTGCCAAGGCTTTTGGCTTGTTCTGGATCTTGCAGCTGCCTCTTGTTCGTCTGACCTCTGGTTCTTGGAATTCGTCGATCTTCACAGCCTGTGAGCAAGAGCCCTGCTCTCTGACCTGCCAATCTTGGGTTTGCCGGCCTCTGAGGCTATGTGAATCAGGAGAGGCCTCTATCCTGATCCACGGACTTGAGATGTTCCAGACTCTACAATCACATGAGCTGTTCCCTTGATATAAATGTCTCTCTCTCTGTATATATTTATATGCTTTACTGGTTTTGCTTCTCTAGAGAACCCAACCTAAGACACTGTTAATGGATATTTGTGCAGTTTCCAATTTACCTTATCACCACAACAATTTTTATAAACATTCTAGTGCATGCCTTTTGGTAAGAATATAATGTACTAAATTCTATTGAGTATATATGTAGGCGTGGATTTACTGGGTCAGAGCGTATGTTCAATTTTAACAGGTACTGCCAAACAATATTCCCAAGACATTCTGCTAATTTAAACTTTTACTAGCAGTGTATGAAAAACACTAACAACAACAACATTAGACATTTTCCATCTATTTTTATTATGTACACTATAGTTGTGTGTGTAGTTGTACCAATTTCAATTTCCCTTTTCCTAATGACTAATGAATTTGCATCATTTTTCATTTGTGATTGGTCATATGTATATTTTATTTTGTAAAATATCTTTTTAAGTCTTTTATCCATTTTCATATTACATTTTCTGACTTGTTCTTATCAATGTGGAAAAGTTCTTTATATATTCTGAATATGAGTCCTAAATAGTATAGATGAATGAAAAATATCCTCTGTTACTTTGTGTATTGCCTTGTCACTCTCCTGGTTGTATATTTTAATGAATACAAGTTCTCAATTTTAACACAGTCCAACTTTGTTTGTGTATGTGTGTATGTGTGTGTGTGTGGATAATGCTTCTTGTTGTGTTTAAGAATTCCATGACACCTCCAAAGTCATTAACATGATTTTTTGTGCTTTCCTTGATAGACTTTATTGTTTTGCCATTTATATTTAGACCCATAGTCCAACTGGGATTGATTTCTATTTGTGGTGTGAAGTAGGAGTCAAGACACCACTTTTTCAAATGAATAACCGTTTCAGCAAAATTTTTTGAAAACACTAAGTTTTCTCTATTCAACTATAGGGTCTTGTTTATCAGAAATCAGGTTACTGTATTGACAGAGAGCTGCTAGGTGTCAATATGGTCAAATTGGACAATGAGCCAAAGTGAAAATAACAAGTAAGATTTTATTCACATACTGCAATAGTATAAACCCGAGACTAAATAGGAGAGCGTGCAAGTTCTCCCAATGTTCCATTCTTCCTCATTTAACAGCACTGGATAAAGGTGGAGGATCAGCTAAGAAGGTGGAGGTTGTCTCTCTACAGAGGAATCTCTGAACAAAAAGCCCCTTTGGGTTTTATGGACATAGAGATTGGTTCAAGGGAGAGGGGAACTAGCTAGAGTTAAAGCTCTGAGACAAGACCCCCTGAGAAGGAGGTCTTATCAGAGGTACTGAATAGTGTCTCAGTTGAGTTCTCCATCCCCAAAAGGAACTTCCAAAGGAAGACACTTGGGCTAGGAATGCAGATATACACAAGACTATGGCTGGCCCGGGTAGCCAGAGTCCTTGTCTACAACTCCCTCCAGAGACTGCAATGCGCTATGCACTTGCTGTGTACTACCGTATTTTTACACTGCTATGCCAATTTTTTTTTACATGTTGTTGTAGAAAACTAAATTAGCATAGCATCCTTATGACATATCTCAAAGGGAGAAGGTGCAGTTGGCAATCAAATGTAGAAGGTGGGCGTTACTTGCGTAAAATATTGTAATCTGGTGTGGGGAGGGCAATTTTACCCTTATGTTGTCTTCCAGGTAAAGCCTTTTAATTGCCTATGGTTGGGCCAGAAAGATCATACATAGGATTTTGGCCTGGAGTTGAACTCTTCATCATACCTGAATTTTTTTCTGGACTCTTCATTTTTCTCCAATGATCAGTTTTGGTTTTTGGTTTGGATCAATTTATCTATCCTGTGCTTGTGACACACTGTCTTAATTATTGTAAATTAGTAACACTTTTTAATATCTGATAGTGTAAGTGCTACAGGTTTGTTCTTTTTCTTTAAGTTGCTTTGACTATCGGCCCTTTATATTTCCTTATGCATTCTAGAATCAGCTTGACAATTTCTGGAAAATAAACCTTATGGGATTATTAACAACTTTAAAATATTAATTTTTCTAGTCTGTAATTATGGTACATCTTTCTGTTTGTTTTATTTTTTATTGAATATATCAACATAAGGGACATTTATGTCTATAATTTTTGATAGTTTCCATGCAGAAGTCTCATATTTCTTGTCAACTTTATTCATACATTGTTTTTTGATGATATTATAGATGGTTTTCTTGTTTAAATTATATTTTTCTTGTTTTTGCTGGTACATAGAAATATAATTGATTTCACAAATGACTTTGTATGTTGTGTCCAGTGACCTTTATAAATTAGTTTATAAATTCTAGTAATAGATATTTTTGAATTTTCTATATAAGCAATTACATTAATCTTTTTTAAAGAACAAACAAATCCCTGGGCTTTAACAACTCCTACTGTGATTGTAGGAGCCCTGGTGGCACAATAGTTAAGAGTTCGGCTGCTCCCCAAAAGGTTGGCAGTCCAAATACACCAGCTGCTCCTTGGAAACTCTATGGGGCAGTTCTACTCTGTCCTATAGGGTTGCTATGAGTTGGAAGCGACTTGATAGCAACGGATTTTTTTGTATTGTGATTGTGTGTCTGTTTATTTCTCTTTTTTAGTTTGTCATAATTTTCTTTATTTTGAAGTTATTTTATTGGACTCTCGAAGATTTAGTATTGAGATGTCTTCTATTGAATAGACTTTTTAAAAATAATTATTATGAAATGTACTCTTTTTCTCAGTTAATGTTTCCTGGCTTAAAAATCTACTTTGCTTGACATTAATATTACTCTAAAGCTTTCATTTGGTTAGTGCTTTCATAGACTGTCATTTTTTCCTGATTCTTCTGCTTTTAAATTTCCAAGTCTTTATATTTAAAGAGTGTCTCTGATAAGCAACATCTAGTGTTTTGTTTTTTAATCTATTCTGACAATCTTAGTCTGCTAATTGGAATATTATTCTCCTAATATTTAATGAAAATATTTATGTAGTTGATTTATAATCTTACTTTTATTTGTTTTCTATTCCACCCATATGCTCAATGTTTCTTTACTCTTTCCTTAATCCACTAATAATAATAATCAAAATTTGTATTCAGATGTTTATATTGTATTAACTTATTACTTAAGCATTATTTTACTATTCTTTTAGTGATTTACTCAGATACTACTGGTCTTAATATCATTTAACACAACCTTTTACCATTTTCTTAATGCTGCTTGTACCTTAGTACCTTTAAATTCTATTTATGCCCTCCTGTTTTTTGCACTTTTTAAATACAAACTAGTTATGTATGTATTTTAAAACCATGTAAGACATTGTAATTTTTATTTTGAACAGTCAATATTTAGTTTTTATTTACCTGTTTATATAGCCATAATTTATTATTTTCTCTTCAATTACATATTTGTTTGGATCATTTTCTTCTTCTTCCCAAAACACTTTTTTCATCTCTGCCTTTACCAGTCTGAAGTGTCTTTATTTTACCTTTATATGTGAAAGAAATTCATGAGCATAGAATTCTAGGTTATTTTTCCTTTCAATGCTGTAAAGGCATCATTCCATGTTCTTCAAGTTTCCATCATTCATGTCAACAGTGAGCATTATTGTTATCTCTCTGAAGTTGAAACCATTAAATATATGAGATCATTCTTGGAAAGAATATAGGAACAGAAGAAAAATGGCAAGTTATAAGACCCCAATAAAACAAAGAGGAGGACAGAACAGAAAAGCCAATGCAACAAAGTAAAAAAAAAAAAAAAAATCAGAGGAATAAGCGTTTCAGAAGTGAATCAATGTAATGGGATTTAAAAGAATGGTGAATTTCAAGAAGAGATTCACTTATTTAATCAGGTAACAAATATGTTCTCTGGTTCTCCCATGTTTTACATATTGCTCTAGGTTCTTGTCAGATGTAAAACAATGAATATAATTATAAATAAATCATATAGTATTTTAGAACGTGATAAATGCAATACAAATATAAAATGTAGAGCAGGGAGAGGGAAATCTGAAGTGCAAGGGGTAGAAAAAGTAGAGAGCACTTTCCAGTATTGCATAAGGTTGTCATTATAAGTTCCATGAACAGATGAAATTGGAGCAAAGATTTGATGAAAGTGAAGGCGTTAGCCACAGGGATTTCTGAGTGAAGAGTGTAAAAGGCAAAAATAAGCAGCTAGGTAAGGTCATACTTGGATACGTTGAAGAATGGCTAGATGTCTACAGCAGAGCGAAGAAAGGAAAAGTAGGCAGAGATGTCAGAGAAGTCATGAGGTCAGCAGACCTTGGAGATCCTTGTAGGCGATTACCAAGACTTTGGCTTTTACTCTGAATCAAATGGTGAGAGCAATTGGAGGGTACTAAGCAGAGGAGAGTGGCAAGATCAGAATGATTTTTTCACACTGCTATTGTATTAAGGGGTAGATTGTCAATAAATTGTTACAAAATGGTCAAATATAAAAAAGAGTAAAAAGATCAAAAGTAGCCCTTTAATTTCTGAAGAATAAGTTTATGAATGATTTTAGGAATAATTTTAGGATGATCAATTTTGGTTAATCATAAGTATAGAAACAGGATTAAAATAGTTTTAGGATTCATAAAGTCCTTCATGAGCCTCCTGTTCAGTATGTTTGCAAGACCTTTGTTAATTATAAACTTATGCCTGTGATTATATATACTTATCTATTTTTAACTATAGTTTCCTACATCAAAGCCTTCTCTTACACTGATTACTAAAAGAAAAATTAAAAATAAATTTTAAAAATGCAAATCTCCTTAATGCAAAAACAATGCATGTCTCAGCTTTGCTTTCACCACAGAGCCTGGCATGTTATCCAGCGCTGCGTTAATATTCGCTGATTTAATTTTTCAGTTCAGTACAATTTAGCTTTCATATTTTAAGTGGATATGGTGGAGCATCCAAGGTATATGAGAAATCCAGAGATCTAGTGATTATCATGAGTGGGAAAAAACATTGGCTCCCATGTTACCTACTGGAATCAAGGGAAAATGTTTTAAGTTTGTCCAAGCCTTTGCTGATGTTATTCCTATTAAAAAAACAAAAATCAAACCTGTTACTGTTGAGTGGATTCGAACTGCCAGCCTTTTGGTTAGTAGCTGAAGCTCTTAACCACTACACCACTAGGGTTTCCTGTAGAGCTCCATAACTCCATTATGTAGAAAGTCAAACAGGGCACAATATCCCAGTTACAATAAGCTACTCTGGAAGACTTCTAATTTTTCCAGTTTGTTCTTCCTGGGCTCTGATTAAGTCCTTAATTTTTGTCTGCTGGCATTTCCTTAAATGCATCCTCTGATGAAGCATTAGGAATCATCATCAACTTATTCCAATTTGCTTTCAGCTCATTCTCATCAGCAAATAACAAACACACCAGAACTCTTCATGAGAATATGCCACCATCTCTCACTTATTACTTCTCTCTCTGTCTTGGTCTAGTCATGAGCCTCTTAGCATATGAAATATGTAATTTAGTTATTCATTTATTTGTATTCCGCACACTTCCTCTTTTAAGATAGTTCACATTTCAAAAAGGAAAGTTGTTTTACATTTTATAACAAAGATGAGATTTTTAATTGTGTAAAAAGTGTTGTCACTTGGAATATGAATTAGATGAAAATAATTATTGTTCATTTCTTGGAAAATAAGCCTTTAAGATACTGTGGTACATAAAATGAATAGAATATAAACTCCTGATTAATGTGGCCACATATGTATAATTAAAGGTTGACCATTGTGACTTTCTGAGGAAAAAGAACATATAAAGTGATGGGCTCTAATTGTTTACTGCTTTCAAGTACCTAAGACTAAATTTTCTATAATCAACTCCTCTTTTAACTAAAGAACCTCGTCTAAATATAATTACTGTGAATTTGAAATAACATTAAATATAAGAAAGGGGAATTAATGAAACCCCAGTTTAAAAACATGGCTACACTTCACTACTTCTCTGTTGATATCTAATTATTTTCTGCTGGTGGAACAAGAGCAGATTAAATTCCATCTTGTTTGTATACTAAGCCTGTAGAATGCACTGTATAGATTCTTGCTGTTTAATACCAAACTCCAGATCTTCTATTAAAATATGTAAACATGAAGTTTTAATGACTTGGGTGTATTGTGATAAAAATATAAAATGCAACATAATTTCGGTCACCCTTTGATGTATGTTAAAATAAATTTCAGTTATAAACTTACATGAAAGTAGCTGTCTTATTTTTAAAACCCTTCACCAGGCTTGATAAAATGTGTTCAAAACTTTTTAGTCCGTCTTCTCTTTCTCCTATTGTAGTTGTCTAACTATACATCTGCACTGTGAGGTGAAACTGAACAGTCACTTTTCACTTTTACACAAACAACCACACACACACAAACCAAATACACACAACCACACATACACACACACAAAATCACACACACACAACCAAATGCACACTTTTCTAAAAAAAACCTTTGTATATCTTTTGGTGATGGACAGAGATTTGAAAGCTTCTGCTTTCAATTTCAAGAGCAAAACACTTTAAGGTAAAGAAGTTTTTGGATTCTAGAAACTTTGACATAGAATACCAAGAATGAAAGCCCAAAGGAAGTAGGCATTATCCATAACATTAGATTTTCATAAACGCATGAAGTTAGTGTTTTCCTATAAGATAAAATCCATTTTAGGGATGGTGAAAGTAGTTTCAGATCTAGGCAAGAGGAGTTAAGAGTGATGGTGTTTGTTCTTAAGAAAGGGTCAAAACTTAAAAAAGAGTGAGGTTGCATGATAAAACACCAAACAATTTTAAATGGACCCCCAGACCGCAGAAGAATAAAGACATACTTTCCTCGATATAGCCTGGGGAGACCACAAATCTCTTAGAGAAGCCCATAACCAGCAAGATACCAAAGCTAAGGCTGGACCAGAGGTTCTGCTAACAGAGGACCTTGAAGCCCATTGTGGTTGGGCAACACAGCCAAGAGTTCCCGAGCCACCCGGGGGGCACAGCCCTGCCAGGAAAGTTGATAACTCTGCAGTGTCCCACCTGAGTCCAGACAAGGAGATGACATGGAGAACATAACCACTGACTGGAAGTTCTGGCAAGACAGCCAGCATCAGCAGTAGATGCCTGTACAAGCATTAAGGATCAGAGGAAACAATTTCTTTCATGAGTTCCGGAAGAAGACAAAGCAGTGTCAGAAATCAGAACCACTCCTAATTAGAACCATGATGGTATAAAAACTTTCCTTATCCCTGGATTTAGATCACTCTGAAAGAGACAGACAGGAGGGAGAGAGCTAAAGCGAAATAACCTGAAGGCCAGGAGATTATATGACTTACTCATGTTCACAAAGATAGTAGATGCAGGGACAGAAATGAGAGGAGACTTCTCTCTCTGATTCTCTGATTCCAGTACACTTACCAAAGTTGTCAGGGTTGAGACCTTATTGGTCACCCTCTATGCTATTTCAATAGCTGCTGACTGGAGAAAGTGTTACAGAAGCCATAATAACCCTCTTCTGTACACTTCCGTTTGCTAGGTCTTGCTAGTTTCAGATGCATATAAAATAACATCAATTTCTTTTGTTATTAAGTCAGGGTCAGCAGACTGATGATCTGGGACATGTGTGATTAAACTCTAGGAGTTGAAGGAGTCTTAACGGCAATATTAAACTTAGATGGAAGACCTGAAGCACCAGATTTAGTGGTTATCTTCCATTAGGCCATCTACGATGCACTCACGTGCGTCATATTGCAGAAGAATATCTTCTAATTGAAAAGGAATTTTTCTTTCCCTGCTACCCATTGCTGTAATTTTAAAAGTTTCCTAGACTGTTACCACTCCCCCTAATTTTACTATATAAAGAGTTGATAAAATTACATATAAGGATACTTTCAAATATACTAAGGAAGTCCAGTCATGAACTGAATCCATTCTGCATTGCTCAAGTCTTTTCCTTATAAGATTTGATTCTACTTTTGATATAAAATGTCTTTGATTATTTTTGGTTTTGCTGTACTTTTGTACATTGTTGCCACTTTTTTCTTCTTCCTTTGTTGCTTCCTCACTTCTACAGCCCATCACCAATCATGGGTTTCTGTGAGTCTGACTTTTCATTTTCTTCAACGCTCATGGACTCTTTCTTCTTTGCCACGTGCGATGTCTTCAATGTAGAAAACGTCAATCCCACCTGAATTATTTCATTCAACTTAGTTATATATTATAGTGTTCCTCCTCTATACGAAGCTCTGTTCTTTTTGGTGAAGTTACAGTGGTAATAAAAATCAAACAAAAATCCTGCCCCTCAAGGACCTTAACTGGGGGGAGAACCACAATAAAATAAAAAGACAAAAAAAAAAAAAAAAAAACAATAAAAAGAGATAAATAAAGAGAGAAAGTAAAATAGGTTGTATTATTTATCAAAAGATTATATGTGATAACGAGGAAAAAATCAGGAAGGGAAGTAGGGGGTTCCTTCCAGATGGGATGGGAAATATGGAGTAATTTTAAATAGCGTATTGAAGGAAGACTTCACTGTGAGCTTAACATTTGAGAAAAGACAAATGAGGTGAGGGAGTAAGTCATAAGAATACTTGGGAGAGGCTGTTACAGGTGAAGGAACATTGAATACAAAATTCCTGAAGTTACGAACATGCCTGGGATGTTAAACATCGATGAGACCAACGTGGCTTGAGTGGTATGAGGGAAAAGGAAAGTAGTAAGAGAAAAAAGTCAATAAAGTAACTTGGACTAAATATCTTGGACTTGGTAGGCTATTTTAAGGACTCTGGCTTTTATTCTGAGTGAGATTAAGAGCTATTTGAAGATTTTGAGCACAGGAGTGATATAATCTGATTTATATTTTCAAAAGACCATTCTGGCTGCTAACCTGAGAGTAGGCATTAGGGGAGGCAAATGCAGAAATAATGGGATTTCAGGGGCAATTTCAGTAATCCAGTTAAAAGATTAGGGTAGGGTAGGAGCCGGAAGGTGTGAGAAGTTTGAATTCTGCACATATTTCGAAAGTAGGATATGTTGATGCTCAGCACCCTCCCCAGCCTAATAAACTCTCCACTGTAGAGCATGGCTAAAGCCAGTTAGTTAACTGCGTTGTCAGGACTCCATAGTCAGTTAGGCTGCAGTCTAGAAGATTTTGCAGATAACAGGCATTCATATAAGATTTAGAAGACAGTGAGAAAGAAGATGCTATCAGCTATTATTTTCCTCCTACATCAGCAAGTGCATTTGTGAATAAATGGCATAAATGAGGTTTGCAAGGGCTTCTGGGTGAAGACCTGTGGACCACTTGCTTTAGTGCTCCAGACAGCTAAGACCATCGACGTTGTCCTCCCTGCAATTCCTGCATTTCTAGATTTTATGACATCTAGCTGCACAATTATCTTGTTGTTTGGTTTCCATGATTTCATTTCCCCACAAATTCAGTGCATATCAAGTAGTTCCATGTGCTATTAGTGTACGATTAATGTTAATCAGCATATATGAGAGATGATACTGTGAAGTTAGCATTAGCTACGCATTGAAGAGCATTTAAATATCATACTAAGGACTATAACTATATTTCTAAAGGTGTAAGGAGTTTTAAGCAGTGAAAGGGCAAGATCATGTTTGAATTTTAGAACACTAAATCTGACAGCAGTGTGGAAGATAGATTGAAGGTTACAACAGTTCAGAGGGTATTCTAATAATCTAGGTGAGGAATGACATCATGAAAGAAGGCACTGGCATTGACATTGGGTAAGAGACAGAAGTTGGAGAAGCAGCAAAGTTAATGTGGCAGATGATGAGTTTAGTTTTCACAATGTTGAGACATAAGACACACAATAGGGTAGTGATTAAGAGAGTACATTCTGGACTCAGAAATCAGTCGCCATTGAGTCACCTCCGACTCATAGCCATCCTATACATGTCATGGTAGAATGGTGTGCCTTAGGGTTTTCAATAGCTGTTTCTTTGGGAGTAGATTGCCAGGGCTTTCTTCCAAAGTACCTCTGGGTGGACTTTAACCTCCAAAATTTTGGTTAGTAGCCAAGAGTATTAACCATTTGCATCACCCAGGAACTCCAGAATGAGCAAGCCTGGATGCAAATCCTTCGGTCACTTGTTAGATGCAAACAATGAAGTAAGGCTCTTGGCACCTATTTGCCCTAACTCCCCCCCCCAATAAAAAAAAAAAACAAGCCATTGCCGTCAAGTCCATTCCAACACATAGCAACCATATAGGACAGAGTAGATGCCCCATAGGGTTTCTAAGGCTGTAATCTTTAGGGAATCAGATGGCCACGTCTTTCTCCCATGCAGTGGCTAGGGCATTTGAATCACAGCCCAGTGCTTAACCACTGCACCACGAGGGCTATCTGCCCTAAGGGGTGCCTTTTGGATGTACTGTGAGATTGATTCAGAGAGATGATGCATGGAAATTACTTTTACAGTGCTAGTACTTAGTTATTACTGCTATGAGGAGGATGAGAATGAACCTGATATTGATGATGATACGTTAAATCAAGAAAAGCAGTCAAGTAGTTGGATATACGGGCATATGGATTTCAAATCAGAATATCAATTTAAATTGGTCATTTAAAGTACATGCTATAAACTTTTGATATATTTAGAGAGAGAAAAAAATATTGCTCAGAAAAGTCTATTTGTATAACCCAATGCCGTGGAGTTGATTCTGACTAATAGCGACTCTATTGGACAGAGTAGAACTGCCCCACAGGGTTTCCAAGGAGTGACTGGTGGATTTGTACTGCCGACCTTTTGATTAGCAGCAGAGCTCTTTACCACTGCGCCACTAGAGCTCCATATTTATATAGACTGAGTGAAATACATTGCCGTAGGATTGGTAGGGCCTATTGAGTGATCAGTCCCATTTTAGCAAAGCTAAGTGTAGCATTATTTCTACACTTGGCTCTTAAACAATATTGTGGGAATACAGCATCAAATCACCATTGTGAGTCATCTGGCTCTAGCTTAGTAGATCAATAAATTAACTACACTGCTGAAATCATGAGTTTAATAATAGATAATTCTAAAATAAATTTTAAAAACATCTACTATAGTATACTTTACCTACCTACCTGTTAGGAAATTATATTTAATTTTGTTGTGTTCCTGGGTGCAAGTATCCCTCTTGAACTAGTATTTGTGACAGTTGTGGACATTAAAATTATTTGACCCTCTTTTCAGTATATTGTTCCAAATTAAAATATTTTAAAAAAATAATTGGGGCATATCAAAGATGGGGAGTTAAAATTATTGCAAGGAAACAATTTTTAAAAATACTCTAATATACTATTTTCTCTTAGCTCTTCCTAAATTTTGATTACTGAAGCATCATGGCCAAATCCCATAGGAATTGTGGAAGAGTATTTTTTTTTTAATAATCAGTCTTTGTATGACCTTTTCCATATTTCCCTAAGGTAACGTGCTCATCTATTTCTAAATTAAGTTTTCCTACATTGCATCCTTAATTACAAGTGGAATTTGAGTTTTTTATATTTTCTAATACCCTCTTTATTTTAATCTGATACATCACACTTTCAGTTGCGTAATGACCCAGAGATACTTAAAAATAAAGGAGTATGATAATGCACATGTAATAATGAGAGATTACAGTAGCTTAAAATAGATTTAGTAGAGTTATGTCTCAGAAATCAAATTATTGTTGTATCTGTCATGCTCACTTGGAAAAAAATAGAAAGTAATCTAGAATTTAGAATCTAATATAATTACTCTATTTCTTTAAAGCAACTTGTCCTCACAGAAACCCAAAAAATCTGCCACCATGACTCGTGATGTCACCATGTATTAAGAGTAGAACCGCTCCATAGGGTTTTCTTGTCTATAATCTTAACAGAAGCAGATCACCAGGCCTTTCTTCCATGGTACCACTGAGTGGGTCCAAACTGACAACCTTTAGGTTAGTTATCAAGCGCAAACCCCCTACACCACCTAAGGATACTCTCTTCACAAAAGATCATATGAAATATCTCTAGTACCAAGAATACAATGGAAATTGTTAAACCAATAACTTCATCAGATAAGAAAAATTCTATTTAATTGTCAATTCAGGGTAATTATGTAAAGCGAAGATGGTACTGACGTGCTTTCACAGAATCATTTGCTTGTTTGAGCAAGGTAACTCATATAACTGTTTGGCATTCTAGTTGTTGCTATTCCAGGGTAGAAGACTTATAGGATAAGTTATGGGGTCTAAGTCAGAATGAAATGTATTGGATAGGTAATTGCAGGATGGAAAAAGCTTCTAAAGGTTAGCACAAAAGGAAAATAGTGCTGTTACAGATCAGTAAGGTAGAGCACACAATTCTTTCTCACATCCACCTGTATTTCAATCACTGCTGCTTCCTCAATGTTTATTAAATTGTATTTATTTTCATCTTTGCCATAGATAACACACTGGTGTTAGAAAGATAAGTCGTGGCTATAATTTCCAAAAAAAAAAAAAAAAAAAGAAGGAAAAAATTAAAGAAAAGAAATGTTAACCATATCTTGTCCAGCAGAAATAGAACCTTGATTAAGAATTACTTTCAGGGGCAATAAACTGTGCAACTTTCATCATATGCAAATTTTAAAAAAGCTATGCTTTAAATAAGATATGCCTGACCCAGTGTTTCAAATAAACCATTTTTTCATGACTAAGTAAAAGATATGCCATTTACCCAGAGGTGAGAAAATAGTTTTTCTACTAATCTGTTCTGATTTTATTAACTGTATTTATTTTTATTAGATGTCTTAGAAATATTATTTTTGTTATTGTTAGTTGCCCTCCAGTTGGCTCTAACTCATGGCAACCTTATGTATAACAAAGAAAACATCCTCCCAATCTTTGGTATGTTTGAGCCCATTGTTGCAGCCACCATATCCATCCATCTCATGGAAGATTTCTCTTGCCTTCATGCTTTACTGCACACGATGTCCTTTTCTAGTCATTGATCTTTCCCGATGACATGTCCAAAGCAAGCAAGACTAAGTCTCACCATTTTCAGTTTTAAGGAGCATTCTGGTTGTACTTCCTCCAAAAAACTGATTTGTTCTTTCTTCTGGCAGTCAAGGGTATATTGAATATTCTTTTACCAATACTACAATTCGAATGCATCTATTCTTAGATTTTTTCTGATCTTCCTTTTTAATTGTCCAGCTTTCATATGCATACGAGGCGATTGAAAAGACCATGGCTTGGATCAGGTGCACCTTCGTCATTAAAGTGACTTCGTTGCTTTTTAACATTTTAAAGAGGTCTTTTGCAGCATACTTGCCCAGTGAAATATGTTGTTTGATATCTTGACTGCTGCTTCCATAGTCATTGATTGTTGATCCAAGTAGAATGGAATCCTTGCCAATTTCAATTTCTTCACAATCTACAATGATGTTGTTTATTAGTTCAGTTGTGAGGATTTTCTTTTTTTTTATGTTCAGGCGTAATCCGTATTGTAATCTGACCTTCATCAATAAGTGCTTCAAGTCATATTCATTTTTGGCACTGTTGGCAAGGCTGTATCATCTGCATATCACAGGTTGTTAATGAGTCTTCAATCCTGTTGCCACATTCTTCTTCATATAGTCCAGTTTCTCAGATTATTTGTTCAGCATACAGATTGAATAAGGAAGGTGAAAGGATACAACCCCGCCATATACCTTTTTTGATTTAAAACCACAAAGTATCCCTTTGTTCTCTTCCAACAACTGTCTCTTGATCCATGAACAGGTTCTGCATGAGCACAATTAAGTGTTTTGGAATTTCCATTTTTGGTAATGTTATCCATAATTCGTTATAATTCACACAGTCAAATGCTTTTGTGTTGCGGTTAAAACACAGGTAAACCTCTTTCTGGTACCTTCGGCTTTTAGCCAAGATCCACCCTACATCAGTGAGAGGAGGCAGTCCTTCGGATGGCCCAAATGGCTATAATTACTCCTCGCTCCTCCTCCCCTTCTGAGCTTCTTTGGACTTCCAGACAAACCATCTGCAGCCTAATGAGTTGTCTAAATGAACAGCAGAGATAAAGGAATCCAATTCTGTACTGACAATTCTGGGTAGGTGCCCCTATGTCTGACTACCCCCCTCTTTGGGTGATCAGGTGGGAATATTTGTATTGCACTCTGTGCAGTTAAATACACAAACTGGATTGGGGGAGATCCTCAGGGTCCTTCATCCATGGAGAAAAGAGAGGGGGCATGCATGGGAGTTTTCCACTCTGCCCAGACAACTTTTGAGCCAGGGAGGACTGCTCCTGATGAAACTTTTCCTGTTGTATGCTGTTGTCTGTGAGTAATTAAAATGGCTTTCCCTGTTGCCAACACCCTGTACGTGTCTTCTGTGTATGACATGATCAGGCTAAATGGACATAACACCAGGAACGTGGTTGCTACCACTGTGTGGAATTCTCATCTCAGTTCTCTGGTGACTACTTGGAATCTGGAGACAATCTTTAAGGCAACTTGTGTGTGCAACACAATGAACGTTGATATTCCTCATTCCACATCCTCTTCTGAATCTGGCTTCAAAGTCTGGCAGTTCTTTGCTGATGTATGGTTGCAGTAGTTTTTGAATTATCTTCAGAAAAATTTTGCTATCATGTGATATTAATGATACTGTTCGAAAACTTCCACATTCTGTTTGATCTCCTTTCTTTGGAATGTGCACTAATACGGGTCTCTTCCAGGCTGTTGGACAGATAGCTGTCTTCCAAATTTCTTGACATAGATAAGTAAATATTTCCAGTGTTGTATCTGTTAAAGCATTTCAATCGATATTCCATCAATTCCTGAAGACTTATTTTTCTCCACTGCCATTATTGCAACTTGAACTACTTCTTCCAGCACCAGCATATGCCACTTCCTGAAATGGTTGAATGTCAACTAATTATTTTTGGTACAATGTATCTCCATATCTTTTTATGCTTCCTGGGTCATTCAGTTTTTTGCCTACAGAATTCTGCAATATTGCAACTTGAGATTTGATTTTTCTCTTCAGTTCTGTTGGCTTGAGAAATGCCGATTGTGGGTAAGTGTCCAGATGCTAAACAAAATGTTGGCAGTTTGAATATACCAGCAGCTCCTTGGAAACCCTATGGAGCAGTTCTACTCTGCCCAATAGGGTCATTATGAGTCAGAATCGACTCGACGGCAACAGATTTGGTTTTTGGGTTGGGTTTTTCCTTTTTGGTTTGCTAACTCTAGATCTTTGCACTTTTCATTTTAATATTTTATCTTGTCTTTTCCAGCCACCCTTTGAAATCTTCTGCGCAGCTCTTTTACTTCATCATTTCTTTGATTCACTTTAGCTACTCTGTACTTAAAAGCAAGATTCAGTGTCTCCTCTCACATCCATTTTTGTCTTTCCTTCTTTCTTGTCATTTTAATGATCTTTTGCTTTCTTCATGTATGATATTCTTAATGTCATCCCACAATTCTTCTGGTCTTTGGTCATTAGGGTTCAGAGAAATAGAATAAGTAGACTATATGGCAAATTGAAAGGAAAGAGAGTCAAGAGAAAAATTAAAGCAATTGAGCTATATCAACTAGTTGTTATTTTGACTATGCATGACTAATTACAAAGATATCACAGAAAATAAAATATAAATAGAAGAAAATGATTACGTGTATTGTAGCCATAAGAATGTCAAATATAGAGGAAATAAATTAAAAAGTAAAAACACATCCTTATTGGAACAGAGTATAATGTAGAGATCAAGACACGATAGAAAAGGATAATTTTTTTTTAACAGTGGTAAATGTCTTTGTAACAAAACATTTACTATTTCAAAATATTTGACATGTAGAATGCAGTAACATTGTTTATCATGTGTTCAGCCATCATCCTTATTTATTTCCAAATATTTTTATCACCCTTAAAAGAAGCTCAGTGTCCTCAAGCAATGAATCCCCCTTTTCTTCTCTCTCCTGCCTATCCCTGCTAACCATTAATAAACTTTAGTCTCTAAATGCTTGCTTATTTTAGATGTTTTATATAAACGAGAACATACAATATTTATCAAAAAAGGAGAAATTTTAAATAAAAAGAAATTCTGTGCTTTTGAGAAAAGTAATAAACAATCATATTAAAAGACAAAAAAAGTTGTGTTTTGGTTATATATTTTATGACATAATTTATACAGTATTAGCTCTGTCTTATAGGGTTGAGTCTGATTCGACTCAACAGCATACAACAACAACATACAGCTTCTCCAGAAAAACGAAGGACTAGTGTTTTTATGTCTTAATTCTTTGCATAGTTTGCATGACATCTTGAAAGCAGCAGAGCATTTAAAATTTTCTTCTTTAATTGAATAGAATAAATGAACCACATCAAAAACAAGGGTATCAGGAAAGTGCTTTGAGAAGTAGAAGAATGACCCAGCACTCAAACTAATACTAAAGCCATTTTAAAAAAAGTGTAAAATTCCTTGCTTGACAATATTTTCAATTCTCTTGTAAGATAAAATTAATCTAAATCTGTATCACAAATAGAAAAGTCCAGACATGATAATGTCAAAGCTTGCTTTGAACGTAACGAGTGATTTGCATAATCCAGAGTATAAGAGTAATAATTTTGATTTATAACCATTCAGAAAGAAAAAGCCTGAGTAAATGAGATCATTTATACGTTTTCCAGGACCTTTGCTGTAAAGTATTAAAACAAAAACACTAACAGGAAAATTGTTGTTAAATTTGGGTAAAATAATTCTGTAAAATATTTATAAATAATAAAAGTAGAAAAATATAATTGACATCCTTATAAAACAAACACTGAAGAATAATGCTGTAAAGATGAGTGATTAAAATAAATAATAACCTCTAGAAATGAACAAATACTTATGTGTAGCTATTTAGACATAGATTATTTACTATTCTCACTAGACCCCTGTCGAGTAAAATGTGTTATACATTTTTTTATGCATATATAGTTGCAAGTTTTTCTCAAATATCAGAACAACCACTAAGTGTTTGAGTCAGGCTTAAAATACATCATTATATGATTCTAGATCTACTATAGCATATATCAGTACCTTTTGTGTGTGCGTGTGTGTGTGTGTGTGGAAGGTTTTTGTTGGTGGTAGTGATGGTTTGTTTGCTTGCTCACTCTGTTTTTGGAGTGTTTGCACAAAAGCTATAGGAAATTATCTTTTGGTTAAGTTAGTGATTGTTCATGGTTGATTTATTTGTTAATTTTGAAGAGCTAGAAAACGTCCCTTTCCAAATCCAGGACCAAAACCCATTCCCATGTACAGATGCTCCTGGATCATTCTATAAGAACAACTTAGTGAAACATTATTCAAAGGAGGATAATTCTGCCTAGTGTATGTCTTTTGAAAACCATTTTAAGTAACTATAAATGTTTTAATTTGCAGTATTTTGAAATTGGATCATATTCTTGATCTAGTTGTCACTGTGGGTATCTCCCCAGTATCCATTTCCCATTTACTTAGTGATTACACCACTTTTTATTTGAGTATCTATATTCTTTCTTGTATAGGAGATAATACAAGAAAGGAATAATAACCATATTTTGGATCATAGAGTGGGGCATGTATCTGTTGCTGTTGTTGTTGTGTGCCGTTGAGTCGAATCAGACTCATCTCGACCCTATAGGACAGAGCAAAATTGCCCAGTAGGGTTTCCTAGGCTGTAATCTTTAGTGGAGCATATCACCAGATCTTTTCTCTGAGTTTGAACTACCCACGTTTCAGTTAGCAGCTGAGCCTTCAATGATTGTGCCACTGAGACTCCTTGGCATGAATTTTGGGATTATAAATATCATCACCATCCATCCCCATATTCAGAGATGGAAACATGGTTAAAACATGATGAAGTTTGCAGGAAGATTATGGGACTGAAGATTCTGTTGATACTTTAAGAGACCTTTTGGGATTGACTTTTCTTCTTCTTTGTATGTTACAAGACTGAACAAGTACTTGAGAAATTGTTGGTAGCACCTCAAGAACTTTACAGGAGATAAAGCTGAAAAACAAGAAAAGTGGTGTATATTAGTGGAAATAAAACAAGTGTTATGATTTCAGCATATATTGAAATAAAACAGTTCTAAAACCTGTACTTTTACTTTTCTTAGTTAATCATGCTCCTCTATTAATTAGCCAGTTTAAACTGGGTATTCTTATGCTTGTAACTCAAATTAGCCTAATTCATATACAAGAGAGATTCTGACTTACGTGATTTGTAGAGAATATCTTTTAAATTAAGGCATTCCGTTCTGATGACGAGGATAAGGTTTAGGATGAGTCAAACTAAAACTGAGAGATATTTAGTTTTCGTGTTCCAATATATATAATATTTTTTATGTAATTATAAATGTAATCATCAGAGCATTCCTCAGTAAATAATTGTAACGTACCTTCAAGAAAATACATTTTTATTAAAATGTCATTCATGCTTTATCTATATTTCCATAATAACTGTACTTTTCAAACTGAAATTTATGCAAACATCAACACTCAGCAAAAATATTTTAAATTATTAACATTCCTGAATATCTATTATAATAGCACTAGCGCAAATATTTCAAAAATTAAATAAAAAAATCATTTTAAAATTTTTATGTGTAACTCATGTATTTTACAGGAATCTACATCTTCAGTTTCGTATGGTCTCTGCTCACATATTTTGTTGTTCTTCTTAGTAGTTCATGGAAAAGCAAACTGTTTAAGCACGTTTACATAAATCTTAGTTATTCTTATTTAGGTGTTTCAAAAACCTCAAGCCTTAAATCTAGATCAAGGCAGGCCCAGGGAGACAGTACCTGTACTGTCTTGTAGAAATAGGTGAAAATCCTCTTTAAAGGAAGATACGATTACCATAGGCCTTAAAATATGTAAGAATATTCCTTTCAAATGCAATGTCTGGCACACAATGATAGTGAAACACACACTGAGAAAAGACATGAAGAACAAGAATCAAGAAAAGCAAATGACAAAAATAGTCTCAAAAAGCATTCACAATTTATCATCATGAGCAGATGATTATGTTCAAAAAAATAAAAGTCAAGATTGTAAAATATGATCAGGAAGCTGGATACTTAAAAAAAAAGAAAAAAGAAAAAAAAAGGAAATGACAACAAAATTTGAAATAGAACTGAGTAGAATTTCTAGAACTGAAAAATAAAGGAACTGAATCTATTGATTTTTTTTTCAATTATTTAATGAGTTTCATAACATATTCAATAGAAATAAAGATAATTTAATAAACTATAAGAAAGGTCATAAGAAGCTATTAAAGCAGAATACAAGTGAAAACAGAATAGAGGCTAGGAGACTTTGGGAATACAATGCATTGAAAAGGTCTAACATATATCTCACTGCTGTGACTGGAGGAGAAGACAGAGAGAAAGGATGTAAAAATATTTAGAGAAATAATAGTTTAGAAAATTTTAGTTTTTCAGAATCAATAAAATATCAAACTGAAGATCTGAGAAGACCAATAAATCTCTAATAGGAAAATAAAATCTGCATTTTGAAAATCCATAATTTTGCTGTAGATAATCAAAGGCAAAGAGAAAATATTAAAAGTATGCAAAGAAAGATCAAAATCAAAGATGCTGCAGTACCTGACTGTGACCTTTTAAACAACAATAGAAAATAGATATCAGGGATGTTGTTTTTACATATTGAAAGAAAATAACTTCCAGTCTAAAATTTTATACTAAGCAATAATAACCTTGAAGAATAAAGACAAAATAAGGAAAATTTCAGACTAAAGGACCTGTACTACGGGACATTCAAAAGGTGTATTTCTAGCAGAAGCAAAATGATTCCACATAGAAAGTTAGAGATGCAGAGAATAAAGGTTAAATAATTTATAAATATAAAACAAAAAAATTAACTGCATAAAACAAAACCTCCATTTATAAGTACATCTACTTATGTTCGTGTGTGTGTGTGTATGTGACATAAGGATATGTATAACATAATCTGTATAACATAAACATGTAGGTTGTATTTTCTAGGAAATCACTAAAAATATAGGAACAGGGTAGATAAGCTCCATTCTCTAAGAAGGAAAAATGGAATAATACATAATCAACCAGGGAAATGGAAGAAAGGAGAGAAAAAAGAAATAAAATGAAATGCAGAATAGACTGGCTGAAAAGAAAACTCAAAATAAGATGACAAATTATAATTGATAAGTAAAAAATATTACACTAAATTTGTATTAATTAAAAAAGATTTTCATCCTGAATTAATGAATTAATTTATCTTAAAACATACATGCTACTGTGAGAAGCACAAAGTTTGCAAATAAGTGAATGGAAAATGATGTATTATAAAAACATTAACAAAAAATAAACCTGTTAGCTATATCAATATTACACAAATAAATTTTAATCACAAAGTATTACTAAAAACAAACAAGATCACTTTTCAATGACAATATTTTCAATTCTGTTATAAGATAAAATTAATCTAAATCTGTATGCAACTAATAGCACAGACTCAAATTGTAAGAAATATTTTACAGAACTATCATATAATATATAATATAATACAATAATATAATACATAATATAATAGAGAAAGTTACAATTATGGTGAATTATTAAACATACCTTTCAGTACTTGAAACAATAAGCAGAGAAAGAATCAGCAAGAATATAATATATTTGAACCATGTGATTAAAAAACATGACTTAGAGCAAGGGTCAGCAAACATTTTTTGGAAAGAGCCAGATAGTAAATATTTCATGTTTTTCAGGCCATACAGTCTCTATGACAATGAGTAAATTGCCATTGTAGTGAAAGCAGTCATATGCGATAAAAAAAAGAATGTATATGGCTGCATTCCAACAAATCTTTATTCACAAAAACAAGTAGTGTGCCCAACTACATTTAACATGCAAACCAGTGTTTGCATAGCTGACCTAAAGGGCATATAGAAAACCACATCCCCAAACTGCAAAATACACAGTATTTTCAAGTACACCAGAAAAGTATATGAATTTGACTATACACCATGTTAGGCTATATAACAAATCTAAATGAGTTTCAATTATTGAAATCATACAGAATGCATCCATGGAAAAAAGAGCAGTTACGTTAGAAACTGATAAAAGAAAGCTATCCAGAAAAATCTCAATGTGTTAGAAATTAATTATACAAAAAAGTCAAAAACAATTCAACATGGAAATTAGAAAATATTTTGAACTAAATGATCAAAAAAACACGCTATATAAAAACACTCCATACAGAGGCGAGGCCAAGATAGTGGAGTAGTCAGATGCTTCCTGAGATCCCTCTTACAACAATGAGCTGAAAAAACAAGTGAATCGATTATATATGACAATCTAGGAGCCTTCAACATCAAAGGGAAAGTTAAGGAATTGGACTGAGTGGCAGGGGGAGGGAGAAATGGTTCGGAAGCAGCGAGGAATTGCCAGACCTGACCTGGTGGGAACCAGCACCCTGCAGCCCAGATCAGCTACTGTGTGCGGTGAGGCAAGCAGTGGCGTTCCAGACAAGTTTTCCACATTAGGAGAGACCAAGTTGCAGACAGTCTACTCAAGCCTCCAGAACCAGTGAAAAGCAGTGCTCAGTCAACAAAAGATAAGTACATGCATCTAAATCACCATATGGATAAAAAAACACCCCATTTGGGAAAAACCTCTCTCCTCTTTACCTGCCTCCTCTCTGCTCTGCACCAGGTCCCAGGCCGGCTTCAGAGACAGCCACATCCCCTGGGCCAGAAGGAGGTCCTGTCACATGCCCTGAGCCATTCTCCCAGCTTTGGAGAGGGAATAAATTAACAAACGGGAAAAAAATCTGCCAGATCCTCTAAGCTGGGAACTCAGTGCAGGAACAGATCCTTTGTCTAGGCACAGGCATAAGGTGTCCATGGCCTTTGAATGCCTTTCACCCCTGTATAGACCTGTGTGGGCCCATTTCAACAATGTAGGCCCTCATAAGCACAATACAACAGGGTATCTACCTGAAGTCTAACTTCCACTGTATCGGCTATATAGTGGAGTGGCAAGTTCGTGATATTTGACACCACTCTGCCAATTAAGCGGGATCCTTATCTACCCACGTCAGGGGTCTGAGGACTGGCGGCTCCGCCTATGCCACCTAGTCATCTGCAACAGTGGTCCAAAAATAAGTGGTGCCTCCCAGTCCTTACAGCCAACAGCACTGGGTGCCCATAGTCCAGCTGCAAAACCCACCCACTTACGCACTCTAGGAAACAGGGACATCTTTCCTCTCAGACGCTCCGGGGCAGCTGTCAACCCCCTACCTTGCTCAGTGCGTGATCCCCTACTGCAGCCAGATACCTGTGCCTACACCAATCATCCCTGCCTGTGTAGGGCTGTAAGTCAGAGCCTACACCACACACTTGTTGACTGACTACCTGGATGCCTAAGCTGAAACCATAAAAGAAAATTAAACAGACTCCTGGGCTCACATACCTAGTAACAGATCTAACCACCTGGTGATAGGATGTTAGAGCTTCAAAGGCATCGATAATCAAATTAGCTCACATGATCAGCCTATTTGGGCATATCAAAACAAAACAAAATAAGAAGCTAAGACATAGTAAGCAAACATAAAATAAATAACTATAATAACTTATTGATGGCTTGGAGACAACCCACTAAACAAACCCACTGCCATCAAGTCGATTCCGACTCATAGTGACACTATAACAGAGTAGAACTGCCCCATAGGGTTGCCAAGGAGCGGCTGGTGTATTGGAACTGCCAGCCTTTTAGTTAGTAGCCATGGCTCTTAACTACTATACCACCAGGGTTTCCTTGGAGACAATAGTCAATATCAAATAACATAAAGAGGCAGACCATGATGGCTTCAGCAATTTCCCAGAACAAAAAATCAAGAAATCTTCCAGACAAAGAGAACTTCTTGGAATTACCGGAGGTAGACTACAAAAGATTAACTTACAGTACCCTTCAAGCAATCAGGAAGGAGATCAGGCAAAAAGCAAACAAGCCAAGGAACACACAGACAAAGCAAAAGAGGAAATTAAGAAGATTAGAGAAGGGCATAATGACAAATTTAACAGGCTGCAAGAATCCATAGAGAGACAACAAACAGAAATCCAGAAGATTAACAATAAAATTTCAGAATTAGACAACTCAATAGAAAGTCATAGGAGCAGAACTGAGGCAATGGAAGTCAGAATTAGTGAGACTGATGATAAAGCACTTGACACCAACTTATTCGAGGAAAAATCAGATAAAAGACTTAAAAAAAAATGAAGAAACCCTAAGAATGATGTGGGACTCTATCAAGAGGAATAACCTATGAGTGATTGGAGTACCAGAATGGGGGGGATAACAGAAAATACAGAGAGAATTGTTGAACATTTGTTGGCAGAAAACTTCCCTGATATTGTGAAAGATGACAACATATCTATCCAAGATGCTCATCTAATCCCACACAAGGCAGATCCCCAAAAAAGTCACCAAGACATATTAAAATCAAACTTGCTGAAACCAAAGATAAAAGGAGAATTTTAAGAGCAACTAGGGATAAATGAAAAGTCATCTACCAAAGAGAGTCAATAAGACTACGCTCGGATTACTCAGCAAAAACCATGCAGGAAGAAGGCAATGGGATGATATATGTAAAGCCTGAAGAAAAAAAATAGCCAGCCAAGAATTATATATCCAGCAAAACAGTCTCTCAAATATGATGGTGAAATTAGGGCATTTGCAGATAAACAGAAGTTGAGGGAATTTGCAAACACCAAACCAAAATTACAAGAAGTACTAAAAGGAGTCCTCTGGTTAAAAAATCAATAACATCAGACAACAACCCAAGACTAGAACACAGGACAGAGCAACCAGATATCAACCCAGATAGGGAAGTCACAAAATAAAATAAAACTAAAACACTGAAAATAGGGAGACAGATGTCAATATGTAAAAGATGACAACATTAAAACAAAAAAGAGGGACTAAAAAATGTAGACATAGATTTTTCATATGGAGAGGAAGTCAAGGTGACATAAAGAAATAAAAGACTGGTATAAACTTAGAAAAATAGGGGTAAATATTAAGTTAACCACAAAGGAAACTAATAATCCTACAAGTCAAAATAAAAAACAAGAAAAACATAAAGACTCAGCAAACAAAATCAGCAACAATGAAAAAGATGAAAAGAAAATACATTAAAAAAAAAAGACTCAGCACAGAAAATTAAGTGGAACAAAGAAACTGTGAACAACACACAAAAAAAACACCAAAATGACAGTACTAAATTCATACCTATCAATAATTATGCTGAATGTAAATGTACTAAATGCACCAATAAAGAGACAGAGAGTGGCGGAATGGATAAAAAACACAATCCTCTATATGCTGCCTTCAAGAGACACACCTTAGACTTAAGGACACAAACAAACTAAAACTCAAAGGACGGGAAAAAATATATCAAGTAAACAACACTCAAAAAAAGAGCAGGAGTGGCAATATTAATCTGTGACAAAATAGACTTTAAAGTACAATCCAGTACAAAGGATAAGGAAGGACACTATATAATGATTAGAGGGTCAATACACCAGGAGGACATAACCATAATAAATATTTATGCACCCAATGACAGGGTTCCAAAATACATAAAACAAATTCTAACAGTATTGAAAAGAGAGATAGACAGCTCCACAATAATAGTAGGAGACTTCAACACACTACTTTCGGTGAAGTACAGAACATCCAGAAAGAAGCTCAATAAAGACACGGAAGATCTAAATGCCACAATCAACCAACCTGATCTCATAGACATACACAGAACACTACACCCAACAACAGCCAACTATACTTTTAGTTAAGCATCCTTGTGCCTCCCTGGGTTTTCTAGTACATAGTTCAAAAATTAATATTTACATTTTCTCTGTTCTGTGCTAAGACTGGGTATTCCATGAATGAATTATTCCCCTGGGGCATGCATTAAGTGTATTTTAAATCACTTGTAAACAATGCATGCCACTAGAACTTGGTGAAATCTGTTGAAATCTCTTTTCCAAGAGCAGGATAAACACATTTTAAGGTTTGATTTTAATATGCCACTAAAATATGACTGCAATGGCAAGTTCATGAGATTTTAAAATTCCAGGATAGAGTGTGGATTTAGTATAAGGAAACATTGAAAATTCAGGTTTAAAATCACAAAGGCCTAGATTTTTTGAACTGTCTCTCTCAGAACCCTAGGATTATTGCTCAGTATGTTGAGAAGTTGCTAGTGGTTTCCTATGAAACTCGTAACTGCATATCAACAGGAAGAAGCAAAGCACCCCACAAATGCATACAGGCTTGAGAAACTCTTATAGGAGGTCACACTGCCAACTGTGCTTACACAGGTAGAGACACCTTACAATGCTAGTATGACTCAAAGCTTTGACATCAGATTCTGACCTGCGTTTTCCAAATGACAGTGAAAGATAATTCCCAATATTTTAATTGGGCTACTCCATCCAGCTTAGCATGAGATATGAATCATGATTTTTACTTTATCTCCAAATTGGACGTTCATTTCATAGTATTTTAGCTTTAGATTCTATGGTACAAAACTTTAAAATCCACCTGAAATTATCAGCACTGGCATGTTCAGTTAACTAGTGGGCACTGTGTAAGTAAGAAATATGTTTTCTTGTTTATGTGTGCTCATGTCTTTCTGAAAAAACAAACAAACGAAAAATAGCTTGAACTAAGGTCTAAGGACAATTCTTGGAAGTTAAAAGATGACTAAATGGAAACCCTAAGAAAATGATAGGTTTCCAGAGAAATTTAGAGGCAGTTTATCTCCCTGTATCTATGTGTTCACACTTCAAAGGGTGACGAAATCCAGAACTATTCATTTATATTCTATAGGACTGTGAAATTTAGCCATAAATGTTTCTTCCTTCTCTCACAGTAAGGGAATATGGAGCTGAATAACAGTTCCTACACAAACTCTCTGGTTTATAATTTTAGGGTTCCTCTCCTGTGGTACAGACCCTGCTACACACGGAGTTATAACCATCTAGCTGTCACTGTGCTACCCTGAGAATGGGGAATGGTGAATCAATGCAGTATTGCTGGAACTAACAATCACTCGGCCTTTGATCCAGAAACCTTATGTTTGCTTTTAGGGGCATTAGAGATAGAAATAGAGATATTGATAAATATATAGGTATGGGAGACTTACTCGTTTTGAGGAAAATTATAATATGAATGCATTTAATAATTCAAGAGCTATTAGAAATTAGTGATGGGGTGTTATATTAATTTCTTATTGCTACAGAACAAATTTTCACAAATTTAATGCCTTAAAACAACACATATTTATTTTCTACAGTTTTTAAGGTTCAGGGATACTCTCCTCAGGTCTCACGATGCTGTTTTCATGGTATTGATCCTATCTCATGTCAGGCTCAGGGGTCTTATTAAGAGCTCGTTAAGAATTTTGGCAGAATTCTGTTCCTTGCTATACGTGACTTAGGTCTTTTTTGTTCGTTTGTTTGTTTTGTTTTTATCTGCTGTCAGTTGGCAACTCTTCTCAGATCCTAGAAGTTGCCCACAGTTTATTGTCGTGCTGCCTCCACGAGGAGTTCACAACAGGGCTAGTTGTTTTCTTTGAGGACAGCAGCAACACATCTCTCTGACTTTCTATCTCCTTTGCTCTTATAATCTTTATGATTTCAGGCCCTGTTTCTTTTAAGGACCAACTCTATTAGGTCAGGCCTACCTTCATAATTATCCTTTCAGTTAACTTAAAGTAAATGGAGTAGTAACTCCATCAGGGAAGTGCTATCCCATAATATTTACAGGTCCTTCCCACACTTAAGGGTAGGAGATTATACAGGTTGTGTACAAAAAGGGGAAGCAGTCGTGGGGACAATCTTAGAAGCCATACTACCAAAGGAGGAAAGAGAGAGAGGTGTTGCTAGTGGTCATGGTAGTATATGTATTCTAATGTTGAAGGCTTTCTCTACAATGCTTAAATAGTATCAAGTTAGAAAGGATTTTGATAGGCATCTAGGTTGATCAAACAATTTGTATTCACTGTTGAAAGACACAAATAATACACAACTTAATAAGACAGGAAAATTAACGTGAGACCTTAAACTTTGAGTTGGAAATAACTTTAGATGTCTCAAAAATGTGTAGTACTGCAGAAATTTCATTGAGAGGTATATGTGACAAACACAAAAATGATTATTTATAGTCTTGCCTCTTCTTCCACACTTTACAAGGAGAAATTATATTCGTGTGGCTTGGCTACTATGGAAGGAGCCTTGGTGGAGCAGTGGTTAAAGTGCTCAGCTGCTAACCAAAAGGTTGGTGGTTTTAACCCACCAGCTGTTCCATGGAAGAAAGATGTGGCAGTCTGTTTTCTAAAGATTAACCAAAGCCATTGTCCTGAGTCAATTTCTACTTATAGTGATGGTATAGGACAGAGTAGAACTGCACTACAGGGCTTCTAAGGCTGTAATCTTCACAGAAGCAGACTGCCACATCTTTCTCCTGTGGAGTAGCTGGTGGGTTCAAACTGCTGACCTTCTGGATAGCAGCTGAGCTCTTAACCGCTGGGCCACACAGGGTCTCCTCCATAAAGATTACAGCCTTGGGAACCTATGGGGCAGTTGTACTCAGTCCTATAGGATCACTTTGAGTTGAAATTGACTTGACTACAATGGGTTTGGCTGCTATGGAAATAGAGCAATTCTAGAGAGGTAAGATATAAGAAGCAGAGCTTGCAGTAAGCATGAGAGAAGAACTTGTGAAATAGTAAGGCAAACAGGTTTTCAAGATTACCTGAGAACAGAAATTGGATCTTCTAACTGGCCTGAGGCTGGAAACCAACCAAGTGATCATGACTTTTTGTTGTGTGACTCGCCTCAGAGTCTTAATAATCCATCCTGTATTTCTTTTGTTTGCATAGACCGAACAATATTTTTGTTATCTACTCATGTATGCTTTCCTTAGAAATCTGTGTTTCATTGACTATCTACAGTTACTTCTGGATGAAGCTTCCTTGGATGCCACTCGGACCTTGCCATTTATTATGATAATTGCTCCTTCTTTCCTTTTGATGGAGCCCTGGTGGTGCAGTAGTTAAAAGCTATGGCTGCTTTTAACCAAAAGGTCAACAGTTCAAATCGACCAGCTGCTCCTTGGAAACCCTATGGGGCAGTTCTATTCTGCCCTATAGGGTCGCTATGCCTCGGAAATGACTGGATGACAACGGGTTTGGCTTTGGTTCCTTTTGATAATTAGCTACCACCACCTGAACTCTGTTATGTCAGGAGTCTATCACTTCTATTTTTAGTTGGATGGCTGGTTCTGCAATAGCATCTCCTATACTGGGCCCTGACCTACAGAGAATGGCCATCACTAAGTTACCAACAGTGTTGGTGCCTCTCCTCACCAGCACATTCATTAACATTTCAGTAGGTGAACTATCTTCTGACCCGTTTGTGGAATGCCTGCTGATGATCAGTTTTCCCGCCTTATGTATCATATCCATTCTAACATGTCCACTTCCATGATAAGTAATTTGATCCCTTCACATACATCTATCTTTATTTTTCTGGCAATTCAATTACACTTAGTGTGAGCCATCATTTTCTTCAAGCTTCCAAGGTGCAGTCAAGTAGAATATTTATATCAATTCTGGAGTTCTTGCAGAGTCTATAGTCCATATTACAAGCGTGTGTTTCCATATTAATAAACTCTTCCTTTTTCAGAAACCTCAGGACCCAGTTCCTTTGTGAATAGTACATTTTCTCCCTTAGCAGGTCTTGAAATTTTCCAAACATGTAATAGTCTGACTTAACTCTAGTTTATTGTGTGATGGTGACTAGCAAGGGAGATGGGAAAGAGCCCAAAGTAATACTTGTTGTCTTGCAAAGCAAAAGTACTTAATACAGAAATGAAACAAAAAAAAAATTTTTTTAAATTTTGCAAAATTAAAAATTTTTTTACATGAGGTTTTGGCAGATAAAACAAGACATCTTCAATTAAAGCTTAAAAATGTATTATAAAAACGTTATCTTCTTTTTCTAACATGTTGAAAGTGTTTTTTTTTATTTAAACAAATCTCACTAAAGAAAATTAATGTCATGGAAGAATAAAAATGGTAGGATTTTAAAATATATTCTGTATTTTCCATGTGTAAATTTAATCATTTTCTAAACTTAGTTACTGAAGCTGCTAACTGCAGACTATTCAAATTTAGGTAATACAACTAATTCATTGGATCATAAAAAAAAATTTTTTGGATTAGTTTTAGAGCACCAAAACTCCACTATCAATGTGTCATAAGACTTTCCAGGGTTATGTCACAGGTGTTAATGTGGAGATAATTAATAAAAAAAAATGCTGCTAAATATATGGCCAAATCAAAATCTTCTAGGATTCAGAAAGAGCAACTTCTTAAGCAATTAAGCTCATTTTAACCTCTTCAACTTAAGATAACATTACTAGGCAAAATGTTTTGTTTTATTCATCCTGTTACATGAGCCCAGTTCTGCTTAGATGCAATGAATGCTTATTTCTGTGGCCTCTACCTTCCTTCGTCCTTTTCTTTCATTTAATATTTTTCAGGGACCAATATCCTCTCCTTGTGTACAAATACAGGTTTGATATTTATTTCTCATCCCTCATTCCTCTCCACCCCCTGAAATTTGCTTAGATGCTTTGCTCTCATGGTATCAGGTATTCATCACTGTTACTTCACTTACTACGTATAATATATGTTGATTTGCTAGGGCTTCCATAACAAAATAACAAAAACTGGTTGGCATATAAGAATAGAAATTTATTGTCTCACACCTCTGGAAGCAGGGAGTCTGAGATCAGGTAACGACTGATTTTCTGAGGGTTGGGAGAGAAACTTTTCCATGCTTCTCTCCTAGCTTCTGGTGACTCTCAGCAAAACTTGGCATTCCTTGGCTAGTAGATGCATCTTCGTGTGGGCATCATTCTTCTATTTTCTTTCTTTTTTTTTTTTTTTTTGGTACCTTCTCTTCTTTATAAGGATACCAGTCATATGGGATTAGAACCCAGTCTCCTCCAGTATGATCTCATGTTAACCTAACTGATGAAATCTTCAGAGAACCTATTTCCAAACAGGTTCACATTTACAAGTACAGGAGTTAAAACTTCAACATATCTTTTTGGAGAACACAATTCAATCCATAATACCACACCAATTTCTATACAACAAAATATGAATTATATTAGATAGGGAAATTATGTTTTTATTTTTCATCACTTGAAAAGCTCCTGGAACATGGTAGGTGAGATATATAAAACTAATTATTATTATTTTTAATCAAGTAAGTGTACATTTGATTCTAAAGTATAGATAACTATTTCTCTGTAAATACAGTTAGATACTTGGATTTGTGGAAAAGCCAGCATATGCCCTCAAGTTTCACTGTCTACCTTATTCTTTGCCCTGGGAGGTTGATGTAAATGACTTCAAGGTTGACTTACCTACAACCTATTGCTTTCACTTGGGTTTGTTTGGCCAGCAAGGGACACTACCAGGAGGTTCAAGGTAAGGTAAGGAGAATAGATCATGGAGTTTATTTTCTTAGCTTTATACTTTTAAGGTTAATTTGAACTTGTGTCCTCTGACTGAAGATCACTGATCCTCTCTAGTTGGCGACCTTACCTGACACTCTCTACCTCTCTCTTATACTTTAAAACCTAAGGGTGGTGACAGCTCCATTTGTGCTATTCCTTGGTTCTTGCACCAAATGAACCCTCCTCGAATTATCCTATTTTGAGCAGGCCATCTGTTTTGCACTGGGATCATGAGAGATACAGCAACATAGTTCCAACAAAATGTGTTAACTATATCTAGAACAGAAAGCGCTGTACAGCAGCAGTAGAAATTTTCTCAGAAATATCCTGGAAGAGAATGACTGAAAAAAAATCCTAGAAGAGTTGCTTTGAGCACTGGACCTCCTATCTCCTTGTAAAGTCTCTGATGACTTTACTTAATATAAAGAGATGATAATAAAACAGATGATAAATAGATACAGGATATATAGTTATCCAGATAGGGAATGAACAGCAATAATTAAAAACTATTCTCAGAAACATATGGGAAGATAGTGATTGAAACAAAATCCCTGAAGGAGAGATGATTTTGAACACTGGCCCTCCCATCTCCTGGTAAAGTCTTCAGATGATCTTACTGAATATAAAGAGATGATAATAAAATAGATATTAAGGTAATACAGGTTATCTGATCCAGATTTATACACCTGAAGGTATAGAGAAAAAGTATCTATAAAGGAGGAAAGGATGGAAAGAAGAGGTTCATTCTCAACCTTTCTGTCATTCTGTGTTGTCATTAGTTGCTGTGGAGTACATTCCCACTCATGATGACCCCATGAGTGCAGAGTCGACCTGCTCCATAGGATTTTCAAGGATGTGACCTTTCAGAAGCAGATCACCAGCCTTGTCTTCCGAGGTGTCTGTGTGTGTTTGAGCTGCCATACCTCTGCCTAGTAGTTGAGCATTTGACTGTTTGCAGCACCCAGGGACTCCATTGGAGGCATTTATTACCTTGAGAAGTAAATGTTTTCAAATGAGAATAAAGTGAGTAATCCCTGCTTCCCTCATACTTGTTACTTAGAAACCAAAGCACAGCATGTGGCATGACAGGTCAAAATCTTTCTGTTTGGATTTGTTTCATATTTGAGGTTTGTTACTTAATAGCATATTGCTTTGTGCAGTTTAATAGCCAGGGTTGAGTTGAGGTCAATAATTGAAATCAATAAAATTTTCTAAATTAATGAAGGACTTCCTCTGTTTCCTCTTTTTAGCTCCCATAATCAAATTAGTTTTATTTTTTCCATTGTGTGATTATATATGATTTTGTTTTTCAATATTTTCACATATTTATGGAAGATGCTGTTTTTCAGACAATGAGTTGAATATCATAAATAATCAAGTAACTTACACCCTAGTAGGCTGTGATTGAAAAAGTAGACATAAAATAAAATATAGGATGATTTTAGATATAGAAGTGTTCTATTATGAAGATAAAATTGAATAATGGGTTAGAGAGTGATGAGGGACAGAGAGAGTTTAGGGCATTCTGACAAGGTGCTATGGGAGTTAAAAACTGGAAAAAATAGAAGGCAGAGATGTAAATATATGGGGAAGAACATTTTAAATGCAAGGGGCACCAATTACAAAGGTCATGAGACAGATGTAAGCTTTAATGTTCAAGGTACAAAAATAAATGGGATGTTGGAGATACAGAGAAGAAAAGGAGAACAGTGAAGAGAAATGAGGATGGGGATTCGGGCAGACATGGCTCTTGCGGCATGCTAGCTTGTTTTCCTACTTTTGCTATTCTGAAATATTCTTTGGACTCGAGCAGACATGGCCCTGGCAGCTTGCTTATCTGTTTCCTACTTTTGCCTCTTTGAACGTATATCGAATACCGAATAAAACCTTTCTTTTTGCTTTACTATAAGTTTGTGATGTTTTTACTTTAGAACAGTTGATGACCTAGTTGTAGCAGGTATTTCTGAAGCCATAAATCCAGTCAAACTTCAGAACAGAAGCCAGCAAAGAGAGGCCTCTGGACCCTTGTGTCCTCATTCCATGTCCCTTTGACACCTATAGGGTAAGTGCTCTCTGAAAACGAGACTTTGCTTATTCTTTTTTGTTCACTTTCTCATGTTTTCTTAAGTTTCATTTGGCATATTTGTTTGAAAACTGGTTGATTGCTTAAGGATAATCTTTCTTAAGATTTTTTTCCTGATGGTTTGGTTAAGAGTGACATTTAGTAACTCTTTTGATGAACTGCAGTTTAGTGTTAGGATTTAGGCATTTGAAACATTAAAGAGAATTATATTTTTCAAAGAGCTCTGGGTCACTATAAGCTGCAAAACTGGGCACGGGTCAACCAGTAAAAGCCATTAGGTCACTCGCCAGCACACATCATGCATGTTAAAGACTCCCATGACAGGATAAGGTAGTTGAGGATAAGGTGTTAGGATAAGGTGACAGGATAAGATGCTAGCATAAGGTGAGAGGATAAGGTGTTAGAGCACTAGGCTGTCTGCCACCCGTAAGCAAACTCTCTCCCGCAATGAAGGTACACATTGGTCTAAGCAAAACACCATCCAAACTCCATGGCATTCCTCATTAGTGTTCTTTTTGTGACTCTGAGAAAATCTGGAAAGTAGTTCTCTGTTTTTCCAAATTGTCAGGGGAAAGTGGTAGCTCCTGACCTGTTTTATGAAATTTTCAGGGGTAGGTAATAGCTTCTGACCTGTTTTATGATATAGTTTCTCAAGGAATCACAATGTTAAAATTAAAATTATCAGTAGCTACTTTAAAGTACTTTCCAATTGGAGGTCTAAAATAAGAGACTAGATCTCTAGGCACCAGAATGAATTAAGTTCAAAATGAAGGAATCCAAAAGCTTGAACCTTAGAGCTTAACATCTTTGATATATGAGCTTAGATTTCCCCCTGCTACTGAGACACTTGTTTGGGGTTTATATTTAAAAATAGTATAAACTGAATATATTAGAAGTAATATTGAATTTCAGTGACCACTTTTAGAAAATGAGCTTCCATTTGTGTTGTCTATTCCTTTTTGGGAAACTTCTACTTTATGTTCAAGCTTTGTCAAATGTCTAACATTCCTCCATCTGAGGTTCTGGCAAGTTAATAACTTTTATCTAGAGTCTTTTTTTACTGTTGAGTCGATCTTACCAAAAACTGCTATATATATTTTAGGAAACTAAGTTCCAAATATCTTTGTTTTTGTGTGGTATTGTTTGGTGACTTTATGTGGTCTTTCTGTCTTATTTTGTCCTGAGAGCTCGCTTCTGGTCTAGAGCATTGTCTGAATTCCTGTCTTGGATCCATGTTGGAGGCTATGGCTGACAGTTGCTGTTTTTTGTAAGGTTGTCTTAGAACCTCAGTTCTTTCCTCATCCAAGAAAAACTGTCTTGTGCCTGTCTTATGATTTAGACTTTTAGTAGCTATTTTGAAAAACATTATGTTCTGTACTATGTCAATCTTAAAAGTGAAACATTCCTAAGTAACTTAAGCTAGATATTATGAAATGTGTTTTATTTTAAGAAAAAGAATAATTTTATCTTAAAGTAAAACTAGTAGTTTCAGAGTAGGTAAAAGGAGACATAGGACAAGTCTAGGAAAAAAAAAAAAAAAGAGAAGGCTAGCCAAGATTTGATGGTTTCATCAATGAAATGGCTAAAGAGTTTTGGTATTTACTAGGTAGATAAAAGGTTGTGATAAGGAGAAAGCAAAATTGCTTACCAAGAGAATAGTAAAAGGGAAAGAAATTATACCCTTTGCCCTTTAAAATTCCTAGGTCAGTTTAAGCATAAGTAAATGAATTGGAATGATCTAATCTTGTCTTCTACCATGAGTCAAAAGAGAGGGAGGGCAGGCAGAATCAGGCCCCCTTGGCCTCCATATAGCTCCAGGGAAGCTTTTGAAAGACCCCTTCCAACTAGGTAGAGACCTTTTAAAGACAAAAGAAAGTAGGGAAAATAGCTGTCTTACTATAGTTATCA
This sequence comes from Trichechus manatus latirostris, assembly GCF_000243295.1. Lineage (NCBI taxonomy): Eukaryota > Metazoa > Chordata > Mammalia > Sirenia > Trichechidae > Trichechus > Trichechus manatus. The sequence continues at coordinate 8,455,898 of NW_004444031.1, forward strand.
GAAAATGTGTGGATCTCAATCATGGAAGAACTGTAAACAAGTTCTTTCTATTGTAGGGGAACTCAAAGAAGCCAAAAAAATAGAAATCACAATGAGACACATCTGAAATAGCCTGGAAAAATGTTTCCAACCCTAGCCAGAGACTTAAGGTTATATTCATATCAACAAATTGGTCAGGTGAGCAGAGACTTTGTGATTTCCAAAACCAATTGACAAGATCTTTAAGGGCTAAAATTAGGTTGGGAAAAATATGGAAATAGTAAACGTTGAATGAAAACTTAGAATATTTAAACAGACTTTATTTCAAATGTAGTTAAGTTATGATATACAGGCTTAAAATAATTTCCAAGACCTTTTAGGTAACTTATTGATGTTAAATTAATATATATTTATCATAATTTAAGTTTATATATTTTTGTTTTTAATGCTACAAGAGAAAGGATGTGTATATAGAGGGCTATATGTATGTAGATGTATTCATAGGCTGTGGCTGATCCAGAATTTTCTAATGAGTGTATTACTTTTTTGCCATTTAAGGAGATGTACTATAAGAGCTATGCAAAAAGGATAACATTTAAGAGGTTTATTAAAAAAAATATTTTATAATAGTCAATTTTTTTCTATTTTACTGAAGTTTAATGCTATAATTTATTAGTTTTTTGCACTTTAATGGTAAATAACATATAAAACAAAGAATTGGGTTTCTTCTATTAAAATAAAATTTTCTTGGATTACTGAGTGTCGTGGTCATCTAGTGCTGCTATAACAGAAATACCACAAAGAGAAATTTATTCTCCCACAGTCTAGTGGGCTATAAGTCCAAATTCAGGGTCTCAGATCCAGGGGAAGGCTTTCTGTCTATGTTGGCTCTGAAGGAAGGTCCTTGTTATCAATCTTTCCCTGGTCAAGGAGATTTTCAGTTACAGGGACCTCTGGTCCATAGGATGCGCTGTGCTCCATGTGCTGTTTCTTGGTGACATGAGGTCCCCCATCTCTCTGCCTGCTTCTCTCTTTTATATCTCAAAAGAGATTGGCTCAAGACAGAATCCAATCTTGTAGATTGAGTCTTGCTTCATTAACATAACTGCCGCCTCTCCCACCTTATTAACATCATAGAGGTAGGATTTACAATACTTAAGAAAATCATATCAGACGACAATGGTGGACAATCACACAATACTGGGAATCATGGTCTAGCCAAAGTGATACACGTATTTATAGGGGACACAGTTCAATCCATGACACTGAGTTAAAGGGTTAATTTATTCTTTGTGTAATCTGCTTCAAAGGCAAATTCAGTCTTTCATTACAATAAGATTCCTGAGTTGAAAACCAAGCCCCACGGCTTTAAAAAAAAAAAAAAGCTAAGATTTTTACCTTTAAGATCTTTGGTTAAATAACTTAAATATTGTTTCTCAGTGACCTATAATAAACTCCTGACAACTCTGAAACCTCATGGAAAGCTACAAAAAAAAAATGTTTTTAAAGGAAAAGTGCTAAAAACTTTTATTTAATGAATTACATGGAATGTGTTATCAAAATCAGGAGAAGAGTCTGATTCCCTTAGGTTTAAAATTTATATGTTAATATTTCCTCTTATATTTTGCCTAATATTAGACAATAAATGCATAATATTATTTTATAATTTTATTATTTTTTCAATTGCTAACTTGATCACTATTTTTTTTTTTTAATGTAGCATCATAAAAGCCAATGGTGGCTGGGGAATTCACATCATTTACTTATGAAATTTTTTAAATTACTATTTAGGTATTTAGAGACTTGATAATCTTGGTATATTCTTTATATATCCTGATTCTATGGTATTCTGTCACAAAATTATTATGTATTTATTTGAAGCTCTTTGAAAATGAAGTTAATCATATTTAGAAATATTTTTTGTCTAAAATTTTTTGAACTGACTTTATTTGGCTTTATATTATGCTTGTAATTAATTTCTATCAGATCTTTTTGCTTTTAAGAGTATTATTTTTATAAATTAATCATGGCCATATTAAGTTTTGTCATCTGCATGTAAGTTTTTACTTTAGTGATTTGCTGAAAATGTTTGAACAAAATATCTCAACAAAAAGATGGACTATATTGGATTTGTGGAAAGGCTGTGACTAAACTGAATCAAGATTTTCAGAACTCGTTTGTAGAAGCTGATGGGTTCACACACTGTGGCTGACCCAGAATCAGGTGGAACAGAAATTAACTACATACGACTGAGTGAACTAAAGGATTCCTATGAGTTTTATGTGGGAATATTGCTGATGTTTTAAGTCCTTACATTCTGGATATAAAGATCCATTTTCCCCTTTTCTCCTAAATTATCAACTAATGAGTTTAGATATTTTACCTCAAATTAGAAGTTTCTGTTGATAAACTTAGAAAAGTTGTAAATATCATAACCAAAGAAGTGTCTGAAATTTGAGCTATGATTTTACAAAATAGAAAAGCAGTAGCTTTCCTGTTAGTCTCCCAAGGAGCAGTTTGTGCCTTAATAGATGGATGTTGCTGTATGTCTTAGTCATCTAGTGCTGCTATAACAGAAATACCACAAGTGGCTGACTTTAACAAACAGAAATTTATTTTCTCACAATTTAAGAGGGTAGAAGTTCAAATTTAGGGCACTGGCTCTAGGGAAAGTCTTTCTCTCTCTGTCAGCCTTCTCATTAATCTTCTCCAGGACTAGGAGCTTCTCCACTTAGGGACCTCAGGTCCGAAGGATACCGTCTGCTCCTAGCACTGCTTTCTTGGTGGTATGAGGTCCCCCACTCTCTGCTTCCCTTTCATCTCTTGTAAAATAAAAGTTGGTGCAGGCCACACCCTAGGGAAACTCCCTTTACATTGGATCAGGGATGTGACCTTATAAAGACGTGACAATCACACCCTAATCCTCTTTAATATAAAATTACAATTACAAAATGGAGGACAACCACACAATACTGGGAATCATGGCCCAACCAAATTGATACGCACATTTTTAGGGGGACATAATTCAATCCATGACACTTTGTTTATATTAATATGCAATCTAAGGTTTTGCAGAATGTAGTTGCTAATGAGGCACATAAATAGCAATTACTGATGCTGCTTATATAAGAACAAACACCTCATGAGATTTGTTTCCTTGGTTCAAAGACCTTAGGATCATGGTTTTGTTAGTTATTTCAGACAGTTGGTCTAACATTATTGTTAGTGTTTCTGTTCTACTTCCTAGTTCACTGTATGTTGCCTGTGATCTTAAAAACCAGATGATGCCCAGCTACCACTATTAAACACTTTGTATCAAAGTTTCTGTAGCAGGATTATCATCCAAAAGGAGAAATGATGAAACAGTTGCAATTCTCCTGGAATCCAAATTTCCAGTTTTTGTGGAGGTTGGGATAATCCGTACAGGCCATTGCCTTTAGGTGTCTTTTTGAACCTCCAGCTATGAGGGGTAAAAGAAAACTGGTTCCTGAAACCACTTTTGAGTCAAACAATGGTCAAGATAAACTAGTAAGACCTTTTTGTTCTGGTCATGGTGATTTTTGAAGATTTCAGTCAGCTTCGGGAAACTGACTCCAAAGATCAGACTAAGAGCTATGTTTACAGTAAATCAGTAATTAGTTTAAATAGTCTTCAAACAGAAATACCTGTCTAATGCTTGCAATCAAACTGTCACCCCCTTGCTATGCAGAAAATTATGTATCTTAAAGAAACCAGTTCTCAGAGGAGATCAACCTCATGGCTCAGATTCCATTTTGTTTCAAGTTCCACCTCTACTTTTGAGAAGGAGACCCATGACTGTTAATAGGTAAACAAAGGAGGGGCAACTTGCCCTTGGGAAGAACACTTAGTATGTTTTAAATAGATTAACTGAAGACCTCCAACAGGAGATGTCCATCCTGTATTATCTTGCTAATCATGTATTCTCTAATGGAGACTTGTTTGTCACGTGTAAATTTTTCGGTACCTTCTGTTTCCTTTAGAAAAACTTTGTGTGCTCTTTATGGATATATGTTTTTGTGTGGTGGATCTGACTATACTAACTTAGATGATCCCTTTTCAACTGATAGTGAATTTTCATGGATAATCTCTTGTTTAGATTCCTGGAGAATGGGTGGGCAATGCACTTTGGTAATTTTAGGATTACCTTTAGTTATTTGCAGTAATGATGCTAGTAAATATTGGAAAGTTAATTTTAAGTTGTTACACATCGTAAAATCAGAGTTAGAAGAAACCTCATTGGTCCAACACTCAGGGTGGGGTTGGTAGCTTTAATTCCTACTTATGGTATAGTTGAAATGGAGAAATCTCTAAGAAATTTGTTAATCCCTATGGGACAAATGGAGCCCTGGTGACACAGTGGTTAAAAGCTGTGGCTGCTAACTGAAAGGTTGGCCGTTCAAATTTTTTTTTTTTTGATATGCCCAGATAGGCTGCTCATATGAGCTAGTTTGATTATTGGCACTTTTGAAGCACTAATGTTCTGTCACCTCGTGGTTAGATCTGTTACTAGGTACGTGAGCTCAGGAGTCCGCCCACACCTCCTGTATGGATTCAGCTCAGGTGGCCACGTAGACAGCCACCAAGTGTGTGGTGTAGGCTCTCACCTACTGTCCTAGACAGGCATGGGTGATTGTTGTGGGCACAGGCTTCTGGCTGCAGCAGGGGGACACACTCTGAGCAAGGCAGGGGCTGACGACCACCCCTGAGTGTCCAGGAGGAAGGCATGTCCCTATTCCCTAGAGCAGGTAGGTGGGTGGGTTTTGCAGCCTGACAAGCACCCAGTGCTGTTGGCTGTAAGGACTGGGGGGTACCTCTTATTCTTGGGCCCCTATCGCAGGTGGCTAGGTGGTGTGGGTGGAGCCACCAGTCCTCAGGCCCCTGATGTGGGTAGGTGAAGACCCTGCTTAATGTACAGAGCAGAGTTAAATGTCACAAACCTGCCACTTCAAAGCTGAAACATTGAAGTTAGACTTCATCTATATACCCTGTTGTACTGTAATAATGAGGGCCTACGCTGTTGAAATGGGCCCACACAAGTCTCTGCAGGGGGAAAGGCACTCAAACTCCGTGGATCCCTTATGCCTGTGCCTATACAAAGGACATGTGCCTACCTTGGGTTCCTGGCTAAGGGGAGCCAGCAGTTTATTTTTTTCTCTGTTTGTTAATTTGTTCACTCTCCAAGGCAGGGAAAATGGCTCAAGGCTTGTGACAGATCTTACTTCTGACCCAGGGGACTCGGCGATTGCTGAAGCTGGTCTGGGACCCAGTGCAGAGCAGGGAGCGGGGAGGTAAATGGGAGAGAGGTTTTTCCCTAGGTGGATGTGTTTGATCTGTGTGGTAGGCAGTACACAAGTGCTTATCTTTTTCCTGTCTAGGGCTGCTTCTCACTGGTGCTGGGTAGCCGAGTAGACTTTCTGGCACTGAGTCTCTCCTGGTGGGGAATATGACTCCTGAGCACTGCTGCTTGCCTGCCTCACAGCTCACCTATGAGATGATCAGGCCTGAAGGGCTCAGGCTCTCTCCAGAACAGGTCTGGAAAGTGCTCACTGCTTCCAAACCATCTCTCCCACCCCTGCCACTCAGTCCGGTTCCTCAACTTTGCCTTACATGTTAGGGCCCCTAGATTGTCATATATAATTGATTCACTTGTTTTTTTGGGTCTTTGTTGTAAGAGGGTCCATTGGAAGTGTCTGACTACTCCGCTATCTTGGCCTCACCTCCGATACTGAACTTTTTAATGTATCAACCTGTGTGAAGAACATTTTACTGTATCTCCTATTTTGTGCTCACATTTAAAGTATGCCTAATCCTATCACCTGAATTCCTAGTGGTTTTGTGCATTTCTTGAAAAATGGAATGCATATACCAAGTGGCTAGCATGAGTAGGAGCTTCGAAAACTTCTCCCAATACCATATAAACCTGAAAAAATTTACCCTTAACCTTTTATATTCAAGCCAGTTTGTTTTATCATGGTATACGTTGTATTCTGTCCTTGAAATTTTTTGTTTTGGTAAGGAGAGGTGGGTTATAATTGATCTTCTGTCACATTGAACTATGTGTTAAGGGGGAATTCTTTTAAACATGCATCTCACACAATATTAAAATAAACTATGGCAGAAGCTGGAATGTATAAAGAAGGGTTTTATCAAAAGTAGCCCATTTTATTTATTGTTACTAATCATATTTATTTAAATAATGGAATATCTGGAACAAAGACTAATCTAGATGAGGTAAATGGATAGCAGATATACGTCAGCTCTGTCCCAGGTAACCAACACTTTTCATTACAAGCCAGGAATGTGATCCCTCTAATTAATACATAGAGAGTATTGTGTGTGTGTGTGTATGTGTGTGTGTGTGTGTGCGTGTTGCTACAAGAGAAGAATAGTTAGACAAAAATTCTGTGAGCAAGTGATATTTGAGAAGAAGGTGGTTTTAAAGACATGGAGCAGAGGGCACAAAAGTAGCAGATCTAATCTATGCACGAAATAAGTATGTCCAGGGAATTGAAAGTTCATGGAAGATAGAGAGAAAAATGAAGGGGTGAGTGAAAGGTAGTAAGGCCAAAGAGGTAAGCAGGGGTCAGGAGTCAGATCATATGTCAAATCTGTCTGGATCCCTGCTTCTGTAAATAAAGGTTTGGGACACAGCCATGCCCAGTTTTTTACATAGTTTCAATGGCTGTGTAAAAACAGCATGAGAGCAGTGTCTGACCCTCTCCCACCCCACAAGGGGAAGGAGAATCAGGATCAACAGCACAAAGCTGACTCCCATGAGGTGGAGGCCAGACAAGCCTCCTCCCTCTGCCATCTTTACTAATTCTGACACCAACTGTCCCTCACACATCGCTCTCTACTTCTCTGTTGGGTTTGATAATTCATTGCAATGGCCACACAGATCACAAAGACCATACTCACGATTAAGGGGTTTATTAAAAGGGAAGTAACAGTTATAATTCAGCCTCAGGTAGACTCAGGATACAGTTCTTTCATCAAGACAGTCTCTTCCCAGCCACGCTCACAGGCATGCCTCTCCCTGAGCCGAGGCTCTTTTCCAAAGGCACTCAGCTTTCTCTCTCCATGGGCTAGGAAGCCCAAAGTGCTGTCTCCTACTGCCCAGTCTCTTCTGCCAGGTCTTTCCTGCCAGCGCTTCTCACCATCTTCAAGTTACAACTTGCTCTCTCTCTCTCTCTCTCTCTCTCTCTCTCTCTCTCTCTGTTCCCTGCTTCCAGGAGGTTCTCAGTGCAGGAATCCTGGGTCGAAAGGACGCACTCTCTGATCCTGGTTATTCTTTGTTGGAAGTGGTAGGATCCTCCTCTCTGCGCTGGAACTGGCTGTCTTTTAAGGCAAAACTGACCAAACTCCTTAAAGGGCCACAATTACCCTATTACACAGGCCCACCCAATCATCTGAGTGAGAATTACAAGATCATGGCTAGAAAGGCCACACAAAAATTTCCGATAGCACTGCAGGCTGTTTTCATGCTACAATGGGAGAGTTGACTATTTGTGATGGACATCATATTGCCCACAATACATAAAATATTTACTATCTCCCTGTTTATAAAAAGAGTTTGCCAGCTCTAATATAGAGCATAAGACAAAGATGCACATCAATTAAGCATTTGTAATTAAAATAAAGATCAGTTTCAGACTGTAGAAGGTTGGTAAAAAACTTCTTTAATTTCTTCATCTTTGGCATTAGTTGTTGGTGCATAAACTTGAATAGTCATATTAACTGATCTTCCTTCTAAACAAAAAACAAAAAAACCCTTTGTGATCGAGTCGATTCTGATTCATAACGACTCTATAGGACAGAGTAAAATTGCCCCATAGGATTTCCAAGGAGCAGTTGGTGGATTCAAACTGCCAATGTTTTGGTTAGCAGCTGAGCTCTCAACCATTGCACCACCAGGGCTCTGTCTTACTTCTAGGTGCATTGATATTATCCTGTCACTGACAGCGTTATACTTCAGGATAGATCTTGAAATGCTCATTTTGACAATGAATGTGATGCCATTCCTCTGCAGTTTGTCAATCCTGACATAGCAGCCTGTATGATTATGTGATTCAAAAATGGCCAATACCAGTCCATTTCAGCTCACGAATGCCTAGGATATTGATCTTCAAGCGTTCCATTTCATTTTTGACAACTTCCAGTCTTCCTTAATTCATACTTCATACGTTCCACATTCTGATTACTAATGGACGTTTGCAGCTGTTTCTACCAGAAGAATGAACAAATCTGTCTTAGAAAAAGTAGAGTCAGAATGCTCCTTAGAAGTGAGGATGGCAAGACTTTGTCTCGTTTTCATTAAACATGTAATCTGGAAGGACCAGCCCCTGGAGAAGGACATTATGCCTGGTAAAGTAGAGGGTCTTTGAAAAAGAGTAAGATCTTCAACGAGATAGATAGACACAGTGACTGCAACAATGGGCTTAAACATAGCAATGATTGCCAGGATTGGACAGTGTTTCCTTTTGTTGTTCGTAGCGTCACTATGAGTCAGAACCAACTCAAGGGCACCTAAAAACAACAACAAATTAAAATATGCAAATGAAACTGGGCATCTTAATGAAAGGATACAAATTCTCAATATATATTTTCTTCAACAATAAAACAGAATTTTTAATACCTTAAGACTGCTTAACACATAGATATATCTAGTCATATAAATATGGTGCTTCTTAAGCTAGATGATAAAAATAGGTAAAGCATTCTAGTGGATAAGTTTGCTGAAAATTCACAGATACTTAGATTTAGAAATTTTAGTTATGGTAGTTATTGAGTAAATGAATGAATAACTATTTAATGTGTTCCATATTTGAAGAAACAAAATATCAAAAGAATAATAATACATTTATAAGAGGTTTTAAAGCTTAGTATACACTTTATTTTTTTCTACTTACTTAAAGTGCATACAGATGAAAGGATATTAGGTGGTAGGTATGGTTTTAATACATGTAATTTAATTATTGCCATAATCAACATTAAAAATACTTGGAAAATACGGTTATCCAGCCAGTTTAATTTTCAATAATAATGATTTTTATTATAAACATTTTGCATAAAGTATAAAAATATGTAAAATAATGCATTCTTAGATTCAAAATTTAATACCTTTTGCTTACCTGTGCATATCAGATGAAATAAATAAGTTTTGCTTTAAAAATTCAAAAGCAGTATTTTTCCTCTAATAATTTTAGCCAATTCAGTAACATTAACATTTTTCCATTCAATTGAAAATAATACAAAACAAAGAGATCAGAAACCCTGCCAAGTTTCAGTTGTTTTTACACCAAAAACACAGATAAGCTTGTCTGCTCAAAATGAAATATTTTTCTTTGGGCAGATTACATTTCACTGCATCAATGCTTCTGTAGATAAGATAGTTCATTTTGTTTTCTGCCAATTCTATGCTTAATGTCCATTTCTCAACTTCATTAATAACCGCTCCAAACAAAACATTCACCTTTGAAATACATTACAGAGATAAGCCTGATTGTTTTCCTAGTCACAGAAATTCTAAAAGTGGTAATAGCAATTTAAAGGGTTGCCACTGGTGAGAAACAAATTTCTGATCATTCAGTCCTTTATTTTGTAATAATCACACTTCTCATCATGGCCTATGGAGTGTCACTGCCTGGCTTCAATGCCACTCTCCAAGGTTACTCACTGTGAGCTTGGGAAAAGTCCCTAATCAGTTGGTGTCTATTTATTCATCTCTAAAAAGAGAATCATATTAATACCTCCTGTGTTTTTGTGACTTTTAAGTGAGTGAATACATGTAGTACATAGAATGTTGCCCAGCACAGAGCAAAACTTCAATAGCAACTGCTATTTTAATAAAAGGTTTTAGTTTTTTTTCCTTAATGTTTCCTCCTCACCCACTCAAAAACTGCCCAATTTATATTATTTTAAATATTTCTTTGAGCACTCAAAATATTTATCTATTATTTTATGTGTGATTTTGAGTCTCTGCAGATTTTAATTATAAAAATTTGTCCCAGGGTTAAATGCACTTCACAGCTTAAATACAAGGTTGCATCTCAGGGAGATGGTTGGGAATAAGTAACTTTCTATGTTTCACAACTATAGTCAAACGTGTATCTACAACGTCTCTAGAAAATAATCTATTGGTCCAAAAGAACAACACTGTGAAGCAGATTTCGGTTAATAATTTTGCCAATGAAACTTAAACTATCTAATTTTATTCAAGACAATTAAAAAAGGAAGCCCAAGATTACTTATATTACTCTCAATTCTTCAAAAATAATTTTGAATATTTTAGATGGAGTATTTGGGGGACTTATTAGAAAGATTTAGCTTCAGGAGGCACATGGATAAACATATGAAAATAACTGTTAATACATTAAAAAATATAAAGAGTATTTTTAAAGTTCATGTACATAGACAAAATTAAAACTAACAACTGGTGAGCATATGGAAACATTCTGTTTATATTTTCAAGTAAAACTAGAAAGTTTCTCAGTATAATGATTCTTTAAAATCGTATTAAGAAATTGCTTTATAATTCTTAAGCTTAACTAGAAATAATATTCAGTGTTATTGAATTACTGAATTATTTTTCCTTTAAATGTGATATAAAAATCTTTATAAAAGTATAAGCATTTGACTTTTTAAGACAAAATTTATATTTTAAAGAAGAAATTTTAATAAAGATCATAGAGATCTACTGAGAACGTATTTAGTGGAATACATACAGTCCCTCAATATACTCATATTAAAGAGAGTATAATGGTTTGATGACCAAAAGAAATCAAGATGCTTATAAAAACAAACAAACAAACAAACTTAGGCATTATCATTAAATGATGTGTGTAAGTGGTAATTGGAGAAAATCACAAGGTTCTATATCTATATCTCTATGATCTCATTAAAATGGCTGCTGTTTTATTTCTCTATCCAGTTGGAATAATGTCATCATATCATGAGCGAGACCAAACCTGTTGCCGTGTAGTCGATTCCAACTTATAGTGACTCTATAGGACAAAATAGAACCGCCCCCTAAGGTGTCCAAGGAGCGGCCGGTGGCTTTGAACTGCCGACCTTTTGGTTAGCAGCCATTGCATTTAACCAGTACCCCACCAGGGCTCCCATCATATCATCCATATTTTAAATTTTCTGCCTGATAATTCCTAAATCTCTACCACATCTGATTCTCTTTCTGAAGCTTGTCCTATTTCTTCAGACTGTGTCTTTTGCCTGTTCCCAAGCCTTGTAATTTTTTGTTGAAAACCAGAAATGATGTATCAACTAAAAGAAACTGAGGTATATAGAGCTGTAGCATGAGGTCTTATATTTATCTGGCTAGAAGTTAAGCCATGTTTACTATTTGTAGCAGCTGCAAGTGTCAGATGCTAAACTTTCCACTGATGTTTGACTGTCTCATTTTGTCTTCTCTGTCCTTTTTGGATTTCCCTAGAGATAGCTTGTTAAATAAGATCTGAGCCCTACAGTTCTTTCAGTTATCATCCCTTATTGATGTGATAAGGTGTGCAGGGAGCAGAGCCTGTGCACATGGAGTGTAACCTTCATGAGTGCTTCTCAGCATAGTTTTGTTCATTTGTTGTTGTTTTCCCTCTTAGGTGAGACAAGAAGACACCTGGTGGCACAATGGTTAAGCACTCAGCTGCTAACCAAACGGTCAGTTTTTCAAACCCACCAGGGGCTCCATGGGAGAAAAGACCTGGTGATCTGCTCCTGAAAAGATTGCAGATGTGGAAGCCTTATGGGGTAGTTCTACTCTGTCCTATAGGATTTCTATGAGTCAGAATTGACTCTATGGCACCCAAAAACAATAGGCGAGAGAGGGAGTCTTGAGGAGGCTGGAGCTGATACTTCCATTCCCCCTCTTTAATTAAACTCTGGTAAACCCACCTAGTTTAGGCTCTGGTAAAATACTTTCCTCTGAATGCAGGCCATAGTTAAAACAGATAACTCTGGACGTATTTCAAAATGGTTACATTTCCTGTCCCACTGTCAGAATTGCAACATAAGCGATAATATGATGGGCCTCCAGAAGGCAAAACTCGTGAAATCATGCCCCCCACCCCCAAGGTCCTGCCTCCAGAAGTTTTTATGTTTCAATATACTGCATGCTAGGTCTCAAGCAATTATGAAATTACCTTTAAGTATTTCCACTTGATGCTGTCTCCAGTAGTGGTTTCTGCTTCCACTAAACTAAGCTATTTGTGATTCTCTGTATCTGCCTGTAAGTCAGTGTTGGGGTTTGTTCTGTGACCTTGATTCTCTGATAAATCTAAGAAGAATTATTCATTTTCAGGTTTTCAGCTTTTTTCTTGTGAGCTGGGAGTGATAACTTCCAAGCTCTTATGTTAGACGGGAAACTGGAAGTCAAATGACATTAATTTTTTAACCACAGAACATCTCTCTTTTAATGATTCGTTTGTATAATCTATTTACATTTGTTATGGTCACTGAAATGTTATGTGAATATTTTCATACTTTTTGTTTTGCTTAACATATTTTTTGTTAGCTTCTTTTTTTCCAGTCCTAATCTCCATTATCTCAATTAAGTATTTTGCATATTTCTTTGCTTGTTTTTCAAATGATATTTTCTTTACATGTATAATAATTACATGTTCTCCTTCAATGTTTTAGGAATTACTCTTAAAATTTTGGTATATGTAAATGCTTTAGCAAAGTCTAAAGTTAATAAATGTCTTTACCTTTCCCCCATATGTTGTAAAACCAAGGGTTTCTTTGCATTCTTCCTTGTCCCTTTTGTTAAATATTTTAGGTCCATTTTTTTTTAAATTATTTTAAGATCCAGTGTTCTTTAGATATACCAACTTGTTTACCAATATTTGTTACCCAATACGTCTTACTTCTCAGACATTCTTTTTGAGATTAATTTCCCTCCTATTAAAATTTCTCCTTTTGTGTTTCTTTTAGTTATGTATCACTACTGATAAATACCATCATCTATTTTCTTTCATTATATCATTCATTATTTTAATACAGCTTTCTTCTTTTCCATCTCTATTTCTCCAGGTGCTTTAAGGAGTAATTTATGGAAATTTATCTTTCATTTCATTAATTCATCTTCAGATTTAGTTCATCATTTAACTTTTTATTTTCATTAACAATTATTATTTTTTAT
>NW_004444031.1:8469144-8518331 GCF_000243295.1 Trichechus manatus latirostris
TTTTATTTTACATCTTTTCTTTCTCTCTTTATATAAAAATATATGTTTTATATTTTTCATATTGTTCTAGTACCTTAGCTATAGTTGCTAGTTATTCTGCTATCTGGCACTCATGATGGGATGTTTGTTTTAGTAATTTATTTATAAATATTTTTATTGTGAGTTCATCGTCAAAAACAAAAAACCATTGCTGTTGAGTCAATTCCGACTCATAGCGACCCTATAGGACAGAGTAGAGCCGTCCCATAGGGTTTCCAAGGAACGGCTGGTGGATTCAACTGCCTACGTTTGGTTTCCAGCTGTAGCACTTAATCACTATGCTACCAGGGCTCCTTATCTTCAAAAGAGTCTTGATATTCCAGTGATTTTACAATGAGTTCTGTTTTATAGAAGTTTCCAAAAGGAACTGTTCTAAATTTTTTTCTGACTTGTGCCTCAGAAGTATGATCAGACTGAAGCTATCCTGTACTTAATATGTGTATTTTTTTTTTAATTCTATGTACAGTACAGAGAATGTAAATCTGTAGTCTACATACTTTCAGGTCTCAAAGTTGATGTTTCAATTTATTATAGGTGACTTTTTCTTCTATCTAGAGTTCTGGCAACAGACAAGAATGCCTGAAGCTTCTTTAAATTGTAAGAGTTTTTCTAATCACTTTTTTAACAATGAAGTTTTCTCGGTGTTTGTCACCCCTGAAGATTTATTTTTCTTTCTTTAAAGCTTGACTATGCTTTTAAAATGATGTGTTTTGCTATGGTTGCTGTTATATACGTCTCTATTAATTTTATGTGATTAGAGTAGAAGAGTGTCCATTTTAGATTATTTTGTCATAGTTTCATAAGTGTATCTCTCTCTCCCTCAGTGCTCTTTCTACTACATTGTCTCTCATGTCTTAATTTTAAATTTAATTATTTTAAAGTATATTTATCTTGAACACTGCATATTTTAAACATTTTTGGAAAAGTTAATTTTAAAATTAATACAATGATTGCAGAAATATTAACAAAAATATTCATATGCTGCCACTATATTTTAGATTGAAATGTTCTACTGTGTGACCAGAAATAATAGTGATTATTCATTGCTCAAAGTTCATCTAGAATTCTTTAACTTTTATGAGAGAAGATTAAAATTTTATGTTACATAATGGACAATGCATAATGTAAAGCAAATAGAACAAGTTCACAATTTTTAAATGCAGGGCTTTCATTTTTGAAAAATTGGAATATATGGTAAAGTTTAGTTTGAAAATTAGATAACCAAGAGTTGAGGAATAACACTTAAATATGTAGAAACAGTGTTCTCATGTGTGTAATAAGTTGTCTCTTCATGTGTGTAATTGCTTGGGTTTGGGTCAGTGGGAGAGAAATGATAGCATAAGGAAAAGATAGAGTTCATTTACATACACACTATTTTCTGCTTATATCTCTTTGGAATTAGAGCTTACTGAGATAGCTGTACTGTTTTTTTAAGGAAAAAATGCTAGTAGAAAAACAAACAAAAAAAATAATCTGCAAGAAAATAAGTTTATGTTACTTTAAAATAATAATTTTGTATGTATTTAAGTGTCTCATAAAATTTGTATTTTTAAAGTTTCTTATAGTATTGAGGTTCCATAGGTAAATCTGTTACCTATATTCTCTTATGCCTATGAAATCTAGGTAAATGTGTCTCAAGGTATCCATTTCATGCCCTCTGATTGTTTAAACATTTCTGAAATTTTTGTGAATTCTGAGAGGATCTATTACAGGCTGGGAATGTTTTCTTTTCTGCTTTGGTTCAGTTACCACCCTCATTGTTTCCCAGCTTGATGATACTTTTTAGGCAAGAACTGTTTGGTTGCCTTTTTTTTTTTCCTTTAAAATGATATATTTTCTCACATCTCCACTCCTATCTATACTTAAAATATAATCACCTGTATTAGATGATTAATCTTTAAAAGATGGTATTTTAATCAGGTTGACATATTGAGATTTTGAATGAAAATAGCAAGAAATGAGCTCAAGTACCCACATGAGATTTAAACAAAGGATTAATTTTGACTCCATGGAAAGAAGACAAATGTACCTGTTATACTCTGTACCTGCAAAAATACAACTCAAACTCTTTTGTGAGGTAGGAGGCATTAAGAAAATTGGTAACCCTTTAAAATAGTTGTGTAATTAATCACTGCTGAAATCACTGTTGAAATCCCAAAGAACTAGTTATGACATGCACATTAATACCAAATGAGTTCATCATGATTAATATTGTGACAATAAATACCAGACAAAATTAATAATGACCAGGCTATTATTTTAAAGCCCTACTACATAATTCAAATATTTTACCTTGAAACTCAAGCATTTTAAAGGTTATACTACATATAATTTTCTTTAACTGTATTTTGATCCAACTTAGTTTATTTCAACTCATTTTAACTACTTTATTTCATAAATAATTTTTCCTAGAAAATATAATGTCTTCTCATTTCCAACAGATCAGAAGGAATTTAGCCAGACCAAATGATTCATTTTTAGGTAATAAAATTTCAATTTTAAAAATAAAATTAAGTTAAATTATACATGCTTTTCTTACTGCAAACATAGAACTGTTATTTATTTGTCCACAAATGATTTTTTCCTTCTCAAATGAAGGAAACATGTGACTTGTTGTTCTGTGCTACCGAGTCAATTCTGACTTATAGCGACCCTATAGGACAGAGTAGAACTGCCCCATAGAGTTTCCAAGGCGCGGCTGGTGGATTCAAACTGCCGACCTTCGGGTTAGCAGCCTGAACTCTTAATCACTTCGCAGTCAGGGCTTCCCAAGACAGTGTGGGCCTACTCTAAATTCATGGTTTTTCCAGGGCAAAGCTCCTCAGTAAGTTTTATCCAGGGCATTATTACTGTAAGTTGGAATGTGTAAAAATTTGGTAATGGTCAATAGGTCAAGATTCCTGCTAATCAAACTGCTTCCATAGGTCAATCTCACTTTTAAATTATTGCCTTTTTGCCTGCTCTAATTGCCACCTCTGTTGGACAAAAACATTCAGTGAAAGTAACCTCTCATTCCTATCCCCACCCATATATAATTTCCTCTTAAATCCTCTGGAGTGTTCACTAATGTTACTGCCACCTGTTTTGAGAAGTCCTCATTCTTCTTCATGTGAACTTCCTACCCCACTTAGCACACCATCAATGATATTTTATTGCCCACTGTACAATATTTATGTTAAAACCAAAATGCCCTTAAGCTTGGACAGTTCCTAAGTACAAAACAGAGAAAATCAACATATATGCTGAATATTCATTCATTTATACATCCAATGTGTTCAGCCAGGTTAGGATCCTTGTATTCTGATAAAACTTTAATCCTACTTCCTAAGAAAACCCTAATTCTTCCAATACAGTGGTGTGTGGCATTGTTGCTACTGGCATAGCATACAGACTAGTAATTTTAGGGATACTCTCTATTTCTACTCACTCTGTTAATATTATCATCACTATTGTTTCATTCAGTGACCCTGCTTCTTATTCTACCCACCAAACACCAGGTAAGAAGGGAAATGTCCATTCTTCTTGGGGAAACAGTGTATACTCACAACTGGGAGTAATAGGAATTTTAAGTTTACGTATACATTACTCTCTCTTTCAGTGCCAAGTCTGCTTCCCATCTCTTAATTTAAACAGAGACACAAAATGTAAGGACTACTCGTCTGGAATGGATTTAAACAGCAATCACCACAATGTATCTTAAAGCATAATTCCCCTCTGGTCCTCAAGCCCTGTGGCTGATTCCACCATCAAGAATTCTTCAGCTGGGTTGTTTGTTGCTGTTAAGTGCCATGTAGTCCATTTGGATTCATTGCCACCCCATGTAACAGAGTAGAACTGCCCCATAGGGTTTTCTTGGCTGTAATCTTTACGAAAGTAGATCTTCAGGTATTTCTCTTATGGAGCTGCTGGGTGCGTTAAATGGCTTTTAAATGAGACTAGAGTTCCTTTTGTCTTGCGCTGATTGCCTGCTGGTATACCATAGTGATGCAATTTTCATTATTTCTCTCAGAGTTTCCTCAGACCATATGCAAATAAGGAGATACAAAAAGGTATTAGGAATATAGTGAATGCTCACCAGGGATATATATGTTCAATTTCAATTTAGGTGCAGTGATTAAATCCTTTTACATTCAAGAAAAAAAAAGGTCTCATAACTTATATTCCTTTATTAAAATATTATGAATACATTAGCATAAATAGGAACCATTTCTGTTTGGATAGCAGAATTATCAGGTGGAATATCCTGCAACAAAGTAAGTGTTTGTGCAAAGGACAACTTTGTTCTTGGTGAGAAACCAACCATAAAATTGTTTGTTTTCCTCTCCAAAATAATTTAAAAGTAACCATTTCTTTATCCCATTTAAAAAAATAGAAAGCATAACTTTGGTCACACGGATACCAAAATACCCAGGGTAGGAATTAACCATGTAAACTAACTGAGTAAGCAGAGAACTTAGAAAACAATTAGAGCAGGCCTCCATTCAAGTTATATTGGAGATAATCTGCCCTTCTTTACTTCCAAACGGGGACATTCTTCTGTTGTTGTTCCTATGATGAATATTAAACCACTGTGTAAGCTAAAATGAAGACTTCTGCAAATAGCTGTATAGTTCACAACATAAGAAAGTGCAAATTCCAATCTCAAAAAGCACAAATCCCACTCCAAAAAAGCACTTTGGGTACACAGAAACTGTTTTAGGTATCTAGTGTTACTATTACAGAGATACCACAAGTGGATGGCTTTAACAAACAGAAATGTAATTCTCTCACAGTTTAGGAGGCTAGAAGGCTCACAGTTTAGGAAGGCTTTCTCTCTCTGTCAGCTCTGGGGGAAGGTGCTTGTCATCAATTTTCCCCTGGTCTAGAAGCTTCTCAGCACAGGGGCCCTGGGTTCAAGAGCTCTCTGCTCCTGGCTCTTCTTACTCGATGGTCTCTCTCCTCTCTAGTAACTTCTTTCTTTTATATCTCAAAAGAGATTGACTCAAGATACAACCTAATCCCGTAGATTGTGTCCTGCCTCATTAACATAACTTTCTGGAACTCTGCCTCTTTAACATCATAGTGGTAGGATTTACAACAGAGGAAAATTACATCAGGTCCCAAAACGGAGGACAACCACACAGTCCTGGGAATCATGGCCTAACCAACTTGACACACATTTGGGGGACACAGTTCAATCCATAACAAAAACCAAATGGTAGACTTAAAAAGACATGGGTTTGATAAGCAAAGGAAAGAGTGTGGTTGGTTTAAAATATTCAGGTGAACAAAATATATGTGTCTTTGTTTCATTTTAACTGATCATAGACCATTAGAATCATTTCTTTTCATATTCAAAATTTAAATTTTCAAATCTGGATAGCTCAGTAACAATTGGCTGTTAAAACTGGCCAAGTAAATATTACATTACAATCAATACAAAATATCCCTCTTCCTCTTCTCTGTCTCCTTGGATTTGTTAGTGGTATAATTCCCAGGGTTTTTGTGTATTGTCCTAACATAAGAGAGTTCTTTGGATCTTCCCCTGTCCTTTTGGCATATGCTGCTAAATAGTTGATCTGGCCATATTGAGATGATGTGTTTGGTTCTTTCTCTGATCATCAGATCTACAATATGTCCTCAGTTCCCAAACTTAGGCTTCTTTCCAGAATTCCTGAACATGCCCTTCCTCTCTTGAGATTCAGCACTCTCGTCCAAACTTTGACGCCTCCAGAGCATTTGTTTTACTTGTACCATGCATATATTTTAGCAGGCGTACTATCCTAGAATGCTATTTTAAAGTGATTGAGTCATTTCTTTGACTGTGTATACATGAGTCATGGAAGAGAAGCTCCTAACAACCACTAATCTTTTTCCTGTCACTGCAGTTTTGCCTTTTTCTAAATGCCATATAATTGTTGTTAGTTGCTGTTGAGTTGCCCCTGACTCATGGTGAAGCTATGCACAATAGGATCAGACCATTGTGATCCATAGGGTTTTCATTGGCTGATTTTTTAAAAGTCGGTCACCAGGACTTCCTTCTTAGGCTTTCTTAGTCTGGAAGTTCTGCTTAAACCTCTTCAGCATCATAACAGCAAGCAAGTCTCCATTGACGAACAAGTGGCGGATGTGTATTGGCTGGGAACTGAACCCAGGGTTCCTTAATGGAAGATGAGAATTATACCACTAAACTACCATTGCCCTCTTCTGCTCCTGGCAACTATTAATAAACTTTGGTCCCTATATATTTGCCTATTCTAGAAATTTCATATAAGTGGGATCACACATTATTTGTCCCTTTGTGACTTAGTTCACTCAGCATAATATTTGCAAGGTTATCGCATGTTGTAGCATGTATCAGGACTTTATTCGTTCATCGATGATATTTAGGTTGTTTCAACACTGGCTATTGTGAAGAGTACTGCAGTGAACATTGTGCACAAGTATCTGTGTTCCTGATTTTTTTTGACTACATACCTAGGAGTGGAATTACAGGATTATATGATAATTTTATGTTTATCTTTTTAAGGATCTTCATGCTGTTTTCCACAGTGGCTGTATCATTTTATAATCCCACCAGCCATGGATGATGTTTCCAATTTTTTGACCTTCTCCCCAGCAACTGCTGTTTTCCAATTTTTAATCAGATCCCTCTTAGTGGGAGTGAAGTGATATTTCATTTGGTTTTGATTTTCATCTCCCTAGTGACTAATGACATTGACTATCTTTTCATGAGCTTGTTGGCCATTTGTGTATCTTCATTGCTGAAATGTCTGTTCAAGTCCTTTACCCATTTTTTCATTGGGTTGTTTGTGTTTTTTATGTTGTTGTTAAGTTGTAGAAGTTTTTTTTTTTTTTTTTATCTATTCTGGATACTAAAACATTATCAGATATGTGATTTTCAAAAACTTTCTCCCAATCTGTAGATGATGTCTTCACTTTATTGAAAAAGGCATTTGATGAGCAAAAACGTTTAATTTTAATGAAATCCCATTTATCTCTTTTGTCTTTCGCTGCTTATGCTTTCGGTGTGATATATAAGAATCCATTGTTAAAAACTAGGTCATGAAATATTACCCCTATGTTTTCTTCTAAGAGTTTTATGGTTTTAGTTATTACATTTAGGTCATTGCTCCATTTTGAGGTAATTTTCATATATTGTGTTAGGTAAGGGTCCAGGTACATTTCTTTGTTTGTGGAAATCCAGTTGTCCCAGCACCATTAATTACAGAGACTATTCTTTCTCCATTGAATGGACTTAATACTCTTTTTGAAGATAAGTGAACATTGATGTATGGATTTATTTCTGAACTCTCAATTCTATTACATTAGTCAATATGTCTATCATTATACCCATACCAACTATTTTGATTACTGTATCTTTATAGCATGTTTCGAGATCAGGACTGTGTCCTTCTACTTTGTTATTTTTCAAGGTTGCTTTGATACAATCCTGACCCACTCCTTTCCTGAATTTAAGCCATGCAGTATCCCCTTGTTCTGTTCAAATGACTGCCCCTTGGTCTATGTACAGGCTTCTCACGAGCACATTTAAGTGTTCTGGAATTCCCATTCTTTGCAGTGTTATCCTTAATTTGCCATGATTCATACAGTGGAATGACTTGGCATAATCATTAAAACACAAGTAAACATATTTCTGCTATTCTCTGCTTTCAGCCAAGATTGTCACCCATTGATGTACTGCTGCAACTACTTTTGAATTATCTTCAGCAAAATTTTACTTGCATATGATATTATTGATATTGTTCGATAATTTCTGCATTCTGTTCGATCATCTTTCTTTGGAATGGGCATAAATATGGATCTCTTCTAGTTGGTTGCCCAGGTAGCTGTCTTCCAAATTTCTTGGCGTACACAAGGGAGCACTTGCAGTGCTGCATCTGTTTGCTGAAACATCTCAACTGGTATTCTGTCAGTTTCTGGAACCTTGTTTTTTGCCAGTGCCTTCAGTGCAGCTTGGACTTCTTCTTTCAGTGTCATCAGTTCTTAATCATATGCTACCTCCTGAAATGGTTGAACGTCATCCAATTCTTTTTGGTAGTGTGACTCTGTGTATTCCTTCCATCTCCTTTTGATGCTTCTTGCGTTGTTCAATATTTTGCAAATGGAATCCTTCAAAATTGCAACTCAAGGCTTGAATTTTTTCTTCAGTTCTTTCAGCTTGAGAAATGCTGTTTGTGTTCTTCCTTTCTGGTTTTCTAACTCCAAGTCTTTGTACATTTCATTATAATACTTTACTTTGTCTTCTGTAGCCACTCTTTGAAATCTTCTGTTCAGCTCTTACTTCATCATTTCTTCCATTCACTTTAACTTTTCTACATTCAAGAGCAGGTTTCAGAGTCTCTACGGACATCTATTTTGGTCTTTTCTTTTTTTTCCCCATCTTTTTAATGATCTTTTGTATGACTTCATGTATGATGTCCTTGATTTCGTCTTACAATCTGTGTTGTCTTCAGTCACTAGTGTTCAGTGCATCAAATCTATTCTTGAGATGGTCTCTAATTTCAGTTGGTATATACTCAAGTTCATTCTTTGGCTCTTGCAGATTTGTTTTAATTCTCTTCAGCTTCAACTTGAAACTGCACATGAGCAATGGATAGTCTGTTCTGCAGTTGGCCCCTGGCCTTGTTCTGATTGATGATATTGATCTTTCCTATCGTCTCTTTCCACAGATATAGTTGATTTCCTTGTAGTGTATTCCATCCAGTGAGATCCATGTATATAACCATTTATGTTGTTGAAAAAAGGAATTTGCAATGAATAAATCATTCATATTTTTTTTGTCTTCTTTAATTTCTTTCAGTAATGTTTTATTGTTGTCTGTGTACAAGTATTTCACTTCCTTGTTTACATATATTGCTAGGTATTTTATTTTTTTAGATGCTATTTTAAAATGATTTTTTCTTTAATTTCATTTTCAGAAAGCTCATTGTTGATGTATACAAGCCAAATTAATTTTTATGTGTTACCTTGTATTCTGCCACTTGGCATAATTTATTTATTAATTCTGGTAGCTTTCTTGTGGAGTCTTTGGGGTTTTCTATATATGAGATCATGTCATCTGCGAAAAGGGATTGTTTTAGTTCTGCCTCCTTGATTTGGCTACCTATTCTCATTTTTCTTGCCTCATTACTCTGGTTTGGACTGTTAGTACAATACTGAAAAGCAGTGGTGAGAGCTGGCATCCTTGTCTTTTTCCTTGCTGAGTATGGTGTTAACCATGGGTTTTATAGATGCGCTATATCATATTGAGGATTATTATTTTTACTTTACAACTTACTTTTATTTTGTTCAAAATATTTTTTAACTTTAGATTTTCTTTTGATTTTTTTATCCCTTTTCTTTGACTCATGTGTTATGTAGAAATCCCAAAATCAAACCCTTTGCTGGTTGAGTTGATTCCAACTCGCAGTGACCCTATAGGACAGAGTAGAACTGTCCCACATGGTTTTCAAGGATGTAATCTTTACAAAAGCAGACTGCCATATCTTTCTCCCATGGCGTGGTTGGTGGGTTCAAATAACTGACCTTTTGGTTAGCCGCTGAATGCTTAGCCATTACACCACCAGGGCTCCTTGTGTTATGTAGACATGTGCTTAATCTTGAAGCATTTGGGGCTGTTTCAGTGACCTTCCTCTGAATTTTTGTTTTAATTCCTCTGTAGTTTGAGAACATATTTTGTATGATTTCCATTCTTTAAATCTGTTAAGCTTTGTTTTATGGCAAAAAATTGGTCCGTCTTGGTGAATGCATCATTTGAGGTTGAGGAGAATGTGCCTTCTGCTATTGTTGTATTGACTATTCTATAAATGTCAATTGGATCAAGTTGATTAAGAGTGCTCTTGAGATCAACTATATCCTTATGGTTATCTGCCTGTTTGATTTATCAGTTACTGAAAGTGGGATGTTAATGTCTCCAAAATTAATTGTAGATTTATCTATTTCTCTTTGAGTTCTATCAGTTTTTGACACGTGTTTTGATGCTCTGTTTTTAGGTATATACCTATATTTAACATTGCTATATATTCTTGAAAAATTGTGTACTTATACTAATTTCAGATGAAGACTTCAGAACAAGAAAAAATAGCAGAGACAAAAGGGAGCATTGCGTATGTTAAAGTGGTTAATTCTCTAAGAATTAACTGTTTGACGTTCTCTTGCTGTATTCTCATGTTAATTCATTCTAAGCTTTTTTTCTTTTTTGACAATTTTTTTATTTAGAAAAGTGTTCTAACAACTTCTATAAACGTGTTATTATTATTATTATTATTTTATGTTAGGTGCATTGTAATCATAGATTATACCTTGTTAGATAATTATTTCTGAATTTGGGGAGATTTGCTTTATGATCTTTTGAGTGCTAATTATTTGTAATATTTTTGCACAATTGTGAAAAATGTGTATCCTTTAATTGATGGGTATAAGTATTATACATATTTGTTAAATTCAGTTTGTTATAGTGCTTTTCATGTGTTTTATATGTTAGTCAACTTTTTGTCTGGTTTATCAATGACTAAAAATTGTATATGGAATACAGCACTATGATGGTGGATTTCATTTTCTCTTAAAATTATGTTCAAGTTTTGCTTGGTGTTTGTGAAGTTGTATTGTTGGGTCACTGAAGTTTAGAATTTTAGTATTTAGGCAAATTGAGATATTTATCTTTAAGTAATGGCCCTCTTTATCTTCAGTACACATATTTTGTTTTGTTTTATAGCCTGTATTTCTCTGGTATTAATGCAGATGATATTAATGAAGTTCTCTTTTGACTAGATTTCTTTGGTAAATCTTTCCCTTCCTTTTAAATATAGGCTTACTCTGGACTAATATTTTAGATGTGTCTTTTTAAAATAGTATGTATATAAAATACATCTCTGTTTTAAGTAATCAGTATAGACCTTTAAAATCTATTTAATTATTGTTATATTTGTCCTGAGTTATTTTGTCTTATTTTTATGGTGCTCTCCATTTGTCTTGCTCTTTTCAAATTTCTAGTTCTCTTAAAAATAATTTATTACCTTCTTTTAGATTAATTTTAACAATATTTTTCCATTTTCTCATTACTTCTAGAGAATATAAATGCTTTATCCTATCACTTGCTTTGAAGTTTTTACATGAATATTTAATGTAACAAATCTTTATATTTGATTAATAATCTCAAATTCCCTTCTGAGCAACACAATGACAATACAAGTTAAAATGTTCTGATTCTACTTAGCTTAAAAGTCATTCTTGTCTGTATTTTATATTTATCTCATATTATTTTTAAACTCCAAATATTTTACCTTATTTTTGTTGTTATTTTTTACATGTTCTCTTACTCATATGTTTACCATTTATTTTATTATTATTGCTTTTCCTATTTTGGACTACATATCTTGACTATACATTTTATTATTTCATTTAGTCAAGTCTCTGTATTAAACTTTCTCTGTTTTTCTAAACTGAAAATTTAAATTATTTTGAACTCATTCAGACAGATCATTTACTGATTCCTGAATTCTGGTTTTGCACTTATTTTTTCTTTACACACGGAAGATATTATTTTTGTTTACTTTATTTATTTTTAGTTTCTGTTTCACAGTTACACTCATTATTATTGACTAAAATATTTCATTATCTCTTGTTACCTGTAAGTGTTCATGTATAGAACTCAGTTTACAATCCTTTTTTCTTTTCTTTTATATGCGGGAAACAGGTTGATAATAAATCATTCAAACTAAAGCAAAGTCTTGCCATTATCTCTGCACAGAGATCTCTATCAGTCTCTCCACCCACCACAAGTCCTAACCCTGGAAACTGTCTTACATATAAAAGCAATAGCTACCAAGTCTTTCTGACTTAAATATGATTGGGTATACAAGAGTCAAAAGACATGTGAAAAGAAATTACATGAGAGAGAAAGATAAAATATATATACACTCAAACACACACATACACACAATCTGACCTTGGAAGATGGAAAAATTATTCAAGATCTTAGGACATTTTTAATTAATATCTTCATGATTTTCAAGAGAATTTTCCTTCATAAATCAAGAACATTATGCTATTTAGAGAGAACATTTGGACAACATGGAAGCCACCATAAAAATAAAAGTTTATGTTGCTAAAGTAATATAAAATTAAATTTGACTTTCTGTCTTTATCATCGTAAATGAGCACAAGCCATGGCTAAAGAAATAGTACAAGATGAAATGGAAGAAATAATATGTTAATAGAATAACTGATCTCCTTGACAGTAGCCTTCCTACTGTTTTCTCATATTTAGTAATGATTAAATTAAAAATTGAAATAAAATCTTCTTACTATGCAGAACTGCCATTTTAAGATGTGGTACTAAAATCACCTTTTTTTTTTTTTGTTTTTCTTCCTTTAGTGAACTTCAAACTTGAATTTAGAGCACAGATCTAATTTTTTACTATGATGTAATGTACTAATATTGAAACCCTGTGCTGCATTAACATGTCTTCAAAAATGTCAAAGTATAATTAGGTTTTACAAGGAGAAGTGAAACACTGAAAGGTTGTTCAGTCACAAAGAATTGCCAAGTTATCCCCTGTCTCAGGACCAGATTTATCTTTCCCATGCAGGTCCTTAAATTTCTAAAACTTTGTAAATGGATGAATTGAATAATAAGGAAATAATATAGCATTGTGTTTTGTATAGCAATAAACTTTGTGTTAAAGAACTATTGCAAGAAGTCTAAGAAATGACATCTAGACATTTATTATTAGAAATTAATGATTTACAGTTAAAATAGAAATAATTACAAAAAATGACAAGCTGGTAGGCAGTGTGCTTAGCTTTTTACATGCAACTTGTCTACCAAAAAAAAAAAAAAAAAAAAACCATTGCCATCACACTGATTCCAGCTCATAGCGACCATATAGGACAGAGTAGAACTGTCCCATAGGGTTTCCAAGGAGCAGCTGGTGGATTCGAACTGTTGACCTTTTGGTTTGCAGTCAAGCTCTTAACCACTAAGCCATCAGGGCTCAAGCATATCTATAGGTACACATTACTTTCCCATTTTACAGATGAAGATGCTTGGGCCTAAAGAAGAAAAACAACTTTCTCAAAGTCATAGAGCCAGGATTAGAGGCCAGATCTGGATGAATTCAAAGTGCATTCCCTTAACTATGCTCTGAATAAACCAAAGTGCTGTGGTATTCCATACTTAAACTTTTCATGAATTATTAGTGTTAGTATTATTTCTATATCATTAAATTGCAATTTAAATTTTTAAGATATATTTCTAGTAGTACATTTTAATATTTCTAATATTATTTTCTGTGAATTCCTTGAGAACAAGGACTTAATCCTTCATTTACTTTATCCAGACCAACTAGTAGAGTGGTCTTCACAGTAGAGATTCTCATAAAATTTAAAAGCTTAAGTCATGGTAAAAACTAAATGTAATTAAAAATTACACAAAATCTCTAAAAGGTAAATATTTCTTTGTGAAAATATAAGGAAACTAATGGAAATCTTTTTTTAGTAAAACTCTAAAAATTGAATATCAGTTTTTAAGTGCCTTAGTGATTTGATGACTGAAAACATGAAATGGAAGTCCCAAGAATCTCTTTTGAAACTGCTGGGAAGTAGATTGGAAAGATCTAAACAATAATTTACATTTTACATCTTTTTTTCCAAAATCTTTTTTTTTTCTGTTTTCAGTTTGCGTCCTCTTCCCTTACTACAGCTGAGTATATTCCACAGGCATATTCCATAGGATAAATATCACGTTATAGATGGTAAAAGAGAACATAATTATAATTTCAAAGAATCACATGAAAATAAAAGTATAAATTTATAATTCTTAAAATAATTATCTTTTTTCATGTAGTTGTAAAATATTGAACTTTTATTCCCTAGAAATATGTCTTTAAGGAACTTCAATAGGCAGTTGTTGTTGTTAGGTGCCATCAAGTCGGTTCCAATCTCATAGAGACCCTAAGTATAACAGAACAAATCACTGCCCGATTCTGCGCCATCCTCACAATCATTGTTATGCTGGAGCCCATTTTTGCAGCCACTGTGTCAATTCATCTTGTTGTGGGTTTTCCACTTTTTGGCTGACCCTCTACTTTACCAACCCTGATGTTCTTCTCCAGGGACTGGTCCCTCCTAATAATGTGTCCAAAGTATGTGAGACTAAGTGTCGCCATTCTTGCTTCTAATGAGCATTCTGGCTGTGCTTCTAAGACAGATTAGTTTGTTCTTTTGACACTCCATGGTATAGTCAATATTTTTCACCAATGCCATGATTCAAAGGCATCAATTCTTCTTTGGTCTTTCTTATTCATGCCCAGATTTCACATGCATATGAGGCAATTGAAAACACCAAGGCTTGGGTCAGGCACACTTTAGTCCTTAAAGTGACAGGTGTGCTTTTCAACACTTTAAAGCGGTCTTTTGCAGCAGATTTGCCCAATGCAATGCGTTGTTTGATTTCTTGACTGCTGATTCCATGAGCGTTGATTGCAGATCCAAGTAAAATGAAATCCTTGACAACTTCAATCTTTTCTCTACTTATCATGATGTTGTGAGGATTTTTGTTCTCTTTATATTGAGTTGTAATCTATACAGATGGATGTGTTCTTTGATCTTCACCAGTAAGTGCTTCAAGTCATCTTCACTTTCAGCAAGCAAGGTTGTGTTATCTGCATGTTGCAGGTTGTTAATGAGTCTTCCTCCAATCCTGATGCCCCGTTCTTCTTCATATAATCCAGCTTCT
Organism: Trichechus manatus latirostris; assembly: GCF_000243295.1. Classification (NCBI taxonomy): domain Eukaryota; kingdom Metazoa; phylum Chordata; class Mammalia; order Sirenia; family Trichechidae; genus Trichechus; species Trichechus manatus. The sequence continues at coordinate 8,483,924 of NW_004444031.1, forward strand.
CAGATTATTTGCTCAGCATACAGATTAAATAAGTATGGTGAAAAGATACAACCCTGACACACATCTTTCTTGGCTCTAAACAATGTAGTATCCCCTTTTTCTGTTTGAAGGACAGCCTCTTAGTCTAAGTACAGATTCCTCAAGAGCACAATGAAGTGTTTTGGAATTTCCATTCTTAGCAATGTTATTCATAATTTGTTATGATCCACACAGTCAAATGCCTTTGTGTACTCAATAAAACACATATAAACATCTTTTTGCTGTTCTCTACTTTCAGCCAGGATCCATCTGACATCAGCAATAATATCCTTTGTTCTACGTCCTCTTCTGAATCTGGCTTGAATTTCTGGTCATTCTCTGTTAATGTACTGCTGCAACCACTTTTGAATGATCGTCAGAAAAATTTTACTGTATATTGATACTAATGATATTTTTCGATAATTTCTGCACTCTGTTGGATCACCTTTCATTGGAATGGGCACAAATATGGATCTCTTACAGTTAGTTGGCCAGGTAGCTGTCTTCTGAATTTCTTGGCATAGACAAGTAAGTGCTTCCAGCACTGCATCCATTTGTTGAAACATCTCAGTTGGTATTCTGTCAATTCCTGCAGCCTTGCTTTTCACCAATGCCTTCAGTGCGCTTGGACCTCTTCCTTCAGTACCATCAGTTCTTCATCATATGCTGCCTCCTGAAATGGTAGAATGTAGGCCAATTCTTTTCAGTACAGTAACTCTTTGTATTCCTTCCATCTTCTTTTGATGCTTCCTGCCTCATTTAATATTTTCCCTATAGAATTCTTCAATATTGCAACTTAAGGCTTGAATTTTTTCTTCAGTTCTTTCAGTTTGAGAAATGCCTAGCATTTTCTTCTCTTTTGATTTTCTATCTCCAGGTCTTTGCACATTTCATTATAATACTTTACTTTGTCTTCTTGAGCTGCCCTTTGAAGTCTTCTGTTCAGTTCTTTTACTTCATCATTTCTTCCATTTGCTTTAGCTACTCCACATTCAGGAGGAACCTGGGATATGCAGATGACACAACCTTGCTTTCTGAAAGTGAAGAGGACTTGAAGTACTTACTGATGAAGATCAAAGACTACACCCTTCCATATGAATTATACCTCAGTAAAAAGAGAAAAAAAATCCTCACAGCTGGGCCAATAAGTAATATCATGATAAACCAAGAAAAGACTGAAGGATTTCATTTGACTTGGATCCACAGTCAACACCCATGGAAGCAGCAGTCAAGAAATCAAAGGACGCATTGCATTGGGCAAATCTGCTGCAGAAGACCTCTTTAAAGTGTTGAAAGGCAAAGCTGTCAGTTTAAGGACTAAGGTGAGCCTGACCCAAGCCATGGTGTTTTCAATCACCTCATATGCATGTGAAAGCAGGGCAATGAATAAAGAAGACAAGAAGAATTGATGCTTTTGAAGTATGATGTTGGCAAAGAATACTGAATATACCATGGCATGCCTAGAGAAAGAACAAATCTGCCTTGGAAGAAGTACATCCAGGATGCTCCTTTGAAATAAGGATGGCAGGACTTCGTCTCACATTCTTTGGACATATTATCAGGAAAGATCAATCCCTGGAGAAGGACATCAAGGTTGGTAAAGTAGAGGGTCAGCCAAAAAGAGGAAGACCTTCAACAAGATGGACTGACACAGTAGCATAACAACAATTGTGATGATATCACAGGACAGGGCAGTGTTTCACTCTGTTGTACATTGGGTAGCTATGAGTTGGAATCGACTGGATGGCACCTAACAATAATAACATGCCTTCACTTATAATTTAATTTTACATGTAAAACTCGACAACAGTATTAACAAATGTTGCTTGAGGTAAAAAACAGATACTGGTGTCAAGATAACTAGCATTTACAGTTGTTTTTGATTAATATTGGTTGAAGTCAGTCTTTGCTAATTAATATACTAGGAAATGGAAAAAACTATCACTGGTATTGCAAATCAATATCGATGTACTATACACACAGTATAAACAGAGTCAGCCCCAGGAATGGCAACATTAGTTTTTGTCTTCATTCCATCACTTACAATATTTTAAGAGAAACCATTTTCTTCTTCTTTAAATGGTTTAATCATTGTTTAAAAAGAAGAATGTCAAAGTAATGGTTGCTCGATATTTGAATCTATAACTTTTGCTAAACAGTCTGGAATAAACTTGTCGTAGTATCTAGTTATAACAAATTATGTCACATAGATGCAAATCTGTCTTTTATACCTGTGCATTATCATTGGTCAGAAAATTCTGCTTATTACATTTTCCCAAATATATACACACTAATTTAATTTTACACCTTGAAATGATTTAAAAAAAAAATTTGTTGTGTTCTCCATTAGAGCATTTAAAAATTATTTCTCATATGTTGTATTCTGCCTGTGGTATTTTATGTATGGATGGCAATACTCTCATAAAATATGCCATTGAATTAATAAAGAAATTTTATTTGGAAACAGCTTCTGTCACTTGAATAAATGCAAATAATAAAATTGCTAGGATGAAAATCTTGTTAAAGAGCACCTCATTTTAGGTTTCATTAACATTGCAAAGGATATGTAAGAGTGTTAAAAATCAATCTGGGCAAAGTCATTATTCTTCAAATACAAGACTTTCTAGAAATATTTATGACCATAATCACATTGTTTTCAGAGTAATGAATTTTATAGGTTACAAAACATCGTTTATTTAAATATGGCTGTGAAAGTGTTTAGCTGTTACCGTGGACATGTAATAAGCAACAGAGATTTACTGGACGATTCATCCTAACAAAACATATAATGATATGCAAAAAGTAACTAATTGTATTAGAATTTTCTTGTATTTTGCTCAATCAAGCTGATTGACTTGATTAAACCACCAAATATGTTAATAAACACAGTGTATTTCTATTATTGTATGAGTATATCCTTCATAAATAATTGTACTGTAGCCGCCTCTCCTGCTAGCTAATTAAATCCATTAAGATAGTAAAAGGACTATGTGATTGTAAGTAAGACTAATATTTGGTTTCACTTTAAACCATTATTTTTTCCAAAATGGAAGTGGAAAACCACAGTAAGTAATTATCAAATGGGGAAAAGCAGAGCCTCAATGCCAAGATAAACCAACAGAAAAAAATGTGAGTATATCTTGGAAGATAAATTAGAAATATCTACAGAAAATAAAATAATTGAATAGATGTAACAAAGCCAGGAGCACATTTAAGTAAATATGTGTAGGAAATGTTCAACTATGTATGGGAAAATTTTCAGGAAATACATCTGAAATTGTATATAATATTGAAAGGTTTTCCTATATTTCTCATTGACTTTCAGAGCTATCAGTTGTACATAGAAATTATCTGTTCCTTGTTTCCCTTTCAAAATATTTCTATTGTGTTTATTTTACCATATTTCACCTTTATCAATAGTATTTGATACTAGAGAGCCAGATTACAGAAAGAATGAGAGAAAGAAAGAATATTAGATTTTGACAAGGGCCAATCTGATCACTAAGAGAAGTTATTCAAATGGAAAGATTTAAGAAAAAATTGAAAGTATGAAAAACATGTCTGGTTGTAACCATGACTAAAGAGTCTGGTTATTTCACGATCTCAAACTTCTAACTCATTAGAAATATATTGTTGCAGAAGACATGTCATTAACATAAAACATACTTATGATAAGGATTAATGTGTCCCCATCATCCATAATATTTGTAATTAACAAGGAAGAAGCATCTTTTCTGGAGAAATGAGTGATTTGTTTAGTGTCAAAAAGCTTGTCAGAGGAATCATATTTTGATTTTTCCTTAAATATACATGGAATTTGAACTAATTAACATTATTAGAGTTATTAAACTTATGTCATAAGTCCAATGTGGCAGTGAGGTGGGATCGTAAATCAGTTAGAAGTAACTTCCAAACAGTGTACCATTATAGTGATTCTATTCTTTGTATGGCTCTATAACATTAAAAAAAAAAAGAAGTAGAAGATATATGAACAGATATTTTTATAATGCCACATGCCTATGCAGAAATGTCACTAGAATTATCTTAATACAAATGAAAATCTTGAATACTAGATTTTTAAAAATTTAAAAAGCATTTTAAAGAAATCAGTTTATTCTGACACTAATGTAGCTTATGTAGATGATAATTAAGAATGGTAAGATTATTGCTTATTTTGTATTTTATTGTAAATGCATAATTTTAATAGACATTTAATTTTACTTTTATGATGCCTGTGTGAGTTATCTATTGCTGCATAACAAATTACCCCAAAATTTAGTGACTTAGAACAAAAAAATTCATTATCTCACATTTTCTGTAGGTTAAGAATGCAGAATGTGGGCACAGCTTAGCTGGGACCTCTCTTCAGTGTTTCTCAAAATCTGAAATCAAGGATTCTTTCAGGGCTGGGGTCCCATCTGAACACTCTTTTGTGGGATAGTCAGCTTCCAAGGTCACCACATGGTTGTTGACAGAGTTCAGTTCATTAAAAGTTGTTGGACTCAGGCCATAGTTCCTCACTGTCCTTGACTGGTGACTGCTCTCAGTTCCATGCCATTAGAGCTTCCCCATAAGGCATCTCACAACATGGCACTTTGCTTCATCAGAGCACCACATGAGAAAAACCGGAGAGAGGTAGAAAGGGTCCATGCAAAAGAGAAGTTAGGCTTTTATAATCAAATCTCAAATGCAACATTCCATCTCTCTTTCCATATTCTATCAATTAGAAGCAAATCACTAGGTCCAGCCCATGTGAGTGTGAATGCCAGGAAGCAGGGATCATTGGAAATCATCTTAGGAGGCTGTCTATCACAAAGTCTATACTTTAAAAAAAAGGAAAGCCTGTTTTTGAAATAAACTTAAACATTTTTATTTTCCCAGTCTATTTTTCTCATTAACTTACTATTGACTCATGATGGACAAATTCAATGATATTTTGACTTATAAACTGGTAATATTTTTAATAAAGATTTCCTAAACTATTTTCTACATTGCAGCATTTACTAAGTGAATTATTTTTAGTAACCAGTTGTTGGTTGGATAACCTACTCTTTTAGAAAATATTATGCATTTATTTATTGCTTTCTGTCATACAGAATGTTCAGGACATAATTTACTACTATTAATAAAAATATAATGCCCTTTATTATAAATTACATATTGCCAATTTTAAAGAATACTTTTCTTGATTTTTACTGACCTCTCATATTGGTAGCAAACTTCAGCTTACAATTTAATCATAATTTGAAAAAAAAAAAGACAATATATAAATTCTTGATCATTATTCACTTCAGCAAAGAAATTACTTACACCATTGATGAATGAGTGTAGTTTTGACGTGAATGTTAGTTCATAATTTTGTTTATTTAGCTGGTAGGATAGAAATGAAACAACCAAGAAATATTTTGGCAATTCATTCAATGACGTGAACATGTTCTTTGATAAGTCAGATGATAGGTGTTGATTACTAAGATAATATTTTCTCCTTTGCATACGTGTGTGCTATTCATAATGTAATGGCTGCAGAAATGGCACATTTTAAAGTTTAAACTGCATTGTTAACATTTTTCCCATCACTTCCTTAAGTGTAGAAAATAAAAAATAAGTAAGTCAAGTTCTTATAGCCAGTGATTGCCAAATTCCCTGGCATAGATATTCCTATCATGGCCTATTTCAATCTGCCAACATGATGTCACTTACTGCAGAGTTTGGAAGTACCACACTGCAGTTTAGTATTTCTCCTGTACAGATAAAGTAGTGATAAATAAATCCAAGCATATAGATAAAAGTAAACATAGAAAAATTACAAGAAATAGATGAGTCTAGAGTATTTACCACCTTTGTTTTTAATATAATATATAATTGTATGCTTACATACTCAAGTTTTTAATAAAGGGTGTGTTTAAAAACAAACATAAAATCCCTGAGAAATTAGCAATCGACTATCGCGAGCCAGGAAAAGTTGGCGCAAGTACATCTTTGTTGATTTACTCCAATTTTTTTGATATACGAGCTCTGAAGAAGCTACTGGGCTTGTTGCTCATAACATTTTCTACTAAAATAAGTAGTGACTTAATAGCAAGTAGCTTTGTGAAAAATAGGAATGTCCAGTTATCTTGCTCTACTTTTACATTATTTATTTTAATCATATGGATGAAGATAAACGTTTGCTACAATTATTCTCAGGCAAACTGTCCCAAAAAAACATGAAGAAGGTAGGGTTTAAGGATACTTACTAACTTGACTTGCACACAAATGATCCTTAGTCCCCATTTATGAAATACAGAGAAATAATATTTATCTTATTGGGATGATAACAGAATTAAATTAATTGATGTAGCCAAGTACTCATAGTGAGATTATAGGTCAGAAACCAAGTAGGCAACTCCTCAAGCAATATGACCCAGTGAGAAGTTTAGGAAACATCTCTATTATGTTGATTAATTGATCTGTTTTTAAGCTATGACCCCTGCCCCATCCACACATATACACCCAGATTAGAGCCATACTATAAATTTGGCAGATAGGTTATCCTAGCTGATGCGCAGAATGTGTGGACAGAACAGATTTTGATGCAGCAGTGGTAACTCCTGAGAGGAAGTACCAGATTTTTTTTAAATCTTATTTCAGTTTAAAACACTTGAGAGAAGCACTTTCTTCAAAGTAGAGAAACAAGCTCAACAAATATTCATGGAATTTAATATTCCTTCCCTAAAGCAAAATAATCTTGCTATGGTAAAATAAGCAATCTGTTTCTATATTGCAACAGCAATATGTACCTATATATTGTGTAATTCACAATATATAGCTATAGTAAATCAACTGTAATTCCAAATCTATTTGAAATAAACTTCAACTTGTCAATGCTAAAACGTTCTATAAACATCAACTAAAAAAATAACTATAAAATTTACATGCTATCATTTTCCATGTAGTAGAGTAAAACTTATTATTTTAAGTACTTACTCTGTATAAAGAAAGAAGCAGTTCTAGCAAAGCTGCACTTGGGAGCTTATGTCACCGTATCTGTAAAGATTATGACTCTCCTTAAATCCCATTTTTAACAATTTCTAATACATTTTCTTCTATTCAATGTTAAAGATAAGTTTTTGTTTGTTTTGGTTTGTTTTATTCTAATATCCTCAGATTTTACATAGGGAAGTGTGACCCCAAGCAAGCCATATTATACTAAACATAGTATTAAGACCCCTTAGCAGAAGTAATATTGTCTCTAAGAACCATGGACTTAAAGAGAGTTGATGTTGTTGCTATTGTTGAGTCAGTTCCAACTCATAGCGACCCTGTGAACAACAGAACAAAACACTCCCCAGTCCTTCTTCATGCTCACAATCATTGCTATGTTTGAGCGCATCGTGGCAGCCACTATGTCAGTCCATCCTCTTGAGGATCTTCCTCTTTTTTGCTGACCCTCTACTTTACCAAGCATGATATCCTTCTCCAGGGGCTGGTCCCTCTTGATAACATATCCAAAGTCTGTGAGACATAGTCTTACTATCCTTGCTTTTAAGGAGCATTCTGGCTGTACTTCTTCCAAGACAAATTTGTTTGTTCTGATAGTCCGTGGTTTGTTCATTATTCTTTGCCAGCACCGTAATTCAAATGCATCAATTCTTCTTTGGTCTTCTTTATTCAGTGGCCAGCTTTCACATGCATATGAGGCATTTGAAAACCCCATGGCTTGGGTCATGTGCACCTTAGTCCTCAAAGTGAATTCTTTGCTTTTTAACACTTCAAAGAGGTCTTTGGAAGCTAATTTGCCCCCTACAATATGTCATTTGATTAACTCTTGACTGTTGCTTCTGTAGGTGTTGATTGTGGATCCAAGTAAAATGAAATCCTTGGCAACTTCAGTATTTTCTGTTTATCATGATGTTGCTTATTGATCCAGTTGTGAGGATTTTTGTTTTCTTTATGTTGAGGTGTAATCCACACTGAAGGCTATAGCCTTTGATCTTCATCATAAAGTGCTTCAAGTCCTCTTAGCTTTTAGCAAACAAAGTTGTGTCATCTGCAAATTGCAGGTAGTTATTGAGTTTTCCTCCAGTCCTGATGATCGTTAAAAATTCATCCCCATTCTTAGGAAAGCATCTCGAAATATATTTTTATTCTCAGTCAACAACAATATTAGTATATAATTGTTGTTGTTGTTGTTAGGTGCCCTCAAGTCAATTCCTACTCATAGCGACCCCATGTACAACAGAATGAAACACTGCCTGGTCCTGCGCCATCCTTACAATCCTTGCTATGCTTGAGCCCATGCTTGCAGCCACTGTGTCAGTCCATCCCACTGAAGATCTTCCTCTACTTCACTGACCTTCTTCCCTACCAAGCATGATCTCCTACTCCAGGGACTGGTCTCTCCTGATAACATGTCCAAAGTATATGAAACGTAGTCTCGCCGTCCTTGCTTCTAAGGAGCATTCTGGTTGTAATTCTTCCAAGACAGATTTGTTTGTTCTTTTGGCAGTCCATGGCATATTCAATATTCTTCACCAATGCCATCAAAAGACAAATGACAAACCAAGAAAAAATATTTGCAACTTATATCATAAAGTGGTAATCCTCTTGTTATATATAGAGTATCTATAATTAGATAAAAATAAAATGAAAATATCTATAGAATCACTTGCAAATGATACACAAAGATATTTTGCAGTAACAGATATGAATATTATTCTTAAATATATGAAAAAATTCTTTTTATGGATTGAATTATGTCCCCCAAAAATGGATGTCAACTTGGCTAGGCCACGATTCCCAGTTTTGTGTGATTGTACACTGTTTTGTCATCTTCTGTGATTTTCCTGTTTCGTAAATACTACCTCTATGATGTTAATGAGGCAGGATTAGAGACAGTTATGTTAATGAGACAGGACTCAATCTACAAGATTCAACTGTATTTTGAGTCAATCTCTTTTTAGATATAAAAGAGAGAAGCAAGCAGAGAAACAGGGGGACGTCCTACCACCAAGAAAGCAGAGCCAGGAGTGGAGTGTGTCCTTAGGACCTGGGATTCCTGCCCTGAGAACCTCCTAGACCAGGGAAAAATTGATGACAAGGACCTTCTCTCAGAAGCAACAGAGAGTAAAAGGCTTCACCTGGAGCTGGCACCCTCAATTTGGACTTCTAGCTCGTAGGCTGTCAGAGAATAAATCTCTGTTTGTTAAAGCCATCCACTTCGAGTATTTCTGTGATAGCAGCACTAGATAACTAGACAATTCTCTATCTCTGTAGAAATATAAAAATGAAAAATTAAACTATTCAGTTTTTTTTTGCTCTCAGAATCACAGTTCAGAAAACTTGATTATAAGCTCTGTGAAGAGGCTGAAGGGAAATGAAATTTAGTATGCTGTTGGTAGACAATGCTTCTGCAATGTCACGAAAGTAACCATAGTTTGAGCTAGTAATTCTACTTAGGGAAATTTATCCTGCAGTCATATATTATTATATACTCTTTATTTACTTATGGTTAATTATCCTATGGGGATATAATATTCAAATACACTCATTTACTCATTAAACATTCTTGAATTTCAAAAGTTTGGAATCATCCTAAATGCCTGTCAGTTTGGGAATAGGTTAAATCTTGACACAGCAGTGTGACTGACTGTAATAAAACCAAAAACCAATCCTATTGCTATTAAGTCAATTCTAACTCATGGTGATCCCATATGTTACAGAATAGAACTGCTCCATAGGGTTTTTTTTTTTTTTTTGGGCTATAATCTTTATGGAAGGAGATCAACCGTAGGCTAGTATTCAAGTGCAGTTCGCACCACCCAGGCACCTGTTGGACTATAATACAGCTCTAAAAAATAATGAGACAACACCTTAGACACTGAAATGGAAAAATCTCCATGTTAACCAATAAAATCAGAAAATATTTATCACAGTATGCTGCTTTTTAATAAAAGTGTATTAGTGTTTGTGTGTGTGTGGGTGTATACAGGCACACACAGGCACACACATGCACATACATACACATATATGTATATGTGTATATTATATTTACTTGTACATGTAAAAGACACTCTAGGAACAATGACACGAACAAAAAGTAATAACAGTGGTGAACTATGTAGGAAGAAAATGGGAAATAAGAGGAGGAAGCAATAGAGTGGGAGATAGATTTTTCACAGTATATTCATATATATACATATATACATATCAGATACATACACACATATACTTACATGTATATATGTATAATCTTATAAAACTATTTTCTATGGATTCACATTTTTGAAAATTAAAAACCAAACAAAATATTTTGTTTAGTAAAGGTAGAAAAGTTGCATGTCTAGAAAAATAAAGGTGTGACAACATTCAATAAAATAATGAGCAAGTTAGTGAGGTAAAGGAGATTTGGGGCCTGGATATGACTGCTCCTTATCTACCGCGTGGAAAACAACATAACCTCTCCTTTAAATGAATAGTCCACCAACTTTGGAGCTAAAGGTTCACCTTGATAATCTGGTCTTTCTGTTACTAACGCCCCTCTGCCTTTGCTACTGCTTATACGTCTTCACGATAGTCATCATCATTGCTATCTTTTGCTCTTGGTGGCTTAAATACTTTACATGAACTGACCCATTTAATTTTTCCAACAAACCTCTTGAAGAAAGTTTAATTTATCTCCTTTTTACCGATGTAGAAGTGGAAGCACATAGTGGCACTATGATTCCAACTCAGGCACTTGGCCAGTGTCCCTGTGACACTAACACACCTCCTACAATTTTATCATGAAATGTTTCAATAAGTGAAAAATTATACAGTATAAGAGACACGCATGGGCTTACCATATGGACTTATATAAATTTTTGCATTTCATCATAATTGTTTCAGATTTTTTTTCTAAATGTAAAATTTTACCAGAAGAGGAATTAAATATACTTACTTTTTCCTTTTAACTTTTAGATTCATGTAACAGTTTCCATTTCTTCTAGTCATACCTTCCAAGAACTGTGCAAAGTGTTTCCGTCCTCCCTCACTCCCACCTGAGCTACAACCAAAAGTTGCTGAAGCAGAAAGAAAAAAAGCAAAGAGAAAGAACACTGCGCCTGACTGGGGCATCAGATTGCAGAAGGAAAGGCAGCTGAAGGTAGGGAGGGGCAGACAGAGGAGAACGCTGTGATTTATAAAGAAAATGCCAATTTCATTAACATATTCTTATAAATAATGCATTCATGAATATTTTCATATTCAGGAACATTTTCAATAATAGAATAGTAAATGAACATAGTAAAAGTATATGTAAAAGAATATATAACTGAAAATACTAAAAATATAATCTTCAAGATATTGAATGAATATGCCATAGAATCACTTTAAGGAATATTTTATTTTTGAATGCTTCAAGTAGTAAAATGATTAAACATACTTCTTTTTTTAAATAAAAGATTAATATTTCAAGAGGTCAACATGTCAAAAAAAATCAATGCATTTGCAATCATAAACCCAACAACTTTTTATATAACAGGAATAGTTTGCCTTAAAATATGTATACAAAAGAAAAAGGAAATGTCAAGATAATTTTGATGAAGAATAACAAATTAATGTGATTCAACTTCTGAATACGAAAACATACGAAGAAAACATTAAAGACAGTGTAGTATGACTCAAAGACGGGCCAGTACAGTATCTAGTTAGGATAGATAGCTGAGAAAGGGACCCACAGATTAAAAAATAAAAATAAAAAACTTTTTATATTAGAGTTGGCATAAGTAATCATTTGGAAAACAATGACATGGTCCTCAGAAAATTAGTAGAGCATATGAAAACAAAAATAAAATTAGAGCTTTACCTCACCCTACACACAGAAATAAAGTCATAGGAGGTTAGAACTAGATGTAAAGAAAAAGTTTCTTCTTTTAGAAGAAATGTAAGAGATGTTAATATCACCCAGGAGCTGGGATTTTCTTCAAAGTTACCCAAGGAGAACACATCATTAGGTAAAAGATAGGTGATTATTTATTATCTGCTGCTTCTGTTTTTTCTTTTAAGGAGCCCTGGTGATGCAATGATTAAGCACTCTGCTGTTAATTACAAGTTCAGTGATTCGAACCCACTAGCAAGGGAGAAAAGATCTAGCAATCTATGCCTGTAAAGATTACATCCTAGGAAACCCTATAGGACAGTTCTACTCTCCTACAGGGCCTTAAGAATTGGAATCAACTGGCCGGCACACAGTAATATTAAAATATCATATAAGAGTCTAAGGAATGTGGTTTTCATCCTCTGCCAAATTAAAAACAATTCTAGACTTAGACAGGGAAAGCTTTATCCCTTTCAAATCCATATTACTTTCTCCTTTTAATTTTTTTTTTTGATACTATGTGTTTTCAGTAATGGAAGGTATGCTGAATCAAGACATCTTTCTGAATTTATGCTATGAAATATGGATTTTGATATATATTTTCTGGGGACACATGTCCAAAAAACGCACCGAATCATCGTGCTATGATTTGTGGGACGAAAGTGTCCCAACGATCAATGGAAAGCACAATTTATTGCGGGCACCTTCCACTTGGTTACATTGGGCATTGCTGGTTTTCCAAATATGACACACGTACACACAAAAAAACCCAAACCACCAGAGCTCCCTAACTATTAGAAGAAACCATAAGTATGCTTACAAGGCTTATCTAGCTGTACAAATGCCAACAGAGAGAAAAGTTTGACCCAATCACACCTTCTGGATGCACTGCATCATACATAAGCCTTCTATCTTAGTGAATTTTTGCCAAATAACGTTTCTTTTGTTTTTCACTGTTACACAAGCCACCACTGGAGGGCAGTATATGCTTTAAGTGGGACAAGTAGCCTTCTGAGAAACCTGAAAACGTTTGTGGGTGCATTCTGTCCCAAGATCCAATAAACGGTTATTCCAAAAGAAAGACTACTCCAAAAAGGAGATCCCTCCGATCTCAGGATTATGCAAGTATTTCAAAATCAAATGGAAAAGTGTTTTCTTTTATAGGTTGGGAAGAATAGATAAAGCTTTAACAGAAACTTTTGAGGGGAAGTTAGATAAACCAGGGGAGATGACCAGTGGGGTCTGACTGCACACACTGTGTTCAGCTGATTCTGAGGATAAACTGATAAGATGGGCACATCTTGCTTTTCAAGTGCTTGCTCAGGCTTGGGGCAAGCAAAAGTCAGGAGCTTGTAGAATGCAAAGATGCCTGACTGAAGTTTGGTGAAAACAAAGCAGAGAGTAAGAAATAAGCTATTGAATACTTAGTCATTTAATAATCTCACATTCAAGGCTAATTTTTGTTGTTGTTAGGTGCCATTGAGTTGGTTCCAACTCATAGCAACCCCGTGTACAACAGAAAGAAACACTGCCTGGACCCGTGCCATCCTCACAACCATTGCAATGTTCGAGACTGTTGCTGCAGCCACTGTGTCAATCCATCTCATTGAGGGTCTTCCTCTTTTTTGCTGACCCCCTGCTTTACCAAGCATGATATTCTTCTCCAGGGAAATCTCGCCATCCTCACTTGCAAGCAGCATTCTGGATGTACTTTTTTTAGCAAAGATTTTTTCGTTCTTCTGGCAGTCTGCAGTATATACAATATTCTTCACCAACACCATAATTCAAATGCATCGATTCTTAACTGCCCAGCTTTCACATGCAAATGAGGTGATTGAAAATACTATGGCTTGGGTCAGGCACACCTTAGCCCTCAATTTGACATCTTTACTTTTTAACAGTTTAAAAAGTTTTTTTGAAGCCAGTTTGGCCAATGCAGTATGTCTTTTGATTTCTTGACTGTTGCTTCCATGAGCATTGATTGTGGGTCCAAGTAAAATGAAATCCTCTACAATTTTAATATTTTCTCCATTTATCATGATATTGCTTATTGGTCCAGTTGTACAAGGCTAATTAATATATATTTAATTTGAGGGATTAATCATGTAGTTTATTATAATAACATTTCAAAGCCTCCTGACTTCCTTCCTGTTGCTTTGGAGTTTGACTTTTTTATGTCTTATCTTTCTAAAAGTTGCAACCAATTTCATGGGTCTTAATTAGTATTTGTTTCAAACAAAATTTTATTATTTATCTATGACTGGATTTTTTCCAATGCGTTTATTTTTTCTTTAATTTAACAACTTTTAATATTCTTTCTCATATGCCTCAAATGACACATCAGACATAATTTTTATATTTAAAAAATAAAATTTTAGATTTCAGTATTTCATATGGAACAATATTATTTTAGTTTCATATGAGTCAATAAAGATCCTTTTTTATTTTTAATTTAACAAAAGAGAATTTATAGAAAGAATATTAGAATTCACAGAATTGATGAGGATGCTTAGAAATGGCTTGGGAATGGTCAAGAAGAAAACACTTCTGAGGGTTGAGGGGCAGAGTGTTGAAGGGGGTCTCAAATATGCCAAACTAATTGCTATACCTACAATTTATTTGTAGTGTAATGTTTTCCTTTTATGAAAAAATATATATATATATATCTGTTATGGATTTAACTTTGCCCCTCACAGTGTGTTGGAATCCTGACTCCTATACCTATGGATGTAATCCTATTTGGAAATAGGTTTTTTGTTATGTTAATTAGATCCAGTAGCCAAACCCAAACCCATTGCCATCTAGTTGATTCCGACTTATAGTGACCCTATAGGACAGAGTAGAACTGCCTCGTAGGGTTTCCAAGGAGCACCTGGTGGATTCGAACTACCATCCTTTTCGTTAGCAGCTGTAGCTCTTAACCACTACGCCACCAGCGTTTCCAGATCGAGTAGGGTGAGTTATAAATCTAATCATTTCTGAGTTTAAAAAGAGCAGATTAGACAGCCCGTTGTTGTTGCAGCTATTGTGTCAATCCATTTCATTGAGGGTTTACCTCTTTTTCAATGACTTCTACTTTACTAAGCATAATGTCCTGCAGTGATCAGTCCCTCCTGATTATGTGTTCAAAAGAAGCCAGATGAAATCTCCTAATCCTTTGTTCTAAGAAGTATCTTGCTGTGCTTCCTCAGATTTGTTTGTTCTTCTGACAGTCCATGGTATATTCAGTATTCTTTGCCAACACCACAATTCAAATGTGTCAATTCTTCTTCAGTCTTGCATTTTCCATCAATTCCTGCACTCTTGTTTTTTGCCAATGGCTTCACTGCAGCTTGGACTTCTTCCTTCAGTACTATCGATTCTTGATCATATGCTACCTCCTGAAAAATTTGAGCATGGACCGATTCGTTTCGGTACAGTGACTCTGTATTCTTCCATCTTCTTTAGATGCTCCCTGTGTTGTTCAATATTTTGCCCATAGAATCCTTCAAAATTGCAACTCGAGGCTAGAATTTTTTCTTCAGTTTTTTCAGCTTGAGAAAGGCTGAGCATATTTTTCCCTTTTGGTTTTCTAAGTTCAGGTCTTTGCAACAAACAGATGCCTTGCTGGAGGTGCTCACCAATCTATGCCAAGAAATTTGGAGGATAGCTACCTGGCCAACCAACTGGAAAAGATCCGTGTTTGTGCCCACTCCAAAGAGAAGTGATCCAACAGAATGCAGAAATTATCAAACAATATCATTAATATCACACAACAGGAAACAGCTAGAAATTCAAGCAAGGTTCAGAAGAGGATGTACAACAAGGGATATCATTTCTGATGTCGGCTGGATCTTTGCTGAAAGCAGAGAATACGAGAAAGATGTTTACTTGTGTTTTATTGACTATGCAAAGACATTCTACTGTATGGATCATAACAACTTTGGATAACATTGAGAAGAATGGGAATTCCAGAACATTTAATTGTGCTCATGTAAAACCTGTACATAGACAAAAAGGCAGTCATTCAAACAGAATAAGGGGATACTTCGTGGTTTAAAATCAGGAAAGGCGTGCATCAGGGATATATCCTTTCACCATATTTATTCGGTCTGTATACTAAGCAAATAATCTGAGCAGCTCAACTATATGAAGAAGAATGCAGCAGCAGGATTGGAGGAGGATTCATTAACAACCTGCAATACGCAGATGACACGACTTTGCTTGCTGAAAGTGAAGAAGACTTGAAGCACTTAAACTGATGAAAATCAAAGACTTCAGCCTTCAGTATGGGATACAGCTTAACATAAAGAAAACAAAAGTCCTCCCAACTGGCCCGATAAGAAACATCATGATAAATGGAGAAAATATTGAGAGCAAAACCACTGTGCAGTCAAATATCCCACCAGGATGCCAACCTTTCTCAAGTATTACAGTGGTTTACTTGGAATCTCTGTCACTTGACATTGGGAAGGAAACGCACCCCTCTTTCACAAAGAGAGAAAATTTACCACTTCTTTTTTACCCCTATTGCCCCACAGGTTAATACTCTCTTTTCTCTTATTCTCTTTCTTCTTCTGAATATTGATGAGAGTAGGGGTGGTAATTAGTACTGATATTAGTATCTTGTAGGGAGGTGTAAGCCTTGACTGCTAACAGCAGGTGTTATAACTTAAAATGTGGGAAAGCTAGTGATTTTTCCATTAATTTAGCCTATAGCCCAAATTCCAGGACCATGGGTATCAATAGTCTAATCTCTCTTTCTCTCCCTTCCCCCTCCTTTCTCTGAAATATTTCAATTATTGCTGCATTAGATCATTATACCTCTACCTTTATATATAAAACTTATGTTAAAAGAATTCCTCCTGTAACTGTTGAATTTCTACCCTTAGTAAGAATTTTAATGAAAGAAACAACATTCTGAATGCTTCCCTACTATGATAAAGAGAACATGCTAGTGAAATGGCCTCTTAATATCCTCCTGGTTTGATAGGGTTCCCCTTTGTTAAGGGTTCCCCAAGACAAATCTCAGTTTCCAGACATGCATTGTAGCAATAGCTTTTAGTGGAAATAATTCCTTTCTGGAGCAGTTTCTGTGGTTTTTGCTTCCGTATGATTTCCCAACAACTTCCAGGAGCAACAATTTTCAAGATGTTCTTGCCAGGACAGCGATGATAAGGCTAATCATGCTGTATGGTAATTATGGACTTTCCCATATTTATTTGAAATCTCTTACCATTCTAAACAGCAATTTAAATTCTCACTTATCATCTTTGAAGACATTGTCCCCTAAGTTTCCTGATAGCATTATGTGCATTCTTCAAAATTATACACTTTTTGCACCATGTTCCTCTACTCAAATTGTAAATGCTGGTGTCTTCCAAGACCTTTAGCCTAGTCCTTAAGATCTTCTGATCTTCATATCGATCTTTCCCAAAGCTAAGTAATAGAGTAACAGAGTTAAACTTTCAAAAAGGGTAATTTTCTCCTCTTTGTGAAGAAAGGTTGATTCTCTTTCCCAAAGTCAAGTGAGACCTTCCAAGAAAACCAATGTTAAACTTGAGAAAGGATGGCCCCCTGGTTGGATGTGTATCTGCACAGTGGTCTTGCTGTCCAATACCTGTACAAATCTGTGCATAGAAGAAGATACGGAGAGACTTTGAAGGAGTTATATATTTTATATTTCTATGACGTGAGATTCTCATGGTGCAAGAGCTCACCATGGAGGGTAGTTAGGCTGGAGTTTTCCTGTTGAAACCTCAAAAAGAGACATCAGGTTAGGGAATCTCAGTAGCATTGTATGCAGGGTGGACCTCATTTTGTGAGAGCTGGAGAGGAGAAAAAAGATGAACAAATTTGAGCTAGAGTTCCATTTTCTATATCAAGGCACTTTAGTAAGGAAGGCCCCCACAGGCTTCAGAAGAACAAACCCAGTACTGGAGGAGAGCCAATCAGGGTTAGTTAGAGAAAACAAATGACCAAAGCATGATGTTTAAGGATATTCACCTCCAGTATCTCTATCCTGCCCCAGGACCAGAGAGGAAACACATGGCAAGAGGCAGAGGGAAGCCCAAGAAGCACAGACTGTTTTCCTCTTCCACATAAAATCAATTGAAATATAAATAAATTATACTAAATTTCTAGTAGTGTTTGAGTATAGAATTTTAAGGTAATTAGAACTGAAATTTATGTCAGGGGATGAGTCTATTCTATCAATGAAAATACACTGCAAAATTATCAACAATGCCCACTTGTCATTAAGGGATATTCTACTAAATGGGAAAGCATGAGAGTAGAGGAGTCTACATGGTGGAACCAGTAGACCATTAATACAAGAAATAAAACAGCTTTATATTTATGCCTCTGGAGATTTAGGTGTCTAGAAATTCTCCAAAATAACATCGATTTGTGTAAACTGAAGCCCATTTTTACCATTAACTTTTGTTATAATTTTAGTTGTATTTATCTGTAGTTTCAATAGATCTTTGAGCATAAGTAGCATCTAACTAGTTTTCATTATTTGTACCTCAGTTTTTTTATTAGGATTTACTTGATAGTAAATAAACACTTTAAAACAATGTGAGGACTTTAATTAAATCAATCGTTTTAAATGTAGAAGATTTATTTCACATTGAAAATTACCATTCTTTAATTAATCTGTTTTATGACTCTATAATTCAGTACTTAGGAATGTTTGCAATTGGCACAAGTGTAATCTGAATTAATTAGATAATTATATAAAATCTGTATTTCATTTTCCCTGTGTAGTAGTAGGCACCAGAATTTTTTTTTGAACACTTCACATGGAGTAAATTTCTCAAGGACTATTAGATTGACTGATTGCTATTACTTTTAAAATACAGGACTATCAAAGTCGCTTGATTCAAGGATCCACTGATAAATATTTTAGCCAACATAAAGTACCAATTACATTCAGAGGGGGCACAAAATGATTTTCAAAGATAAAGTTTCTTGGGAATTTATAGTATTTCAAATAAATATTTTTTCCTCAATTTCCAAAAACTATATACAAAATAAAACAATTTCATTTTTGAGTATAACAACTCCAGTCAATTATAGACCTTTTTTTTAAAAAAAAAACAATATTGTAACTGTGTTTCAATAAGAAAGAAATTTGTGTTTATCAAAAATTCCTTGAAAGGCTTTTTATATTGCCATCTTCTTCCTTTCCTCTCATAGATCATCTGAGCTGTGTTTGTAGTATTTAGAAATCGTCTATTCATCTATGGATTTATTTATGAATATATGTATGTATGTGTGTATGTATGTATCCATCCATCTATATGTCTACCTGATCTATCTCATCCCTGCGCTCTTATTTGTGAACACAGATATTTAAAGAAAACTAATATGATTATATGTAGTTACATGTTTACTACACTCACAGTATAACATATTATTTGATCAGTGTCTATAAACATTCTTTTTGTCTATTTGATTTTAGGGCCAGTTTTTATGTTGAAGCAACAACTAACAAATTTATATAAAAACTAACCCTTATTTAGGAATTTTAGCAGTATGAATCCCCATCAGAAAAGTGATGATTCTTTTTTTTACTGTTTTGCAATGGTGAGTAATTATAAAAAGGATTATAATGTATTGAATTGGTAACATGGGTCAAACACTGTACTAAGCATATTATATAAATCATTTTATTAAATCTATACATGTACCTTATAAATTAAAAACCAAAACCAAACCAAGTACCGTGGAGTCTATTTCCTGTCATCCATAGGGTTTGTAATGAGTGCGATCATTTGTTAATCCATGTTGTAACGTGTACCTGTACTTAATTCCTTTTTTTTTGTCTCAATAATATCCCATTGTATAACGAGCCCTGGTGGTGCAGTGGTTAAGATCTCAGCTGCTAACTGAAAATTCAGTGGTTTGAACTCACAAGCCGCGCAGGGGGAGAAAGACATTGCAGTCTGCTTCCATAAAGATTACAGCCTTGGAAGTCCTGTGGGGCAGTTCTACTCTATCCTATAGGGTGGCTATTAGTCAAAGTCGACTCAACGGCAATAGTTTCATTTTTCTGAGGGGAGGAGTATGACTATACCACATTGTGTTTATCCATTCATCAGTTGAAGCCCTGGTGCTGCAGTAGTTAAGACCAGGGCTGCTAACCAAAAGTCTGCAGTTCTAATCCACCAGCCGCTCCTTTGAAACCCTATGATGCCGTTCTATTCTGTCCTATAGGGTCGCTATAAGTCAGAATAGACTCAATGGCAATGGGTTGGTTTTGGTTTATTCATCAATTGATAGACATTTGTTTTTATTTTTTTTCCCACTTTTTGGCTATTGTAAATCATGCTGCTATAAACATTCATATACAAGTTTTTGCTTGGAAGTGTGCTTTCATTGCTTTTGGATATATACCCAGATGTGGAATTGCTAAGTCATATGGTATATTTATCTACATGTTTAATCTATGTTTAACCATTTCAGTAACTGCCACTCTGTTTTCCAAAGTTGCTTTACCATTTTACATTCCAACCAGCAATGTATGAAGGTTACAATTTCACCACATCCTTGCCAACTCTTGTTATTATCTGACTTTTTGATTCAGTCCATCCTAGTGGGTGTGAAGTAGTATCACGTTGTGGTTTTGATTTGCATTTTCCTGATGAATAATGATCTAGAGCATCTTTTCCTGCCTTTATTGGCCATTTGGTTATGTTCTTTGGAGAAATGTCTATTTCTATGCTTTTCTCATTACTTACTGCGTTATTTATTGTTGTTTTAAATTGAGTTTCAAGAGTTATTTCTATATTCTAGATACAAATCCCTTAACATATCTTCTTCTTAGGTGTCACTGAGTTGATTCCAGCTCATAGTGACCCTATATACAACAGAATGAAACTCTGCCTGGTCCTGGTCCATCCTCACAATCATTGCTATGTTTGAGCCCATGTTGAGGTATAGTCTACTGAAGGCTGTGGTCTTTGATTTGCAACAGCAAGTGCTCCAAATCTCTTCACTTTCAGCAAGCAAAGTTGTGTTGTCTGCATATCACAGGTTGTTAGTGAGTCTTCCTCCAATCCTGATGTCTCATTATTCTTCATATAGTCCAGTTTCTCAGATTTGCTCAGCATACAGATTGATTAAATTTGGTGACAGGATACAACCCTGATGCACATCTGTCCTGACTTTAAACCACGCAATATCCCCTTGTTCTGTTTGAACTATTGCCTCTTGGTCTAAGTACAGGTTCCTCATGAGCTCAATTAAATGTTTGGGAATTCCCATTCTTCTCAATATTATCCATAATTGGTTATGATCCACACAGTCAAATGCGTTTGCATAGTCAATAAAACTCAGGTAAACATCTTCCTGGTATTCTCTGCTTTCAGCCATGATCCATCTGACATCAGCAGTGATATCCCTTGTTCCATGACATCTTCTGAATTCAGCTTGAATTTCTGGCAGTTCTCTGTCGATGTACCGCTGCAACCGGTTTTGAATGATCTTCAGCAAAATTTTACTTGTGTGTGATATTAATGATATTCTTTGATAATTTCCACATTCTGTTGGATCACCTTTCTTTGGAATGGGTACAAATATGGATCTCTTCCAGTCAGTTGGCCAGGTAGCTGTCTTCCAAATTTCTTGACATAGACAAATGAGCACTTCCAGTGTTACACCCAGTTGTTGGAACATCTCAACTGGTATTCTGTCAATTACTGGAGACTTTGTTCTTGCCAATGCTTTCAGTTCAGCTTGGACCTCTTCCTTCAGTGCCATCAGTTCTTGATCATATGCTACCTCCTGAAATGGTTCAATGTCGACCAATTCTTTTTGGTACAGTGACTCTGTGTATTCCTTCCACCTTCTTTTGATGCCTCCTGCATTATTTAATATTTCCTGGTAGAATCCTTAAATATTGCAATTCAAGGCTTGAATTTTTTCTTCAGTTCTTTCAGCTTGAGAAATGCTAAGGCTGTTCTTCCCTTTTGGTTTCTATCACCGGGTCTTTGCATATTTCATTATAATACTTTACTCTGTCTTCTCAAGCCACCCTTTGAAATCTACTGTTCAGCTCTCTTATTTCATCATTTGTTCTTTTTGTTTTAGCTACTGTAGTTTGAAGAGCAACTTTTAGTCTCTTCTCACAACCATTTTGGATTTTTATTTCTTTCCTGTCTTTTTAATGTCCTCTTGCTTTCTTCAGGTATGATGTCCTTAATGTCATTCTATAACTCGTCTAGTCTTTGGTCATTAGTGTTCAATGCGTCGAATCTATTCTTGAGATGGTCTCTAAATTCAGGTGGGATGTACTCAAGGCCGTACTTTCACTCTCTTGAACTTCTAATTTTCTACAACCTCAACTTGAACTTGCATAGAATCAGTTGATGGTTTGTTCCACAGTGGGCCCCTGGTCTTGTTCTGACTGACGGTACTGAACTTTTCCATCTTCTCTTTCCACAAAAGCAGTTGATTTGATTCCTGTGTATTCCATCAGGCAAGGTTCAGTTGTACCTATAATATCTTTGGTGAATACTGTGAGCCATTTCAGTGAATTAATGAACCCAAGGACAGTGACTTCTTAACTTTTAAGGCCTGTCCTAGCCCTGGGTAGCTAGGGCCAAAGAGAGAGCGTGCTGCTGGGCAGCTAGTGCCAGAAATGATGTAGAAATGGGAAAAACAGAGATGTGATTGATCTCAGTCTTCTGTGAATTGGCTTAAATAATGCTGATTCTCATTCATGAAGCTATCATCCTATGGGTGATGTTTCATCCTATGCATATATGCACTATATTCTCCTTTTCCAAAGCTCTGTCCACCAATTTCACGAGCCTCAGCTTGTCCAAAGGTGAATGTCTGACTTTTCAACTCAACAATATCAAAATACTCTTCATAGATTCTTATGATATATAATGCATCAATTGCAAACAATATATGGCATCTGAGATTTTTAATCTAATCAGATATTTTTTGCCTTTTAACTAAAACATTTGGTTGTTTTACACTAAAGATAATAACTAGTATAGTTAGGTTAAAATCTACCAATGTATTTTGTGCTTTTTTTGGTCTTGTCTGTCTCCCCCCATTTTTCTCTCTGTTTCTTCCCTTCTTTTCATTAACCTTTACATACTCAATCATTCAACCCATCTCTTAATTTAGAATTTATACATGCATTTACTTTTATTATAGTGATTTGCTAGAAATTGCAACATGCTTTTTGACTCATCAGTGTTTATCAATAGGTGATGTTTTTACTATTCTGGACATTACAAAGACCTTAATTTTACTATCTCTTCCCAAATTTACTTGCACTTGTGAGTGAATTGTGTCTGTGTAGTGTTTTTAATCCCACAAGGCATTGCTGTTATTGTTTTAGTCTGTCAGTGTTCATGCAGATTACCCAGATATTTTTCACTTTTGTTGTTCTTTATTCCAACATCCTTTGAAAACTTTTGTCAGGACTTTCAATTTCCTCTTTCTTAATGAACAAGCTTTAGAATTTCTTATAGGGTATATCTGTTGGTTAGAAAATCCCATCAGTTTTTTTGTCTGAAAATATTTTATCTTTATTTTTTAAAACTATTTTTTGTGTGTAGAGAATTATTGGTTAATAATTGTTTTCTTCCACCACATTGAAGCTATTACTCCATAGTCTTCCTTTTTTTTTTTCCTTCAGTTTCATTGCTGAGAATTTGTTTGCTTTCCTGAAAAGGTGAGTTGATACGTTTCAACAGTTTTGCAAAATTCTCAGCAATTAGCTTTCAAATATTTTTCTGTCCCATTATCATTTTCAGGAGCGCTGGTTGTGCTGTGGTTAGGCGTTTGGCTGCTAACCAAAAGGTCGACAATTTGAATCCAATAGCCATTCCTTGGAAACACTATGGGACAGTTCTAGTCTGTCCTATAAGGTTGCTATTAGTTGGAATCAGCTCGATGGCAACAGGTTTGGGTTTTTTTGGTTATCATTTTCATGTCTTTTCTTTGTTATATATTAACTTTTTTTGTATATATTCAAAGACTTGTAAACTTTCTTCTCTATTGTTTGTGTATATGACACACACACACACACACACAAAAAAAAAACTTTTTCCCACTTCGTTCTGGTCACTGATTCTTTAATCAACTGTCTCTATCTTCAGTTAAACTAATATATTGAGCTCTTGTTTTGTTTTGACCTACCCCTAGTATTAGAATTTCTACCTGTATGATTTCATTTAACCTAATATGTCCCTGTTTTTAATTTTTACTTCCTTGTTGATGTTTCCAAGCTTGGCTTCATCTCTTTGAACATAGTATGTATAGTTTCTTTAGCATCTTTTTTCTCTTTCTTTTGTGTCTGTGGATCCCTTCTCATGATGTCTTGCTTTTCATGTACCTGCATATCTTTAAATGTGTGTGTAAAATATGGTATGTGAACAACTGCTTTTGGCTGTCTTTAGACGCTCAAAGAGTGTCCTGCTCATGCTCAAAAAACTGTTATTTTCTTTTGCCAGAAGGATTAGAACACTAGAAATCCTGGATTACCTTAATACATATTCAGAGCTTGAGATTTTCTGGGTCATGTAGGTAATTAGCATTCAGGATATATGTAGTAATTGACTTCATTTGGACTTCTTTTTGCTACTTTACTTGCTAGCATCCATTAGTATCCTAGCCCAAAGTGGGTCCTCACACCTCAAAGGTCCTGTACTCCAGTTTTTGCTTCATTAGCCGTACAAGACTGGCAAAAGTGTAACTCAAACTGTTACTTGTCCTGTTCTGATTGACGTATGGCTCCAGGGAAAGGATAGCAGTCACTTCTATAGAATCTTTTTCTCTCCTAGATCTTAGCATGCAATTCTTGATTGTTTACCAGCTTTAGCTCCTAAGAAGAAGTTTAAAATCATTTTCTCCAAATTTTTTTTGTAGTCTTAAACACTGTCTTAAGTGGGAAAGCTGGTTTAAATTATTCTGAAATACCTAGCCTGCCATTACCTGCAGTGTAAGTCTGACATTTATTCTCCACAGAATTTTGTTTTCAATTTACTGTCATTTGTGGACTGGTTTGCTATTGACCTCATAAAATCACCTTTGAAAAGAGTAGCTGATTAGGTCTGACAGTACTGTTTCACTTGAACAAAGAAGGCTTTGTGTGTGTGTGTGTGTATGTGTTTCTTTGTGTCTGTCTGAACATTTTTATATTATAATCTGTTAAAGGAAAGGAATTAAGAAGAAATTTAAACTGGTTATACAAAAGCAGTGTTTAAAATGTACCTGTGTGGTAATAGAAAAATTGTAATAGTTGTCACTATGTTTATCCCAGTATCAAATTTGAATGTGTTCCACAGTGCAAACAAAATTTGTTTATATTTATAAAGATTAAATTTTGACTTTTTTCCTCCAAAACACAGAGTTATGTTAAAATGGACAGAGACTTTAACAGTAAATAACTGCTAATGTCTCTCAGAATTGTTAACTATATTTTTGAGGCTGTTTGGGTTATCTTGGAACCAGAGTCAGGATATTATGTTATTGTCTTATCAATGCAAGGCCAGAAAGAAAGAAGAGTTAATCCAAGTCTGGAAGGGACTCACGTTGTTAGGACAGTACTTGTAAAAGTGATTTAGGTACAGAGATTGGCATAGGCATTCATTTATTCAATTATTCCTTGCACATATGTTGAGTTCCTACCAAGTGACAGGCATGGTACTGATGATGCAAACAATATTTAATTAGTACAAATTTATTATGATTATGATGACAGTTGAAATGACAAGTTTCTTCCCTTGATACTAAAATAAAATCAGTACATGTTTAAAGAGCTTATCAAAATTAGAATTAGGGTGACTGGACTATTGATAATCAAATAGGGTTAGTTGAATTCCATTTATGAGAATATTTCAGGTGGGGCTAAAAGTCAAACTAGCTCAAAATATCAGTTATTGTCCAGAAATGTTGGCACTGGGAACCTAAATTGAGGTAGAAGAATCAAGAAGAACAAGATAAATAACATTTATAAAAAGTCATGGGTATACAATGCTCACTGCTCTGAGAAGGCAGTTGGTCATTGTGCAAGTTATCTGTTCAAGAAACAGAGCTGTTACTTGGATACCACTATATAGTTCAAGGAGTCCCTGGGTGGTGCAAATGGTTCCTGTATTTGGCTGCTAACCAAAAGGTTGTAGATTTGAGTCTACCCAGAGGCACCTAAGAAGAGCCTGGTTGTCTACTTCCTAAAAATCAGCCATTGAATACCCTAAGGAACACAGTTCTTACTCTGACATACATGGGACGCCATGAGTTGGAATCAACTCAATGGCAGCTGGTTAACTGGTTATATAGTTTTAGAGTATTCAGTCCAGTAAGACTGTGCCAGACCCAGAGCAAGAGAAAAAGGTGGACAGGTATAATTTAAGGAAAGCAGACCAATGTGACTCAGAAAAGACTTAAAAAATAAATAACAAACAGAGAATATAACTAACCCTATTTCTTTTAAGTTAGAGACTCAGAGAAAATGATGCTCATCGCTAAGACATGAACATTTTTGAGTCTGGGAGAATATCATCATCTTTTTCATAAACTACTAGCAGAGGTTTACTCAGTCAGACATTTCAAATATTTCTACTTCTTCAGTCTACAGCAAAGTTATTATTTGATTTTTTTCAGTTGAATACAATAAAGAACAAAATGTTAAGTTGTATGCCCATAATAACACCACTAGCAGACGTGGCAGCTGGAATAAGCCATGATTTTATAACTTCAAACTTGACAAACATCTATCAGAGCAGTTGCATCCCTGAACAATTAATATATTATGTGGGAAGAAACTTTCTCGCTATGGAAGGTTTTCTTATGGATTTGTTTAGAAATGGTCTAGGGATGACATTTCATGTAGCTCCAACCAAAGAAGTCAAAGTTAAGTAATTTTTTTCTCAGTGAGCATTTCTGGGTTTGACATTAAAATACTAAAATGCATACACACACATACACAGTGACGTGTACATATATAACATTTGTGTACCTTCTGGTACCCTTGAACTAATTTGGCATATCAAACAGTTTACTGCAATCATTCAGACTTTGTTTTTGAC
Source organism: Trichechus manatus latirostris (assembly GCF_000243295.1). Lineage (NCBI taxonomy): Eukaryota > Metazoa > Chordata > Mammalia > Sirenia > Trichechidae > Trichechus > Trichechus manatus. The sequence goes on from NW_004444031.1 coordinate 8,510,813, forward strand.
AAGTCAAACTATAAAAATCAATTTCATATTTTTGCTAATTACAAATCAGATCTTACTTTTTAAAAGAAAGCCCTCAAACTGTTTGAAGATTTATCTGAACAACAAAGTAACTGATTAGGAAATAATGTTTTTAACCAATCAACTATTTGTCCTAAGAATACTGTTTGGATACATGTATATTTAATTTCTATTGAAACAAATGAATACAATAGGTTATACTATGTGGTTGCAGTTTTATTTGATTTTAAAATTCAGTTAGATTGCCAATCCTAAAGCCTCAAACTTCAGTGTCTTTGGCCATCCTACTTTTGAATTCTGTGGTTTGGAAAAAATAAGTAAAATATTCATGTACTCAAAGAACTCTCTTCAATTTTTTTCAGAAAGATATAATCAACAATATATTTTATCTCTGCTGATTATTGAGAAATATTCTCTGAACCATCATCATTTATGCTCTCTCCAAATGCAGACAGTGAACATTGATGTTCTAAATATATCTTGTTTAAAAATCATATCTTTTCATACATCTTTATCATCTGATCAATGATTAGAAAACTAGAAAGTGAATAAGTATCAGTGGGATACTAGCTAAACTTCTAGTGTCCACTCTCAGAATTTCATTTAATTATCTGGGGAAACAGGCATTTGAATTTTATCTAAATTACTCAGAGATTGATATACAAACAGTCTCTTAAGTATAAAAACAGCTTCAAATATCAGTCATAACTTCAAAATTGAAAGACTTTCCAACTTTAATTCTGATCTGCACCATTGCTTTTCTTTTTTTCCTGAATATTTCACTCTTCAACTTAGTTCAGAGTTGAACATATTTTGCTTATTTTCCTAAGGTATTTTTTTTTTTCTATTCTCTAAGAAATAAAAAGGACAGTAGTGGGAGCAAAGTTTTAGTTAACAAAATAAAGTAGTATAATCACAAACAGGTTTAAATGCTCAGAAATAAAAAGAACAATGTTGGGAGCAAAGTTTAATTAAACAAAATAAGGTAACATAATCACAAATAAGTTTTGAACTTAGTTCTACAGAACTGTTTCAAATTAAATCTCTTTGTATTAACTGTGGGCCATCTCACATACAGGTTGCAGAGCAAGTTTTGAGGGCCATTGAACACAGCTAATTTTGCTAATGCATCACAATTACAGGAACACCTGTGCTAAATAACCTTGTCCTATTTCCATGAAAATGAATAGTGTTCAATAACCCTCAAAGTGTTTCATTTCATGCTGATTCAGATTTTCCCTAGCCATTTTTCTGTAATATCACTTCCACAACAAAATAGCATGTGTTAAAAAAGGCAAATGTCCTTTTTTTCATATGTTTATTTCAAATCTCTCTCCCTTCATTTTCTTTGTTTAAGGAAGCACTGTGTCTTGAAGCTATTATAGATATTCCATTCTGTTCCTGCAGAAGGCAAAATGATCTAAGTTGTTTTAAACACACACACACACACACACACACACACAAAATCTAAACACTGTTCTCTGTCTGTATGGAGATACATACTGTTGCATTGCACATATGGACTATTATTGACGAAGAACGACTTGAATCACAGCTTCCGGTTTTAATGTTTCGAAAGTTACCAATGCTTGATGATGTGTTAAATAACCGAAGTTTATAAATAGGGAGCTAGTAATTAGAGTTTACACTAGGGTGGTGATGTATATTCATGCTTCTAGGGTTTTTATCCACTTGGCTTAAAAGTAAAACAAAACAAAATAAAACCAAGAAACAAAAATAATCCTCCTGACCTATGAATATATTGTATTTAAATCTAAAATCACATGTAAACCTTAACATTGAGAAATTACTTAAAAATTGTTAAAATGAGATATAAAATTAACAAAATATGTATTAATTATGGATAATAGAAATGTTGCTGTTATGTTTTTAGGTGTCATCAAGTAGGATCTGTATCTTAGTGAACCCACGTACAATAGGATGAAATTCTGCACAGTCTTGAGCAATTCTCACTATCCTTATTATGCTTGATCCTATTGTTGCAGCCACTGTGTCAACCCGTCTCATTAAGGGTCTTCTTCTTTTTCGCTGACCCTCTACCTTACCAACCATGATTTTCTTCTCCAGGGAACGGTCCCTCCTGATAACGTGTCCAATATGCATGAGACGAAGCCTCGCCATCCTTGCTTCTAAGGAGCATTCTGACTGTACTTCTTCCAAGACAGATTTGTTCATTCTTCTGGCAAGTCCGTGGTTTATTCAATATTATTCGCCAACACCATAATTCAAAGGCGTCCATTCTTCTTCTTCGGTCTTATTCATTGTCCAGCTTTCACACGCATATGAGGCAATTGAAAATATCGTGCCTTGGGTCAGGCACACCTTAGTCCTCAAAGTGACATTTTTACTTTTTAATACTTAAAGAGATCTTTTGCAGCAGACTTGCCCAGTGCAATATGTTGTTTGATTTATTGAGTGCTGCTTCCATGGGCGTTGATTGTGGATCCAAGTAAAATGAAATCTTTGACATCTTCAACCTTTGCTCTATTTATCACAATGTTACTAATTGGTCCAGTTGTGAGGACTTTTGTTTTCTTCATGTTCAGGAGCAATCTATACTAAAAACTGTAGTCTTTGATCTTCATCAGTAAATTCTTCAAGTCTTTTTCACTTTCAGCAAAGTTGTATCATCTACGTATCACAGGTTCTTAATGAGTCTTCCTCCAATCTTGATGTTGAGTTATTCATATAGTCCAGCTTCTCAGATTATTTGCTCAGCATACGGATTGAATAAGTATGGTAAAAGGATATAAACCTGTCTCACGTCTTTCCTGACTTTAAACCATGAAGTTTCCCTTATTCTGTTCGAACAATTGCCTCTTGGTCTATGCACAGGTTCCACATGAGCACGATTAAGTATTCTGGAATTCCTGTTCTTGTCAATGTTATCCATAACTTGTTATGAGCCACACAGTGGAATGCTTTTGCATAGTCAATAAAACACAGATAAATGTCTTTCTGGTATTCTCTGCTTTCAGCCAGGATCCATCTGACATCAGCAATGATAATCCCTCATTCCAGATCCTCTTCTGAATCAAGCTTGAATATCTGGCAGTTTCTTGTTGATGTACTGCTGTGACTACTTTTGATTGGTCTTCAGCAAAATTTTACTTGTGTGTGATATTAATGATATTATTCGATAATTTCCACATTCTGTTGGATCACCTTTCTTTGGAATGAGCACAGATATGTAACTCTTCCAGTCAGTTCGCTGGAAGATCTGTTCCGCAATCCGCCATTAGTCATGTTCTGACTGATGATATTGAGCTTCTCCATTGTTTCTTTCCACGTATGTAGTCAGTCAGATTCCTGTCTATTTCAGTTAACAAGGTCCACAGGTATAGCTGCTGTTTATGTTGTTGAAAAAAGTTATTTGCAATGAAGAAGTCATCGGTCTTGCAAAATTTTATCATTTGATCTCTGGCATCTTTTCCATCCAAAATCATATTTTCCAACTACCAATCCTTCTACTTTGTTTCCAACTTTTGCATTCCAATCGCCAGTAATTATCAATGCATCTTGATTGCATGTTTGATCAATTTAAGACTGCAGAAGTTGGTGAAAATCTTCAGTTTCCTCATCTTTGGCATTAGTGGATGATGTGTAAATTTGAATCATAGTCATATTAACTGGCTTTCTTGTAGACTTATGGATATTATCGTATCACTGATAGCATTGTACTTCTGAATAGATCTTGAAATGTCCTTCTTGACAATAAATGTTAGGCTATTCCTCTTCAATTTGTTATGCTCAGCCATGTAGACCATATGACTATCCAATTCAAAATGGCCAATACCAGTCCATTTCAGCTTACTAATGCCTAGGATTTCGATCTCTATGTGGTCCATTTCATTTCTGACAACTTCCAATTTTCCTAGATTCATACTTCATACACTCTACGTTCTGATCATTAATGGATATTTGCAGCTGTTTCTTCTTATTTTGAATCATGCCACCTCAGCCAGTGAAGGTCCCAAAAGCTTGACTCCATCCACGTCATTAATATCAACTCTACTCTGAGGAGGGAGCTCTTCCCCAGTTTTATTCTGAGTGCCTTCCAACCTGAGGGGCTCATCTTCTGGCACTATACTAGACAATGTTCTGCTGCTATTCATAAGGTTTTCACTGGCCAGTTTTTTCAGAAGTAGACTGCCAGGTCCTTCTTCCTACTGTGTCTTTAAGTCTGGAAGCGCCACTGAAACTTGTCCACCACTGGTGACACTGCTGGTATTTGAAATACCGGTGGCATATCTTCCAGAATCACAGCAACACGCAAGCCACAACAGTATGACAAACTGACAATTGTGTGAGGATAATAGAACTAGAGGAAGAAAACAAGTTTCACAGTGATTGAGTCTAGTAAGTATCCAGTCAATAGTATTTATTTAAGAGTAGCATTTAAGAGTATATTTTAGGAGGGCATGATACTAACTATTTAAAAAACAAAATGCATAAAAATTATCTGTATCACTTTGTACAAGCCATGTAAAAATCCTGGGCAATATGCAGTAAGTATACAGATTGGTGTACTTGGCTTTAATTTCTATTTAGTTGGTTTGTTTGATAACCAACTATCTGACAGAATAAATGCGTGAATGTGTTCTACAACAGAACCCTTTTCAGGCATGAAGAAAATTATTATTTATATGAGTGCATCAAAGTTACACTTTATTTTCCAAGTGTAAACAAAGTTTTTGATCTGAGGGAGAAAAATATGGTCTTTGATTAATTTCTATACTTATATTGTGGTATACATATTTGATCGGAAATGCAATCAAATATGCTACACCTTTGCATCAAGAAATGAGGAAAGATCAATAACATTCTAGTAAGTAAAACTAGTGTCTAAAACAAGAAAAGACCAAAAAGCAAAATCATCGTATGGTAATATTATATACATTTATAACCTAATTTTTTAAAACTCTTTATCATTTTAAAGGCATATATAATTATAATTGCCACCCATAAATAGAGAGTTTAGGGCATGGTCACCTATAAATATTATTACATGTAAATCTCTTTGAAGTTCTACAATATCAAAATAAGGAAGCAACATTTAGATTTATAATTTTTTTTTATATAAAGGAATGATGCAACACTAAAATGACAAGATTGCATTATTTTCTACAAATTCCTTTGACTATAAACAATCCTAGAAACTGGACTGTATGAAGAAAAACGCAGCATTAGGTTTGGAGGAAGACTTATTAACAATCAGTGATATGCAGATGTCACAGCCTTGCTTTCTGAAAGTGAAGAGGACCTGCAGCACTTATTGATGAAGATCACAGACACAGCTTTCAGTATGGATTACACATCAACACAAAGAAAACAGAAATCTGCACAACCATTCCAATAAGCAATACCAAGATAAATGGAGAAAAGATTGAAGTTGCCAAGGATTTCATTTTACTTGCACCACAATCAATGCCCATGGAAGCAGCAGTCTAGAAATTAAAAGATGTATTGCACTGGGCAAATCTGCTGCAAAAGACCTCTTTAAGGTTGTCTTAGTCATCTAGCGCTGCTATAGCAGGAGTACCACAAGTGGGTGGTCTTAACGAAAAGAAGTTTATTTCCTCACAGTCAAAGTAGGCTAAAAGTCCAAACTCAGGGCTTCAGCTCCAGGGGAAGGCTTTTTCTCTCTGTCGGCCTTCTTCTCTTCAGTGTTTCCCAGGACTAGGAGTTTCTCTGTGCAGGGACCCCAGTCCAAAGGACGTGCTCTGCTCCCAGCACTGCTTTCTTGATGGTATGAGGTCCCCAACTCTCTGCTTGCTTCCCTTCCATTTTATCTCTTGAGAGATAAAAGGTGGTGCAGGCCACACCCCAGGGAAACTCCCTTTACATTGGATCAGGGATGTGACCTGGGTAAAGGTGGTATTACAATCCCACCCTAATCCTCTTTAACATAAAATTACAATCACAAAATGGAGGCCAACCACACAATTCTGGGAATCATGGCCCAGCCAAATTGATACACACATTTTTTGGGGACATAATTCAAACCATGACAAGGTGTTAAAAAGAAAAGATGTCACTTTAAGGACTAAGGTACACCTGACCCAAACCATGATATTTTCAATCATATCATATGCATGTGAAAGTTGGACAATGAATAAGGAAGGCCGAAGACGAACTGATGCCATTGAATTACGCTGTTGGTGAAGAATATTGAATATACCATGGACTGCCAGAAGAACAAACAAATCTATCTTGGAAGTAGTACAGCCACAATGTTCCTTAGAAGCAAGGAGGGCAAGGCTTTGTTTCACTTATTTTGGACACATTATCAGGAGGGACTAGTCCCTGGAGAAGGACATCATTGTTGGTAAGGTAGAGGGTCAGTGAAAAAGAGGAAGACCCTCAATGATATGGAGGGACACAGTGGCTGCACAATGGGCTCAAACATAGCAATGATTGTGAGGATGGTGCAGGACTGGGCAGTGTTTCATTTTGTTATACATAGGGTTGCTATGAGTCAGAACAGACTTGATGGAACTTAACAAGAACAACATAAATATGTTCCCAGCTACCATTTACCATGCAGTCTATTCCAACTCATGGCGACCCCATGTGTGTCAGAGTAGAACTGTGTGCCATAGGGTTTTCAATCACTGCTTTTTCAGAAGTAGATTGCCAGGACTTTCTTCTAAAGAATCTCTGGGTGGACTTGAACCTCCACCCTTTCAGTTAGCAGCCAAGAGCATTAAGCACTTGTACCACCTAGGGACTCCTTTAAACTTGTAGTTACACTAAAGACTAGGATAAAAGACAACTTTATTTTTCTTCTTTTTCTAAAAAGGCAAATTTACATGAGAGTGAACCGGCTAAAAATTTCTATATTTACAGACATATAAGTTAATCATATCTTTGTTAAAAATAAAAAGCAGTCTCCTACCACAGGAGTACTGTATTTATAATAAACTTTTCAGCCAAATTCTTAAAGATTTGGAAAAATAAGTACAATATAAAATCAAGGCTTCTTTGCTTAATGCTGCAGGTATATCCTTTAACAAAGATGTTGAACCCTTTGAAAAGTTTAGAGAAATTAGTCAGTAGCTGGTTAAAAAAAAAAAAAAAAGCAATTTGCCAGAACTGACAGGAACAATTGGAAACTGATCTGGCACTTTAAAACAGTACTAAAGTACTAAAAATGTCCACCCTACAAACACAGAACATTCTTAGAAGTGGAAATTTAGTGACCAAAGCTAGGTAGGAGCACTAAAAAAAAATTTGTCTCTTTTATTACATTGGACATATTTTTTAGGAATAATATCACTATTCTTTTGTTGAACACACCTCCATAAAACCCATAATTTTCTCATAACTTATATTTTTCAGCTCCTGGCTTTCCAGCTGATTCATTCATTCCTTCCTCCATTTCCTTCCATTTTTTTTTAACACTGAATTTTTCAGGATTTTCAGAAAAACAGACTAGAACCAATATCTATATTCTAAATATATAGAGAGAATATAGATA
>NW_004444031.1:8518471-8544505 GCF_000243295.1 Trichechus manatus latirostris
TATAAGCTGGAAAGTTGGGAACGAGGAAGGGTAAATAGTTGGAAAATATGGCCTTCATGATAGAAATGACACAGCGAACGCGTGATAGAATTTCACAATACCAACGACTTCTTAATTGGAAATATTGAGTGTACCATGGGCTGCCAGAAGAACGGACAAATCTATCTTGGAAGAAGTATAGCCAGAATGCTCCTCAGATGAGTGTATGGCAAGACTTCTTACATACTTTGGGAATGTTATCAGGAGTGACCAGTCCCTGGAGAAGGACATCATATTTGGTAAAGTGTCAGCAAAAAGATGAAGACAGTCAACATGATGGATTGACACAGTAGCTGCAACAATGGGCTTAAGTATAACAACAATTGTGAGGATGGCACAGAACAGGGTAATGTTTTGTTCTGTTGTGCATAGGGTCGCTATGAGTTGGAATCGACTCAACGGCACCTAACAATAACAACAATTCATTGGAAATACTTTTTTTTCAACAACATAAGAGACTACTATACACAGGGACCAAGCTGAATGGAATACACAGAAATTAAATTGACTACATCTATGGAAAGAGACAATGGAGAAGCTTTTTGTCATTGTTCATCATTCAGAACAAGGTCAACAGCTCACTGTGAAACAGACTATCAACTGCTCATATGAAAGTTAAAGTTGAAGCTGAAGAAAATTAAAACAATTTCACAAAAGCCAAAATACAACCTTGAGTATATCCCAACCGAATTTAGAGACCATCTTATGAATAGATATGACACATTGAACACTAATGACCAAATACCAGAGAAGTTGCGGAAAGACATCAAGGATATCCTATACCAAGAAAGCAAAAGGTCATTAAGAAGACAGGAAAGCAAGAAAAGACCAAAATGGATGTCAGAAGAGACTCTGAAACTTCCTCTTGAAAGTAGAGTAGCTAAAGTGAAAAGAAGAAATGATGAAGTAAAAAGAGCTGAACAAAAGATTTCAAAGGGCAGCAGAAGACAAAGTAAAGTATTCTAATAAAATATGTAAAGACCTGGAGTTAGAAAATCAAAAGGGAAGAACATGTTTGGCATCTCTCAAGCTGAAAGAACTGAAGAAAACATTTAAGCCTCAAGTTGCAATTTTACAGGAGTCTATGGGTAAAATATTGAATGACGTAGGAAACATCAAAAGAAGGAAGAAATACACAGTCATTGAATCAAACAGAAATGGTTGACGTTCAACCATTTCAGGAGGTAGCATATTATCAAAAACCTATGGTACTGATGGAAGAAGTCCAAGCTGCACTGAAATCATTGGTGAAAAACAAGGCTCCAGGAACTGACTGACTAATAATTGAGATATTTCAACAAATGGATGCAACCCTGGAAATGCTCACTCATCTACATCAATAAATTTGGAAGACAGCTACTTGGCAAACCACTGGAAGAGATATACATACATGCTTATTCCAAAGAAAGGTGATGCAATAGAATGAGGAAATTATCGAATAATATCATTGATATCACACACAAGTAACATTTTGCTGAAGGTAATTCAAAAACAGCTGCATAGGTACTTCAACAGGGAACTGCCAGAAATTCACATCAGATTCAGAAGAGGACATAGAATGAGCAACATCATTGCTGAAGCCAAATGGATCTTGGCTGAAAGCAGAGAATACCAGAAGGATGTTTACCTGTGTTTTATTGACTATGCAAAGGCATTTGACTGTGTGGATCATAACAAACTATGGATAATATTGTGAAAAATGGAATTCCAGAACACTTAATTGTGCTCATGAGGAACCTGTACGTAGATCAAGAGGCAGTCATTCAAACAGAACAAGGGAATACTGTGTGGTTTAAAGTCAGGAAAGGTGTGTGTCAGGGTTGTATCCTTTCATACTTATTCAGTATGTATAAAGAGCAAATAATCTGAGAAGCTGGGCTATATGAAGAACTCAGCATCAGGATTGGAGGAAGACTCGTTAACAACCTTCTATACAAAGATGGCACAACCTTGCTTGCTGAAAAGTGAAGAAGACATAAAGCACTTACGGACGAAGATCAAAGGCCACAGCCTTCACTATGGGTTACACTTCAACATAAAGAAAACAAAAATCCTCCCAACTGTACCAATAAACAACATCATGATAAACGGAGAAAAGATTAAAGTTGTCAGAAATTTCATTTTACTTGTATCCACAATCAAAGCCTATGGAAGCAGCAGTCAATAAATCAAACGATGTATTGCATTGGGAAAATTTGCTGCAAAAGACCTCTTTAAAGTGTTGTGAAACAGACATATCACTTTGAGGACCAATGTGAACCTGACCCAAGCCGTGATATTTTCAATTGCCTCTGTGCATGTGAAAGCTGGTTAGTGAATGAGGAAGACCGAGGAAGAATTGATGCATTTGAATTATGGTATTGGTGAAGGATGTTGAATATACCATGGACTTCCAGAAGAGTGAACAAGTCTGTCTTAGAAGAAGTACAGCCAGAATGCTCATTATAACCAAGGATGGCAAGGCTTCGTCTCATGTACTTTGGACATGTATCAGGAGGGACTAGTCCCTGGAGAAGGATATCATGCTTGGCAAAGTAGAAGATCTGAGAAAAAGAGGAAGACCTTCAACGAGATGGATTGACATAGTGGCTGCAACAATGAACTCAAACAGCAATGATTGTGAGAATGGTTCAGGACTGGTCAGCATATAGTTCTGTTGTACATAGGGTCACTATGAGTCAGAACCAACTAGATGACACCTAATAACAACAACATATGTTCTAATATATATATATAAAAACTGTGCTGTATAGTATTTTCAAGGCTTTTACTTTTTGGAAGCATATCATCAGGGCTGTTTTCTGAGGTGCCTCTGACTGAGTTCAAACAACCAACTTTTAGCCAGAAGTCAAGGGCTTAACCACTTTCGCCACCCAGGGATTTATATCTCTATCAGTGTTTTTATTGCTATCTATAAACATACACATACACACACACACAAACATCCATACATACACACATATACATATATAGTCAGTGAAACTTGTGAGAGCCAGAGCTGGACAGGACTGCCTTGTTTTTCCAGGTCTAGTAAGTTTTCTGCCTTTGAAAGTGTGTAGTGTTACCATTTTTTCTATTGCTCTCTATTAGTGAAATATATTTGAGTTTTCCTTCTCTGACAAGTTTCTGCCTTACACAGGTTTTACTATAAATATATACAAAACCAAAAAAAATCTGTTACCACTGATTCCAACTCATAGTGAATCTATAGGACAGAGTAGAACTGCCCCATGGGCTTTCCAAGGAGTGGTTGGTGGATTCAAACTGCCAACCTTTTGGTTAGCAGCTGAGCTCTTAACCACTGTGCCACCAGGGCTCCTTGTACGTATATATATATATACCCATATATACATACATATATATACATATACATATGTTTATGGATAGATAGATAAAATCGCCATGAGTCAGAAAAGACACAATAAATGGAGATTTATTTTAAGAAAATGGCTCACTTGATTGTGGAGCTGGCAAGTTTGAAATCCATAAAACAGGTGGCAGGCTGGAAACTCAGGTAAGATTCTATGTTATTGACTTGAGGCTCAATTCCTTTTCCAGGTAACCTCAGCTTTTTGCTCATACGGCTATTAACTGATTGGATGAAGCCCCGTACATTATCCAGGATAATCTTTATGTAAAATCAAGTGGTTGTACACGCTAATCACATCAACAAAATACCTTCACAGTAACATCTGTACTAGTGTTTGACCAAACAACTGGGCACCATGGCCTAGCCAAGTTGACACCTAAAATTAACAAGCGCAACCACCAAGTTACTCGCCAACTACATTTCTATTTTTAGTTTACCATATTTTTTCTTTCCTACCAGAAACATTTTGTCATTTTGATAATATACTTTTCAGTGTGGTAAAGCTGTGAATCCTCTTTTCTGTCATCTATTTACACTTTCTCATTGGCTCTATCATGGGATTTACACTCTGTTATTTTATTTACACTAGGGATATGTCAGCTTGGCTAAACCTGTTTTTCACTTTTTTGCTACAATTTAGAGAAAGAAACATAGATAATACCAGACAAAATCAATACAACGAGTCCCTAATTTGTATTCAATGTCTGAATGTCAGAGTAATCAAACAATAGACAAGTAACCATGAAGGCGTTTGAGAAAAATAGAACCATTTTATTTATACCAGATGGTTTATTTGTGTTTAGGGTACTGTTACAAATTTGAAATGAAGAAATATTTCGGTATCTCATAGTTGGGTTCTGCCCATAAGAGAAACTACAATGAAGGACTTTTGTTTATTGATTGTTCAGAGAACAACGTGGTCTTGAAGGGTGAGCACACATGTGAAGATATAGAGACTGCTTTTTCTCCTCACTATTTCTTCTCTTCTTTTCCTATAGTGCTATAATCTTTGCTTTTCAACTGGACACATGAGTTTCTGTAATAAAAGATGTATTTTCCAGCTTCCTTGTCCCTAAAAAATAACCAAACCAAACCCATTACCATCAAGGCGAGTTGATTCCAACTCATAACAATCCTACAGGACAGAGTAGAACTACCTCATAGGGCTTTTGTTTGTTGTTGTTGTTGGGACATCTTATACTGGTATGGTACATTTGTCACAATTAATGAATCAATATCAATAAGTATTATTAACTAAATTCATACTTAATTCAGATTTCCTTCATTTTAACCCAATGTTTTTCTCTGTCCCAAGGTCCCATCTAAGAAACCACATTACATTTACTTGCCACCTCTTGTTAGGCTTCTCCTGACTGTGACAACTTCTCAAAATTTTCTTGTTTTTGATGACCTTTTGAGGAGACAGTTTTATTTTATTTTATTGGGCTTTAAATGAAAGTTTACAGTTCAAGTTAGTTTCTCATACAAAAATTTATGCACACACTCCTGTGTGACCCTACTTGCTCTCCCCACAGTGACAGCATGCTCCTCCTTTCCACCCTAGATTTCCCGTGTCCATTCAACCAGCTCCTGTCCCTTTTTCCCTTCTCATCTTGCCTCCAGACAGGAGCTGCCCATTTAGACTCATGTATCTACTTGAGCTAAGAAGCAAACTCTTAACGAGTATCATTTTGTCATGTAGTCCAGTCTAATCTTTGTCTAAAGAGTTGGCTTTGGGAATGGTTTTAGTTTTTTGTAACAGAAAGTCTAGGGGCCATGTCTTCTGGGGTACCTTCAATCTCAGTCAGACCATTAAGTCTGGTCCTTTTACTAGAACTTGAGTTTTGTACCCCACTTTTCTCCTGCTCTGTCAGAGACTCTCTGTTGTGTTCCCTGTCATGGCAGTCATTGGTGGTAGCCGGGCACCATCTAGTTCTGGTCTCAGGCTGATGGAGTCTCTGGTTTATGTGGCCCTTTTGTCTCTTGGGCTCATATTTTCCCTTTGTCTTTTGTGTTCTTCATTTTCCTTTGCTCCAAGTGGGTTGGGAACAATTGATGCATCTTAGACGGCCACTTGCTAGCTTTTATGACCTCAGACGCCACTCACCAAAGTAAGATGCGGAACATTTTCTTAATAAACTGTCTTCTGTCGATTGACCTAGATGTCCTCTGAAACCATGGTTGTTTGCTGGATGTATTTTTTTCCATCCTTTGAGTTTTAGTTTGTTTGTGTCTTTTCATCTAAGGTGTGTCTCTTGTAGGCAGCATATAGATGGATTGTGTTTCTTTATCCATTCTGCCACTGTCTGTCTCTTTATTGGTGCATTTAGTCCATTTACATTCAGTGTAATTATTGATAGGTATGCATTTAGTGCTGTAATTGTGATGTCTTTTTTTGTGTGTTGTTGACAGTTTCTTCGTTCCATTTAATTTTCTGCACTGAGTTATTTTTCCTTATGCATTTTCCTTTCATCTTTTTCATTGTTATTGATTTTGTATTTGCTGAGTCTTTACATTTGTCTTCTTTTATATTTTGATGTGTAGGATTGTTAGTTTGCTTTGTGGTTACCTCAATATTCACCCCTATTTTTCTAAGTTTAAACCAGTCTTTTATTTCTTTATGTTGCCTTGTCTTCCTTTCCATATGAAAGATCTATGACTTCATTTTTTAGTCTCTCTTTTTTGTTGTCATCTTTTACATATTGATGTACCTGTTTCCCTATTTTCAGCATTTTAGCTGTGATTTGTTTTTGTGTCTTCCCTATCCGGGTTGATAACTGGTTACTCTGTCCTATGTTCTAGTGTTGGGTTGTTATCTGATGTTATTGATTTTCTAACTGGAGGACTCCATTTAGTATTTCTTGTAATTTTGGTTTGGTTTTTGCAAATTCTGTAAACCTCTGTTTATCTGGAAATGCCCTAATTTTGCCATCATATTTGAGAGACAGTTTTGCTGGACATGTAATTTTTTTCTGGCAATTTTTTTTCCTTCAAGGCTTTATATATGTCATCCCATTGCCTTCTTGCCTGCATCGTTTTTCCGAGTAGTCCGAGCTTAGCCTTATTGGCTCTCCTTTGTAGATGACTTTTTGTTTATCCCTAGCTGCTGTTAAAATTCTCTCTTTATCTTTGATTATGGCAAGTTTGATTATAATATGTCTTGGTGACCTTCTTTTGGGATCTTCCTTGTGTGGGATTTGATGAGCATCTTAGATAGATATCTTGTCATCTTTCATGATATCAGGGAAGTTTTCTGCCACCAAATCTTCAACAATTCTCTCTGTATTTTATGTTATCTGCCTCCCCCATTCTGGTACTCCAGTCACTCGTAAGTTATTCCTTGTAATAGAGTCCCACATAGTTCTTAGGGTTTTTTCATTTTTTTAAATTCTTTTATCTGACTTTTCCTCAAATAAGCTGGTGTCAAGTGCTTTATCTGCAATCTCACTAATTCTGTCTTCCATTGCCTCAGTTCTGCTCCTATGACTTTCTATTGAGTTATCTAAAATTTTATTGTTAATCTTCTGGGTTTCTGTTTATTGTCTCTCTATGGATTCTTGTAGCCTGTTAAATTTGTCATTATGGTCTTCTCTAATCTTCTTAAGTTCCTCTGTTGTTTTGTCTGTCTTTTCCTTGGCTTGTTTTGCATTTTGACTGATCTGCTTCTTGATCTTCTGAAGAGTTCTATATGTTAATTTTTTGTATTCTACCTCTGGTAATTCCAAAAAGTTCTCTTCCTCCAGAAAATTTCTTAATTCTTTGTTTTTAGAGCTTGCTGAAGTCATCATGCTCTGCCTGTCTATGTCATATGATATTGACTGTTGTCTCCAAGCCATCCATAAGTTGTTATATTTATTTATTTTGTGTTTATTTACTCTGTTCTAGCTTCTTGTTTTGTTTTGTTTTGATATGCACAAATAGGCTGCTTATGTGAGCTAGTTTGATTATTGGCACCTTTGAAGGACTAACATCCTGTCACCAGGTGGTTAGATCTGTTACTAGGTATGTGAGCCCAGAAGTCTGTTTCCATTTCTTGTATGGATTCAGCTCAGGTGTCCAGGTAGTAGGTCACCAAGTGTATGGTGCAGGCTCTCACCTCCAGTCCCAGATGGGCAGGGGTGATTGGCGTACACACAGTTATCTGGCTGTAGTAGGGGATCATGCGCTGAGCAAGGCAGGGGGTTGAAGGCTGCCCAAGTGTCTGGGAGGAAAGCATGTCCGTGTTCCCTAGAGTGTGTAGGGGGGTTGGTTTTGCAGCCAGACTATGGGCACACAGTGCTGTTGGCCGTAAGGACTGGGAGGAACTACTTATTCTTGGACTCCTGTAGTGGGTGGCTAGGTGATGTGAGTGGAGCCACCAGTCCTCAGGCCCCTGATGTGGGTAGGTGAGGATTCTGCTTAATGGGCAGAGAGGTGTCAAATGTCACGAACCTGCCACTCCACCATATAGCTGATGCAGTTGAAGTTAGGCATCAGCTATATACCCTGTTGCACTGTGCTAATGAGGGTCTATGCTGTTGAAATGGGCCCACATGGGTCTATGCAGAGGTAAAAGGCATTCAAAGTCTGTAGACCCCTTATGCCTGTGCCTAGGCAAAGAAGCTGCACCTACCCTAAATTCCTGGCTTAGAGGAAATGACAGGTTATTTCTTCCTGTTTGTTAATTTGTTCCTTCTCCAAGGCCCGGAGAATGGTTCAGAGTGCATGACGGATCCTTACTTCTGGCCCAAGGGATGCGGCAATGACTGAAGCCGGCCCGGGACCTGGTGCAGAGTGAAGAGGCAGCAGGTAAATGAGAGAAAGATTTTTCCCAAAGGGGGTGTTTTTTGATCCATGTGGTAAGTTAGATGCATGTACTTTTGCCGACTGAGTGGCATTTTCACTGGCTCTGGAGGCCTGAGTAGCCTCTTCACCTCTCGGTCTCTCCTGATGTGGAAAACGTGTCCCAAGCCTGCCACTGCTTGCCTCACTGTGTGTGCTGGCTGCAGGGTACCAATTCCTGCCTGGTCAGGTCTAGCAATTCCTCATTGCATCTGAAACTTTTATCCCTATCCCTGCCATTCAGTACAATTCCTCAACTTTGCCTTTGATTTTCAAGGCTCATAGATTGTCTTATATAATTGATTCACTTGTTTTTGTGGGTCTTTGTTGTAAGAGGGACCACAGGAAGCATCGAACTACTTGGCCCTGCCCTTCCCCATAGAGTTTTGAAGGAGGGCCTGGTGTATTCAAACTGCTGACCTTTTGGTTAGCAGCTAAACTCTTAACTACTATGCCACCAGGGTGTCCTTTTTGCATCTGGTCGTGGGCAAATGACTAGGTTGCAGTCAATATGACATCACTGGGAGTAATGTGGGCAAAGTCCAAGAACTGCTCTTCAAGGAATAGATATATGTTTGCATTTCTCTTCTCTTCTGCCCACAGAAAGGAATGTTGATGTGCTGGTGAGTCATCTTGCATCAAGCAAATAAGGCAATACTTTAGTGAGAGAGGGACATGGTGGTGCAGTGGTGAAGCACTCAGCTGCCAACCAAAAGGTTGGCAGTTTGAACCCACCAGCCGCTCTGTGGGAGAAAAACGTGGTAGTCTGCTTCCGTAAAGTTTTACAGCCTTGAAAACCCTATGGGGCAGTTCTACTCTGTCCTATAGGGTCGCTAAGACTTGGAATTGACTCAACGGCAATGGGTTTTTGGGTTCAGTGGAAACCAGAGTTTTAGTGCTTATAGTATATGCTGTATCTTGAAATAGTGTGAATGCAACTATAACCCATAGACTGCTTAATTCTTAACACACAAATTTACTTGTGAATACTGGTTAAAAAGCACTTGTTGTGTACTGGAATAAAATAGTTTTTCAATAATAAAATTAATATGAATGAGACTTCTTTTTGGGAAGCATTAAGAAATTATATCATTTTCATATAATTTATTTCCTAAGCAATTTCACCAAATACTTTAAAACTAATTTTGTAAAACATATTTAAGAGCCATGATAATGCATTAGAAAATAATCATATACTTCACAGTTCTACTCACAAACTGCTTATCTTTTAAGTATTGCATAATCTTTCTAATTCTTCTTAGGTTTGTTAATAGCAGGCATCAGAAATATGTGATAAATTAAGTCATCATGTCAATTGACACTTATATGTGAGGCTACCATTTTTAGTATGTAGCTATATATATACTAAGTGATACAAATGTTAATGCCTTCGACTGCTAATTGAAAAGTTGGAGGTTTGATTCTACTTGGAGGTGCCTTAGAAGAAAAGCCTGGTGATCTACTTCAGAAAAAGCAGTCACTGAAAATGCTATGAAGCACAGTTCTACTCTGACACATATGGTGTCACCATGAGTCAGAATAGACTCAAAAACTGGAAAAAATATTAGAAATACTGTTTAGCATACTGACAAATGAAAAGTCACTTTAAGTGATATATTTCATAAGAAATATGCCCTTAATTACCATATTTTACACAAATAATATGTGTCTTTTATGTTTGTTTGCCAATGGTACCCTCCCTCTGGGAGATCTTTTTGTAAGTGCCGCTATACCAATTTTTTTTTTACATGTTGCTGTAAAAAAAAAAAAAATTAGCATAGCATGCTTACAAAAATACCTCTCAAGGGGAAGGTGTGTTTGGCAAATAAATGTAGAAGGTGCACGTTTTTCTGCATAAAAATATGGTGGATAAAAATACATTTTATGAACAAGAAATATATGGTTTCTGAAAATATACCTCTAAAAGCAATGAAGAAATAAAAATACCTCCCTATGGGTCTTACTTACATCTAGGTCAGTTCTAATGTTTCTTCCCATCAATCAAATCTCTGAGATTATTAGATAAGAAAGGAAAACATTAATAAACTTTAAGAAGAGATAATGTATTTCAAATATACAATTCTTTAAAACTCTCTAAGGTTCTCAGATAATAACAGCTCATGGTGTTTATGGAATAATAAACTCAGTGAGAAAAAAATTGCATTGGGAGTAAAAGGTGAAGAATTGTTGATAATATTTGCAAAAATGAAGGATTTCTTTTCATTTTCTGCATCCTAGAAGCCATATCTTTTGCAATTAAACCAAAGTGAAATGTCTGCATTTGAAGAAGAGATGATTGGAATTTACTTAGGTAGTTCATTAAATTGAAGGCTATCACATTTAGAGGGAAAAGGGAAACAACTATCAAACTTGATTTCATCACTTTCACCAGCAAATTTTTTTTTAAGTTTTCTATAATTTTATCTTCAATTTCTTTCCTAATCTTCATTCCTCTAATTTGCCTTCCGCCCTTCTACTCCCCTGTAATTATTCTTATCAAGGTCTTCAAATGTTTCCATTAGCACTTTATCCCCAGCACATTCTCAAACAGTTATTAACATAGAACATATGCTCAATAAACACTTTGAAATATTGTATCTCTCTGCCTTGAAATAAAACAGCAAATTATTTATTTATTTACTTTGTTGTTTGTTTGATGTGTAAACTGTCTGTAATTTTCCCCCAGCTTACCTCTCAAATCTTATTTCTTCCATTTTTCATACTATGGTCGTACAGAAGTACTTAGAGCTCTGTAAGCTCTCCATGCTATTTTACAATAATTAACACCATTCAAAAGGCATGGGAGACTTTACGGCAGAAGTGGAACTCATTTTCTCAAAGAAAAATTATACTCACATTAGAAAGCAGCAAAAAGAAAATAAAAACAAAGTGTAATTTACCTTTAAAATAACTCCCATTTACAGTAAGATTAATGAATATTCTTCCAAGATTCATATGCAGAAAGTATATATAGACCAGAACAGTTTTTGGAACTCCATGGCATGAGCAACGTGATATGGTCAATACAATCCCTATATTGATCTGCCAGATGAGATATTCTTTCTTTTAAGGTTTATTAAACTAGTAAACAGAAGTCATGAGTCCTATAAAAATCAATGTATTTATCTATTGTTGATTGATATTTAAAAGCCTTTTACATATTACAATTACTTATTCTTTAATAATACAGGTTATATTTTGTCTTACACTGGCTTAATTTTGTTGTTGTTAGGTGCCATCAAGTCAATTTTGACTCATAGCAATCCCATGTGACAGAGTGGAACTGCCCCTTAGGGTTTTCATGGCTGTAATCTTTATAGGTTGCAGTTTGAGTTGCAGCAGTACTTAAACAGGAAACTGCCAGAAATTCAGGCTGGATTCAGAAGACTTGGAACAAGGGATATCACTGATGATGTAAGATGGATCATGGCTGAGAGCAGAGAATACCAGAAAGATGTTTACCTGTGTTTTATTGACTATGCAAAGGCACTCGACTATGTGGATCATAACAAATTATGGATAACATCGCAAAGAATGGGAATTCCAGAACACTTGATTGTGCTCATGCAGAACCTGTACATGGACCAAGAGGCAGGTTTTGGAATAGAACAAGGAGATGCTGTGTGGTTTAAAGTCAGGAAAGGTGTGTGTCAGGGTTGTATCCTTTCACCGTACTTATTCAATCTGTATGCTGAGCAAATAATCTGAGAAGCTGGACTGTATGAAGAAGAATGTGGCATTAGGATTGGAGGAAGACTCATTAACAACCTGCGTTATGCAGATGACACAAGCTTGCTTGCTGAAATTAAAGAAGAGTTGAAGCACTTACTGTTGAAGATCAAAGACCACAGTTTTCAATATAGATTACATATCAACATAAAGAAAACAAAAATCCTCATAAACTGGACCAATAAGCAACATTATGATAAACGGAGAAAAGATTGAAGTTGTAAGGGATTTCATTTTACTTGGATCCACAATCAACACCCATGGAAGCAGCAGTCCAGAAACCAAATGACATATTGCATTGGGCAAATATGCTGCAAAAGAACTCTTTAAACTGTTAAAAAGCAAAGATGTCACTTTAGGGACAAAGATGCTCATGACCTAAGCCATGGCATTTTCAATTGCCTTGTATGCGTGGGAAAGCTGGACAGTGAATAAGGAAGACAAAAAAATTGATGCATTTGATTTATGATGTTTTCAAATAATATTGGACATACCATCGACTGCCAGAAGAAGTAACAAATCTGTCTCGGAAGAAGTACAGCCAGAATGCTCATTAGACGTAATGATGGCGAGATTTCCTCTCAAGTACTTTAGACGTGTTATCAGGAGGGACCATTTCCTGGAAAACGACATCATGCTTGGTAGAGTAGAGGGTCAGTGAAAAAGAGGAAGACCCTCAACGAGATAGACTGACACAGTGGCTGCAACAATGGGCTCAAGCATAACAACAATTATGAGGATGGCACAGGACGGGGCAGTGTTTCATTCTGTTGTACATAGGGTCGTTATTAGTCGGAACCAATACGATGGCACCTAACAACAACAATCTTTAGAGGAGCAGATCTCCAGGTCTTTCCCTGGTGGGATGCTGGGCAGGTTTAAACCTCCAACTTTTCAGTTAGCAACTGAGCACTTAACCACTGGGCCATCAGGGTGATAGTTACTACATTATAATTTTTATATTCTTATAAATCTAATTGAAATAGATATTTAAATGTAAATAGAGTTGCATTGGGGGAAAAAAGTTCACTGTGATCATTGAGCTAATATTCTATATAATCAATTTCCCAATGAAACTAAAGTAACACCTGGCAATATCAAATTGTGTCCACATGATTTTGTATCTACATTTATCTTTTAGAATGAAGAAAATTAAGCAAAAGGGATGTACAACTGAATGTAAACATCTGATATTCACTAAGGTGTTTTTATTTCTTCAATAATATTTTGTTTATTTAAATTAAAGCTTACACAGTAAATTAGGTTCCCGTTTGACAATTTCGATACAAATCTTTCAGTGACATTAGTTACATTTTTCACAATGTGTTGAAGTTCTTTTTAATTGCATTCTGACTGTTCTGTCTTCAATATTCTAATTTTCCAGCCCTCATAACTTCTCATCTTTGTTTTAGAGTAACTGTTGACCTTTTGGTCTCATGTAGATGGTTTTTTAATGGAACATTGTACTCATGGGTAATGTCCTTTTTTTGTGTGCCAATCTTTATTTCACTAAAAGGTGACCTCAGGGGATAGTTTTGTTTCAAGGTTTAAAGAGTATCTCAGGGCAATAGTCTCAGGGAGTCTGCTAGTCTAAAATGATCCAGTGAAGTCTGGACTTTTTAAGATTTTGAGGTCTGTTTAGCATTCTTCTCCTGTTCTCTCAGGGACCATCTATTGTGGCCTTGATACAAATAGTCAGTAGTGGTAGCTGGTCGCCATCTAGTTCTTCTTGCCTCAGAGTAGATGAGGCTGTAGCTAATGTAGGCTATTAGCCATGTAGAGTAGTTTCTTTTCTGAGACTTTGGTTTCCTTCTTTTTCTTTTGCTCCTGATGAGTAGATACAACAGTTGTATCTTACATGGTTGCTCACAAGCTTTTAAGACTCCAGGCACTACTTACCTCACTAGGATGCAGAACATGAACTTTGTCAACTGTATTTACCAATTGACCGAGTTGTCCCATGAGACTAATGTCCTAAGCCTTCAAACCCAGAAAACCAATCTCCCAAGGTGTTTGGTTATGTCTAAGAAGTACCTAACTGTATCCTCTATGAATATATATGTGTGCATACACATATCTGTACAGATACTTACGTATAGACACGTCCATCTGTGCACACATATGGATTCCCCTGTACCTACCCCTACCCTTACATGCCTATACGCCTACATATGTGACCATAACTCAGTTTTTGGTTATTGTTGGTATTGTTGCCAAATTATGTATGTCATATTCTTTAACACAAACATCCTTTTCTCTTGTGGGTTTTTTAGTTGTATTGTTTATTTTGCTTAAGCTGTGCTCACAAAACCCACATTCTGTGCTACTTTTCCTATCACCAAATATAACAAGTATTTAAGCTCTAAAGAGTACTTTCCCCCTCCCCCGCCCACTGCCTGGTAACCACCCATAACATTGGTCTCTGGATAGATAGACAGACAGATATATAGACAGAGATAGATAGATAGATGGTAGATAGTTGATAGATAGGTAGATAGGTAGGTAGGTAGATAGACAGGCAGGCAGGGAGACAGACAGATAGAAGGAGCCCTGGTGGCACAGTGTTTAACAGCTTGGCTACTAACCAAAAGGTTGGCATTTCAAATCCACCAGCCACTCCTTAGAAACCCTGTGGGGCAGTTCTGCTCTGTTCTATAGGGTCACTATGAGTCAGAATTGACTTGATGGCAACGGGTTTATTCTTTTTTGGTGGTGCAGTGGTTAAAGCGATCGACTGCTATCCAAAGGTTCTGCTGTTCAAAACCACCAACAGCTCTGTGGGAGAAAGATGTGGCAGTTTTCTTCTGTAGA
Source organism: Trichechus manatus latirostris (assembly GCF_000243295.1). Taxonomy (NCBI): domain Eukaryota; kingdom Metazoa; phylum Chordata; class Mammalia; order Sirenia; family Trichechidae; genus Trichechus; species Trichechus manatus. The sequence continues at coordinate 8,533,242 of NW_004444031.1, forward strand.
GATTTACAGGCTTGGAAACCCTATGGGGTCGTTATGAGTTGGAATTGACTTGATGGCAGTGGGTGTGGTTTTGTTTTTTGGAGAGATATATATATATATACATATATAGTTGTCTTCTTATAAAAGTGAGATCATACAATATTTGCCCTTATGTGATTGGCTTATTTCACTCAGCATTATGCCCTTCAGATCCTGCCATGTTATATGTTTCACGACTCATCCTTGTTCTTTATGGTTGCATAGTATTCCATTGTATACATGCACCACATTTTACTTAACCATCCACTGAAGGGCAAATAATGCTGCAATGAACATAGGTATGCATATGTCTGTTCATGTCACTTCTGTTAGGTCTCTAGGGTATATACATAGGACTGGTATTGCGGGATCATAAGGTAATTCTATTACTAGTTTTTTGAGGAAGTGCCATACCATTTTCCGTAGTAGTTGTACCATTTTATCATCCCACCAGCAATAGATAAGGTTTCCAATCCCCCTACATCCTTGCCAACATTTGTTTTTATGTTTGTTTGTTTGTTTTTTTCAAAATCAGTGCCATTTTAGCCTGGGTAAATTAAGGTGATTTTAACATGACTTGAGTGAAACATAATGCTATTAGCATTTTTTCTTATTTTTATATATTGTACACAACTTATTTCAAAGACCACGTCCATACAGCTGGATATCAAGTAAAATGATCTTTCTAACAAGATGAAAAATGGACACCTTGTTGCTGTTTATTGGCAAAGTCTCAGCCTTAGATAACTCTACATGAATATGGGCAAATACCTCCTAGAACCGTACTCACACATGCAAACATAGGCACATAGTTCCCCAGATACTTAGAGAGGGAACAGAAAGACGCAGAGAGTGAATTAAACTTTTCCTTTGTCATGAGACTGAAAAAAGACAAGCACAAAATCATTGAGGTCAATATGCTAGACATAAGGTTTTACACATAATTATGGTAAGAGGAATTATGCTATTTTTCATGGTTCAAAAGTGGAACAATTACGATCGACATTTCACTCCTTAAAAATACGGTTGTTAAAAACCAAACAAATAAAACTTATCAAAAGATCTAAAGTTATTTTTATCCTAGACCAAAAATCCTCAAACGGTTTTCTTCTTAACTTTTTTTTTTAAATTGTGCTTTAGGTGAAAGTTTACAGCTCAAGTTAATTTCTCATACAAAAATTTAATACACATATTGTTATATGACCCTTGTTGCAATCCCTATAATGTGACAGCACACTCCTCCTTTCCACCCCGGGTTTCCCGTGTCCATCCAACCAACTTCTGTCCCTTTCTGCCTTCTTATCTGCCTCCAGACAAGAGCTGCCCATTTAGTCTTGTGTATCTGCTTGAACTAAGAAAGAAGCACTCTCTTCACAAGTATTATTTTATGTTTTATAGTCCAGTCTAATCTTTGTCTGAAGAGTTAACTTCAGGAATGGTTTTAGTTCTGCGTTAAGAAAGCATCCAGGGGCCATGTCTTCCAGGGTCCCTCCAGTCTCAGTCAGAGCATTAAGTCTGGTCTTTTTACTAGAATTTGAGTTCTGCACTCCACTTTTCTCCTGTTACATCAGGGACTCTCTGTTGTGTTCCCTGTCAGGGCGGTCATTGGTGGTAGCTGGGGACCATCTAGTTCTCCTGGTCTCAGGCTGATGGAGTCTCTGGTTTATGTGACTCTTTTATCTCTTGGGCTAGTACCTTCCTCGTGTCTTTGGTGTTTTTCATTCTTCTTTGTTCCAGGTGGGTTGGGAACAATTGATGAATCTTAGATGGCCACTGGCAAACTTTTAAGACCCCACATGCCAGTCACCAAAGTGAGATGCAGAACATTTTCTTAATAAACTTTGTTATGCCAATTGACCTAGATGTCCCCTGAAACCATGGGCCCCAGACCCCAGCCCCAGCTACTCTGTCCCTTGAAGTGTTTGATTGTGTTCAGGAAACTTCTTAGTTTTGGTTTAGTCCAGTTGTGCTGACATCCCCTGTATTGTGTGTTGTGTGTTGTCCCTCCCTTCACCTAAGATCATTCTTGTCTACTGTCTAGTTAGTGAGTTCCCCTCTCCCTCCCTCTTCACCCTCTTTTGTGTTTAAACCTTTTCTTGAGTTCTTATAATAGTGGTCTTATACAATACTTGTCCTTTTGCAACTGACTAGTTTCACTCAGCATAATGCCTTCCAGATTCATCCATGTTGTGAGATGTTTTACCTATTCATCCTTGTTCTTTATCTTTATGTAGTATTCCATTGTGTGTATGTACCATTATTTGTTTATTCATATGTCCGTTGATGGGCATCTGGGTTGTTTCCATCTCTTTGCTATCATGAACAGTGCTGCAATGAACATGAGCATGCATGTATCTATTCATTTCTAGGATATATTCCAAGGAGTAGGATTGCTGGATTGTATGGTACTTCTTTTCCTAGCTTTTTAAGGAAGTGCCAAATCGATTTCCAAATTTGTTGTAGTATTTTACATCCCCACCAGCAGTGTATAAGTGTTCCAGTCTCTCCACAACCTCTCCACCATTTATTATTTTGTGTTTTTTGTATTAGTGCTAGCCTTGTTGGGGTGAGATGGCATCTCATCGTATTTTGATTTGCATTTCTCTAATAGTTAATGATCGTGAGCATTTCCTTATGTATCTGTTAGCCACCTGAATGTTTTCTTTGATGAAGTGTCTGTTCATACCCTTTGACCATCTTTTCACTGGGTTATTTGTCTTTTTGTGGTTGAGGTTTTGCAGTATCTTGTAGATTTTAGAGATTAGACCCAGCCTGTAGGTTTTCTTTTAACTCTTTTGGTGAAGTCTTTTGATGAGTATAAGTCTTTGATTTTTAGGAGCTCCCAGTTATGTAGCTTCTCTTCTGGTGTTTGTGCATTGTTAGTTATGGTATGTATTCTGTTTATGCCTTGTATTAGGGCTCCTAACATTGTTCTTATTTTTTCTTCCATGATGTTTATTGTTTCAGGTTTTATATTTAGGTCTTTGATCCATTTTGAGTTAGTTTTTGTACATGGTGTGAGGTATGGGTCTTGTTTCATGTTTTTCAGGTGATATCCAGTTATGCCAGCACTATTTGTTAAAGATAGTGTCTTTTCCCCATTTAACGGACTTCAAATGATTTTCTTAGGCCAAAATTCTCAGTGTTTAAGAAATGGGCCACAGATGCAGGGCCACAGATGCATGCTTCTTATTCAATAGGTCTGATTGTTCATTCAGATTCCCTGTTAATATTCTCCTTTTTGTCTCTAAGGAGTCCTGGTGGCACAGTGGTTAAGCATTTGGCTGCTAACCAAAAGGTCAGCAGTTTAAATCTACCAGCTGCTCCTTGGAAACCCTGTAGGGCAGTTCTACTCTGTCCTATAGGGTCACTATGAGTCAGAATCGACTCAACAGCAATGGGTTTGTTTTTTGTTTTTCTTTTTGGTTTTGCCGCTAAAGATCTGCTCCTCTAGAGGGCACTAGACTGTTCATTCTGGAGTGCAGCAAGCAGCCCTAACCAGCTACTAAGTGTGCTTTCTATGCCAGCGTGCAATCCTGCAGAAGTCCAGCACTCCAGAATCCATGACTTTCTGCACTGTTGCACTGAGGGCAATGGCCATTTGTGGCTACTTGGCTGATCTGAGAAGCTATTTGTATGATCAGAGGTGATCTGAGAGACGGAACTAAAACTGCACATGAGCCTCATTCAAACTGGCCTTTTGTCTTTCTTTTTCAACCTCCAAGAAGAGTAGCAGAGATTGTTTATATCTTGCTAAGCACAGTGACACAACACATTCTATTTTATTTATTCAGTGAGAGAAATTCAGTCTAACCTGTTGTTTGGCAAGATACCAAAAAAGAAGCGAATTTGTACTGAACTTTTGTTTACACTGGTGATAAAAATAGCATTATGGTGTAGACAGTTGTGCTAACCACTGCTGCTCTCTTTTCTCCGTCATTATTTTTGAGAAGTTATACTTCCCCTTATATGTAGTGATAAGTATATTTATGTAAACTAAACTAAAATTTTAGAGATTTTTATACTTAAATTTGAAAAAAAGGTAAGGATCATTGCTCATTTATCTTTCTAAACACATATTCTGAACTTCTTGGTTTTCAGACACCTACAGTCTTTGGATATACAATTCATCAATTTCCCTGAAAAGAGACCTTGAAAATGTCATGCATGTGGAATATTATTGCTAAAAGAAAGGATTCTAAAAGCAAAATAAAAGTATCTGCATAATATAAGACACATTTCTTTTAGTGAAAGCATGTAATTATAAAATGCCACTTGAAAAATAGTTTCTTTAAATATTATAAGTTAGGGTTAACTAGGGTTAACCCATGTAAAACATTTCTTTACCATCTCCAATACAAATTGTAAACACTTCGATTGTAATGTGATGTTCATAAACACAGCATTTTTAATAAATGCAGTATGATTTTGTGAGTGAAATAAAAAATAATGTATGCTTCCTTTTTCACGTGAATTATAACAAAGAAATAAAGAGATACTTTTTAAAAGATTCATTAATATGTTTAGATCCTTAATTAAGCTTGGTGCTACTTTAATTACCTTTAGTACTATTTCCAGTATTACTCTACATAAATTAGGCTTGCTTTTTATAAGAAGTACACACATTCTCTTTAATGGCTTCTAAAAGGAAGGCAAACGCTCTTTCAATTTATATTTTACTGAAAATCTTACTTTCTAAACTCTATACGACATTACTTTCCACAAAGTCTCAGTAAGGATAAGTAGGGTATCCATATGTAGTATATTTTTAAGCTTTATGAATGAAAAATATATATCTATAATAATGGTAATAAATTATAAAATTATTAATATTAGGATTTCAAAATTATCATTCTGAATATATAGACACTCTGCTATCATCTATCAAATGCTTTTACTTTAATTTCATAAGGTATAACAAGTCCTGATTTCTAGTGTAACAAAAAATTCATCAGACAAATAAACTGAACATACCGTACTGAGGGTACTTTTATACTATAAATTCAGCTACAACTGTAAAAATAAAGCCTGTTTTTTTACCCATTTGTTTCTTTTTGTCAAAGATTTTCTGCATAACCATGTGTTCCAAATATAAAAGGACCTGTCGAGAGGAGAGCTTTAATTTCAATATTGCTGATAGAGTGGTAGGGCATTCAGATGTCCCATATCAGGGAAAAGGAGAAAGCAACGGGCCTTCTGAGAGATAAAGCCATTATCAACATATAATATGCAATTATATTAATAACCCAGAAGAGGTATTGCTTGTAGCATTATCTAAAATACATAATATGCAATTCAGAGCAGGGCTTGGGAAAGAATGAACTTATAGAAATTTGAGAATAAGAGAAAACGTCTCACTGCTATTTTAGCACTGTCTTCAGACACAGATGCCTTTCAAATGTCAGATACAGCCTTCTTGTTTAGATAGATACCTGAACTTATCAGAGCCGTACATATATAATAGCCATATTGATGCCAAATTAAGTCTATAAAATAAGACAGAGCTTTTATTAATACATTTATTTAAAAATAAATCAAATGATTATTATATAATTGGCACGATGCAACATTCTAAGTATATAAATGATATGAAGTTGTTTCAAAGAAACTCATAATTTAGGAAATAGTAAGAGTAATTCATAAGCAAAAAATTACACAGTGTAATATAGTATAACATATAATGTATCATAACACAATGTAACATAACAGCATAATACCATGTAATATAATACTTGTAATATGTACAAAGTGCTATAGGGAAGATTTTTATTCAAATAAATACACTGAAGTAAATATTGTTTAGTGGTACTACAAGTAGTAAAACCAACAGAAGTTAACTCCTTCGTAAATAAGGTGCTTTCCCTATGTAGAATATTCTGTTTTAGAATTTCTTGAATAGTTTAGGCAGCTTTCCCAATGGACATACTCAATACATTTCCTACAAAACACTGGTTAATTTGAGTTGTTTACCTTAGTTGTGTGATATGAAGAGGCTGAAGGGGTGAGTCAGAAAATTCTAAATACATCTTTCAGTGGTGATGGGACAATATAATATGGGATCTTAGCAGAATGTGGCTCAGGGCTTCATTACTTAACATTGCTTTTCCAGGGTATTGGCAAGTATTGAATTCAAAAGCACTGATTAGATAACTCTAGGAGCCCTGGTGGTGCAGTGGTTAAGAGCTTGGCTGCTAACCAAAAGGTCAGCAGTTCAAATCCACCAGCTGCTCTTTGGAAACTATGAGGTAAGTTCTACTCTGTCCTATAGGGTCGCTATTCATCAGAATTGACTCGACAAAAACGGGTTATGGGTTTTAGTCCTCTACTTTTATTTCAAAAACTGTGACTTTCTTCCCCCTTAGAAAAAGGTTACAACAGATCTTTTCAAAAGTACCAATAATAAAGGAACTACGTGGCAATTTTGTAATTTTGTAATTAAAATATATTCTTATTTTCCAATTGGTACCCAATTTCCTTCAGAAGGTGAAATATATTTTCCTTGAAAAAATAAGTGTACTGGTGCCTTACATTTTACATTTTATAGTTAAGCCTCTATGGTAGTAAGGTACAATACTCCAGTGCCATCCAGTTGTTTCTATCTCATAGAGACCCTACAGGACAGAGTAGAACAGCCCCATAGGGTTTCCAAGGAGTGGCTAGTGGATTTGAATTGCTGACCTTTTGGTTAGCAGCTGAGCTCTTAACCACTATGCCACCAGGGCTCCATTTTTTTAAATGGTGTTAAAGTGGGGTCCCAGATAAAAGAAATAGTGATTTATGCTTATTTTAATGCATCATGACTATTTATCAATAGATAATTAAATAGCAAAGCTGTGTTTTACTTTGGGTGTGTGAAATGCTAAAAAAAATTAGTAATTACCAAAATTTTTGAAATGATGACTTTTTAATTAAATGTGTAATGGATTTCACATGTATTGTTTCAGATGGCATAATTCAAATGTGTTATTGTAGAATTACATAAGTGTCACACTGGGAGGCATTATTTCATAGTTACCTTTATCACATTACACTGGAATAAATCATGATATGGTACCTAGAATTGTATCTGGCATCTAAGAAGTCATTTCACAAAAGACATTAGCAGAAAGTGTTTGGACATTGCAAGAACAGCAGGAATTTCAAAATAAGAATTCATAATTGAGAATACATACCAATGATTATTAATTAAATTTGAGGTATCATCTCTCATAAGTTTTTTTGGTGCATACTCTTGATCTTTTCAAACTTAAAATATTGGAGTATCTGAGAGCTCAGGCCTGACATCTCTTCTGTATCTACTCTTACTGCTCAGAAATTCTCATCTCTTCTAGTATTTTGTAAACTGATGATTTCCAGATGTGTATCTGTAGCTTGGATAATCCTCTGAACTCTCCCCCATATTCACCGGTGGTGAATATTTCCACCTGAATATCAAATAGGATCTCAAACTGTACATATAAAAACCTAAAATCTCATCTCCCCTTCTCAAATTTTTCCTCCGAGTCTTCCCTATCTCGGTAACACAGACAAAAAGCCTGTGAGTCATTCTTAAAACTTTTAAGTTTTCAAACTCACATAGACAACTTTGGCAAATCCTTTGCCTAAACTACGTATAAATTCAGCAGCATGGCTGTTCTTGCTCTGGACACAACTTCCATCACCTTCTCCCTAGATTATCATAATAACCATTTAATGGACATCCCTATTTATATCCTTCTCTCATCATTCTATTCTTAAGACAATGACTACAATTAAGTCATAGTTTGGCACTATTCTGCCCCAAAGTTTCCAAAAATTTAATATATCTTTCATGGTAAAAATGTAATTCCTTATCACGTTTACCTTACTGTATCCAGCTCCATTGCGTCTCTGACATAATTTCCTGTTTTTCACCCTTTTATTCACTTTGCTCCATTTACAGCCTCATCCTGTTCCACAGACAGCTTATACATGGTTTCACCTCAAGCTCTTTGTACTTGCAGTTCCTCTGCCTGTAATGATCTTCCCTCTTACATCTGCAAGAACTCCCTCTGCTCAATTTTTTTGTTTATAAGGTGTCACTTTGAAGCCTTTCTTGATCACTCTGTTTTAAACTGCAACAGCACACCCCTCACTTCCCAATACTGGCAGCTCTTAAATATTTTCCCTGCTTTAGTTTTCCTCACTTAGTAACATACGACCTACTCTATATTTATGTATTATCTCTCTATGTATTTGCTGATTTTCTATCCTGCCTTTGTAAAATACAAGCTACACGAGGGCAGGGCAGGGATCCTTGCTTTTCTTTTGTTCTGTTTTTTCCCTATTTGATTTTTTTTTCCCATCACTTACAACAGTATCTTAAAACATGTAATTGCTCCAAAAAATAATTTTTAAAAGACTGTTGTTGTTAACTAAATGAATTAACTATTTCAGACATTGTTTATTAGGTTGTCTCTGACGCGTTGTCTCTCACAATTCTTACTAATGCTTTGCTAGACCAGCAGACAACTTCAGAAGTTGAGAGGTGACCACACTTCTGTCTCATTTGGGAGTCTTAGAGCTGGCAATCAACCTGAAAGGACTAATTATTATTTCACCTAAGAATGTTATTGGGCCCTAACACAAACAAAACCCTTCTGGCTCGCTCCAATGGATCACTCAGTCACAGCTAGTCATGTCCTCCAATTTGAAAGTCTTCACATTAGAAATTTTATTGCCTTAAAAATATTTGAGGTTTACATATAATTAGAAGCATAGTAAGTAACAGAATACTCATTTCTGTTATTTCAGGAATGACCCTGGTTTCCTCCACGAGAGTTTGGAGTCTTTGAGGGTAGGGATGGTACCTCTTTGTATTCCTAATACACAGTAGGCACTGGGTAAATCACTGTTAATTGAGAGGATAAAGGTAAAAAAGCATTTCTTTTAATGAGACTGGCAATTATGAAGCCATACCCTAATTTTAAATTTTATAATAAAAATGATAACTTTATAAATGATTAAAAATTTATATATAATAATACTAATATTTTACTACAAGTTTACTGAACAATTACTGAAAAAATATTCCTGGAGCCTATTCTCTACCTGATGTTTTTCATATGATATATTAATTTTACTGTTTACCAAGTAAAAACCTGTTTAATCAGCTTGCTTTGGTTTAGATGTTAAATAATTTACTTTTCTAAAATGGCTTTTATCCGATTAGTAAAACAGTAATCAAAAATAAATTCTAATGTATATAAAACAATATCTAAAAAAAAAACCCACAAATGGGTGAAAATAAATGTAAGCATTCCACTATAATTTCATAACTTTAAGTCAGACGATCTCAAATTGTGTAAAGTATAATATAGTAATTATTTCTAGCAAAGCAAAAATTTATTTACAACACAGAAGTTTAAGAAATATTTACTTCAACAAATTAAAAACGCTACATCTAGTTGAGTACTGGTCATCAGTAATTAAGTTGAGGGTACATCTTCAGATAAAAACCAAATAGGCCAGTCAAGGTAAAACTGGATAAAATAGTACAAAAGCAAAATTTATACAGTATATGAGCCCTGGTGGTGCAGTGGTTAAAGTGCTCAACTGCCAGTGGCAATCATTAACTCCTATCTAGGTAAATTAAGAACACTCCTTGCAAAACTGCAAATTTTTTTATACAGAATATTTAATTCCTCAAAGCAAATAGAAAATGCAGAACTGAACCCAAACCATGAGTATAACAAGAATAATAAATCAAATTACTTAATATAATTATGCTGTTTTAAATTCATATTATGGAAAGCATATTATAAGAACTTGTATTGATCTTCATTTGTTAAACACAAAATATTTCTTAAATTATGAAATGTTAATAAGATATAATAGGGGGAAATTATAGAAGCATTAAATATGGAGACCCTTAATGAGATGAATTGACACAGTGGCTGCAACAATGGGCTCAAGTATAGCAATGATTGTTAGGATGGTACAGGACCAGGCAATGTTTTATTCTGCTACACTCAGGGTCAGTATGAGTCATAACTGACTCGACAGCATCTAGCAACAACAAATATGGAGCAGAAAATTTTATTTGCCCTAGCTTTAAGGAGTTTTCTATAAGAAAATTCAATTTATTAAATTGTTATTCTTTGCACATTATAGGAACATATTTTAATGAGAGGGTATCCTAGATGATGAAAGAGAAATTCCATAAAAATTTTTAGGAGAAAGTTATAAAGATAAAAATACTTACATTTGTTTTAGGTCCGATAATAATTGATGACATAGAATCAGAAACAGAGTATTTTATGCAAATATTTTCTGTTATGGAATTAATCACAAATATACTTGAAATATCACATTACACACTTGAGAAAACTTCAGAATTATAGCCATATTTTAAAGAATGCATTCAAATTAATAAATAAAAATACAGAAGTGAATTCTGAGCATGATTATGAGAGTTGAAAATTGTTTTTATATAAATTGAAATGGAAAGCAGTTTTTGAGGTCTGTTTAGGATGCTCTTCTGCATTGATATAGCCATCACCTCTTTCCCGAAATATCAGAAATCTAATACTCCATGGAAAAACAATTTCTAAAAGCATTAAATTGAGTCAAGTCTGAGTTCAATTTTGAGAAGTAAATGTTTAAAAGTTATCAATATTTGGTATCTGTGTATGAATATATGAAAACTTTAAAGTAGAATTAACCTATTAGAAATAGCAAACATAAAGTTCTTATTAAATTGTGATACTGAATTTCTTACTATTGTATGGAGAGCAGTGAAAAATCTCATTCCATATTTAAAAAAAGTATCAGGCTATTGTAAAATAGATTCCTATTTTTTCCAATTATGTTGAATTGCTTTATTATTTTTTGTGGAAGTTAAAGGCTGTGATTGCTCACTAGTCTTTTCCTACCATGCCATGAATCTTTTACCACGGTGAGCATATTGCATATATGTAACTCTTCTTTGGAAATCATCAGTATAAAATGCACAGCATCTTAATATTAAATTTTTTTTTTAAATTTTTTTTTTTGTATTTTATTGTACTTCAGGTTAAGGCTTACAGAACAAATAGCTTCTCATGAAACAGTAGTACACATATTGTTTTATGACATTGGTTAACAAGCCCACAACATATTAACCCTCTAAATTCTCAAACTTTTTTTTGGTGAAAATGCACATAGCCACAGATCCACCGTTTCAAAAATTTCTACATACACAGTTCAGTGACATTGACTACGCTCTTCCAATTGTGCTGTTATTCTCA
>NW_004444031.1:8549774-8564249 GCF_000243295.1 Trichechus manatus latirostris
AAACAGAGTTGTATCCAAGTGTTTGTCTTCTGTTCCACTGATTCTGTCTTCCACGGTTTCAAATCTGCTTCTCAGCCCTTCTATGACATCATCCATTTCTGAAATCTTGTTGTTTAGCTTTTGGATTTCTAATTGTTGTTTTTGTATAATTTCTAGTTGTGAATTTATTTTGGCATTCTGTTCCTGCATCATCTTCCTGAATTCTGCCGATCTTTTGTCTGTATTTTCCATGAATTTGTCAATTTTTTTCTCATGTTTGTCAGCTTTTTGCCTCAGTTCTTGGAAAATTCCAAGTATTAGAGATTTGAATTCCCTATCAGGTACCTCTAGTGCATTTTCTTCCACAGGAGAGTCATCTGGTGTTTTAATTTGGATGCCTACTGGAAACATCCTGTCCTGTTTTTGTAAATGTTTTGATATTTTTTGCTGTTTTCGGGGCATTCAGTAGTTATTTCTCTCATTTATTGATTGTAGATTTGTTTGTTTCATCCCTTTTAAAAAAAAAAAAAAAATTGAATATGTCCGAGGAGGTGGACTGTGTGTTCTTTGTTATTTGCTCATCTGTGCGCTCAATACTTTTCGCCTCCTTCTCCAACTGGCAGGTTCAGTCACTCTGATATGATACAGCAGGGCAGGTCTAGCTGAAGAGGAGCCACTGGGATGGGTTTTTTGTGGCACTCACTACAGCCACCAGGGTGGGACGGTAATCAGTGCTGGACAGGTTCCAGTAGGCCATGCTTGCACTGCTTGGTGGTGTGATTTCAAGCACACAGTGCAGGTAGACAGGATGCAGCGGGAAGATGGTTATGTGTGGAGCTAAGCTGGATATGGGAGAGAGGAGAGAGGAACAGGAGCGAAAAAACATACAACAAACAAAAAAGAATGCTAGGGGAGCTTGCTGTTGGAATGAAGAGATGAGAGACTATGAAATGGAGAAAAACAGAAGGGGGAAGAGGAAGAAAAGAAAAGAATGAACAAATAAAAATCAGAAAGGTTAAAGAAGATCAAAGTTCCCAGGGATCCCACTGATGCAGCTATGAGGTCTGGGGAAGTCACTCTCAGGTGTCACAGCACAGCCTGGCCAGAAGGCGCAGAGGCATACAACTCCTGGTATTCAGGGATCAGAAAGAGAAGGAAGATATAGAGAGACGAAAAACTGAGCAATGAAGAAAGACAAAAGGGAAAAAGAGGGAAAAGAAAACAAAACAAATCAAAAAAAAGAAAAGAACAAGAAAAGCTCCCTAAAAAAACAGAAAAAAAAAACAAAACAAAAAAAGAAATGTCCTCAGGGATCCCTCCACACATCTGTGGAAGCCGAAGGGGAGTTCCTTGCCACGCAGCTCCACCTGGCCAGAAAGGGCTCCCAACTCAAAAAAAGGAAAAGAAAACAAACAAACAATTCAAAATGAACAAGCGAACAAAAGCCCAGGGATCCCACCAGCGTGGTAGCCCAGACCGGGAAGCAGCTCCACACTCGAATGGAGCTCCGCAGCCCCTCAGGAAAAAGCAATGATGGCGCACGGAGCCAGACACTCGAGTAAAAGGAGGGGGAGGTGGCAAGAGGCAAGCAAGAAATCCAAAGAAGCAGGAAAAAAAAAAAAAAAGCAACACCAGCAGCCAACAAATGGCACTCAGGGAGCCAGTCAGTGCGGGCTGGTGTTTCTGGACAAGAGACTGTGTCTGCAGGAAGCAGAGCAGGCCGAGTGTGGGTGAAGAAGGGTGGAGAGTGGGAAAGCGTATATCACAAACTGTCAGCTCTCTGGGGCCCCTCAGGAAGAAGCAAAGATGGTGCATGGAGCCAGGCACTTGAGTGAAAAAAGGGGGAGGTGGTGAGAGGCAAGTGAGAAATCAAAAGAAGCAGAAAAAAAACGGCAACACTAGCAGCCAACAAATGGTACCCAGAGAGCCACCCGCTTGGGTGTGTGGTATCCAAGCAGCCGGCGCCTTCCGGTCAAGAGACTGTGGTCGCGGGAAGCAGAGGAGGCCGAGCCGGGAAGAAGAGGGGTGGGGGGTGGGAAAGCACACACCACAAATTACCGGCTGTTTTGTCTCCCACTGGACGGTCCGTGAGGCTGCTTTCTCTTACCCCCGTTTGCTGGTCTCTGATAGGAGTCCAAGATGGTGGATCCGCGCTGCATTAACTGGTAGGCGACCTCTGCATGAATCTCTCCCGCTCTCCATTCTCTGTCAGTATTCTCACTCCATTTGGTGCTCGGCTGAGTCCCTTATCTCTTCATTTGATGTTCTAGGGTTTCAGGATTGTTGCATTCTCTGTTTGGCTTAGTTTTTTGGATCTTTGCTGTGGAGGGATGGTGTGGTGCTTCTGCCTGGAGCACCATCTTGCTGGAACCCCCCTTAATATTAAATTTTAGGAAGAACTAGGGCTTGTTTTTTTAATCATTATTATGAGCCATTTGGTTAATAAAAGTAATAATGGGATATTTGTTGTGGTGTTTTATTTTATTATAATTACTTTTAATCTTTTACATTTAAGAGATCCAAGTATTATTTTCTCAATCAGTTGCTGTGGAATCAGTCCCTACTCACGGCAATTCCATATGTGTCAAAGTAGAACTGTGATCCAGTTAGCAGCTGAGCACATTAATCTTTTGTACAACCTAAGAACTCTTATTATCTTATTTCAACAGTAAAATTTGCATATATTTCTAAAATGACTGGCTCAAAGTTTTGTGGCATGAGGTAATTTGATGACTACTATATTTGAGTTGTGTTTATTAGTCTTGTTTTAATGACATATTTATGCTTTTAATTTAGTTGAGGCAATACAGGTAAACTTTAGTTGTCAATATTAGAGATTATTATACTTAATTAATGTCATTAATGAAAAATTATTCCCATACACACACGTAACACATATATATACAAATACATATACATACATACATATTTACATATATATGTATATATATGCGCACACACACACACACACACACACACACAAATGGCTGCAGCTGTACACCAACAGAGAATTGCCGGAAGTTCAAGCCAGATTTAGAAAAGGACATGGAACAAGGGATATCATTGCTGATGAGAGATGGATCTTGATGGAAAGCAGATAATTCCAGAACACTTAATTGTGCTCATGCAGAAAGTGAACATGGATCAAGAAGCAGTCATTCAAAAGGAACAAGGGGTTATTGCAGGGTTTAATTTTGGAAAAAGTGTGTGGCAAGGCAGTATCATATTATCTTATTCAATCTGTGTGCTGAGCAAATAATCTGAAAATCTGGACTATATGAAGAAGAATAGGGTGTTAGAATTGGAGGAAGACTTAAGAAGACTTACTAGCAACGTGCAATATGCAAATGTACAACCTCAATTGTTGAAAGCGAAGACGACTTGAAGCACTTACTGATGAATTTAAAAGACTACAGCCTTCAGCACAAATTGCACCTAAACATAAACGAAACAGAAATCCTCATAAGTGGACCAATAAACGACACATGATAAATAGTGAAGAAATTGAAGTTGTCAAGGATTTCATTCTACTTGGATCGACAATCAATACTCACGGAAACGGCAGTCAAGAAATCAAACCACACATTTCACTGGGAAAATTTGCTGTAAAGGACCTCTTTGAAATCTAAAAAAGCTAAGATGCCACTTTGATGACTAAGGTGTGCCTGACCCAAGTCATTTTTTTTTCAATTGCCCCATATGCATGCAAAAGCTGGACAGTGAAAAAGGAAGACTAAAGAAGAATGGATGCATTCCGATTATGGTACTGGCAAAGAATATTGACTATACCACAGGCTGGCAGAAAAATGAACAAATCAGTCTTGGAGTAAGTAAAACCAGAATGTTCCTTAGAAGCGAGAATTGTGAGACTTCATCTTGCTTACTTTGGTTATGTCACTAGGAGGGACCAGTCACTGGAGAAGGACAACATGTTTGATAAAGTAGAGGGTCAGAACAAAAGAGAGAGAGCCTCAATGTGACGGATTGACACAGTGGCTGCAACAGTGGGCTCTAACATGCCAACAATTGTAAGGATGGCTCAGGACTGTCATTCTGTATAATGTACTTATGAGTTGGAGCCTACTTGAAGGCAACTAACAACAACAATGCACATATATAGTCATATTCCTTCATTTTTTTTTACCATAATTACATCATAAAACCGGTTAGATATTGTATATTAAAAAGTTGTATAGTGATCTTCTGAGGTATCAATGCTTTTATATTTAATGGTGATATTTTCAATATATCTTGGTACTGAGAAGAAGTAATGAATTTTGAGCTTGGATACTGATCAAATAGTGACTTCTGCTGTCAAAATTAAAGGTAGAGATAATGCATTGAGATAGGAATTGAGAACATAGACAGGTAGGTTGGCACTTTTAGATTAGGGAAAGACAAATCTGCAGCATCATGAAGAAATTCTCATTAACCTATAAACCAGGCAGCCAACATTTTGCAGAAATTATTGGAATGAAGCAATGTCTTTTAGAAAATATTGATGAAGATTTATTTCTTAATATGAACTTTGACCATATTCATAACGAAAGACTAATGCCTTCCCGAAATTAGCCAGGGCTCTGAATCAAGAGGTAGACATTCCAGAAAGACATAGTAGGATAATCAGCAAAATCTGATTGATGTTTAGAAGATTTATTTTTGTGAGTATTATGTATTACATTAAGTTTTCGAGGAGTTATCAAGAGTACAAAGTTCTTGGGCTCAAAGGGATTACAATCTTGTAGGCAAGATCAGAAATACTCTCCAAATATATGGGGAACATATGACTGTATAAAAAAAACTGTGCAAATAAAGTGCCAACATTTTTTGCTTTATTGACTGATATGTAGTAACATTTGCAATTTATCTAAAGAATGGATAGGAGTTTGACACATTTGATAGAGGAGGAGATCCCACAGAGATAAATAGAAATAGCTTGAGGAACAGAAAGGCATATAAGTAAAGAAAGAGCTCACAGAATGGAACCTGGTCATTTCATTTGTCAAAGATCATAACATACAGGTTAACCTGAAAATGTATATTGTGAACAATGATATAGGATCTTTAATAACAGTATGAAATATTAAATTTTAATCAGTAGAAAATAGGATCTCCCTAATGTTTACGTGTTTGTTACTAGCCTGATCACACAACTAATGTTGACATGTTGTGAGGGAGGACAGGCTCAGATAGTGTCAGTATAACACAAGTTGGTGGCTTTAAAGAACAGAAATTTATTTTCTGTAGTTCAGGGGGCTAAAAAGTCCATATCAAGGTCTCAGCCATGTCAACTCCTTCTGTGAGCCTCTTTCCTATTTTCAAGTTTCTGCTGGTGATCCTTGGCATTCCTTGGCATCTGTCACCCCCAGTGTATATCTCTGTCTATTCTGTTCTTTTTATAACTCAAAAGTGATTAGGTTTAGAATCCATCCAGTCTGGTATGATCTTATTAATACGGAAAAAAAGAAAATCCTTATTTCCAAACAGGTCATATTTACAGGTACCTATTGCCATTTTGTTGATTACAACTCATGGGGCTCCCTGTGTATCAGAGTAGAACTATACTCCATAGGGTTTTCAAAGGCTGATTTTTCAGAAGTAGATTGCCAGGCCTTTTTTCCAAGGTACGTCTTGGTGGTCTTGAACCTTCAACCATTTGGTTAGCAGTTGAGTACGTTAACGATTTATACCACCCAGGGATTCCATTTACAGATACAGGGGTTAGGATTTCAACACACAATTTGATGGCACACAATTCAATCCATAACGCCAATATAATTAATTTGGGATTTAAATTGCCTCCCCCTTAATCATTTATAGTATGACTTTCCATTCCAGAGTTATTTTGATTCATGTCTTGAGAAGTTTCAGTATTTTATTTTCACACGATGCACATGTATAACAAAGTTTTGGGTACCATGCATTCAGTATTTACCTTAACATTTTAATGAAAACTCAGTCATGTGTAAAATTCTTACATCTCAATTATTTTCTCTGAAATATCTGTTACAATAGATTCTTTTCTCCTTATACGAACTTTTATCTTAATAATTTTTTTTTTGGAAAAAAATTTTTTTCTACCAGAATCCTAATTAAATTTTATAATTTGTAATTTATAGTATTTTAAATACCAGGATAGAGAAACTATATGTATAATCTCATTATTTTGAGTTGGAAGACATGATTTATAGACAAAACTCAGAAAAGCTTCTTTATTTATTAATCATCATCTCTTGCCAGATCTCTGATTTTTATTATCTGTAGTTGAAATTTCTCCATTAACTTTCTATTCATTGGTATTTTTATCTGTGTTTGAGTCAAGTGTTTCAAATGTTTTCTTCACATAACTGATTTGAGAGCCAATTTTGTTGTTTATTGTCATCCATGAAAACATGGATTTAAAACGTATTTACTCTTGTTTTGTCACAAAGACCACACCTTCTTTTTTGTTGATTTTGTTTTAGTTGTGTTGTTGGTTTGTGACTTTGGAGAGACCAATCTGTTACAAAGTAGAACTGTTCCATAGGATTTTCTTGGCTGTAATCTTTATGGTAGTAGATCGCCAGGCTCCTTCCATGGTGCTGTTGGGGAGGTTCGAACTGCCACACTTTTGGTTACCAGCCGAGTGCAAAACATTTGCACCACCCAGGGACGTTAAGGCCATGTCTTCTTAATTATTATTCAGGATTTGAAGCTCAATTTAATGATTTTCTTCTGGTCCATTAAAGCTTTTTATATCTAAATCTATGCAGACAGACATAGTCTGCCCTTATTATGCTCATTCATATGTTTGAGAGTGAATTCCGGTTGTCCTCATTATTACCAAATGTGCAGTGATATCATTGACAAATTTCTTCTTCCTAAAGCATTAAAAGTCTACAAAGAAAATGTTCAACATCCAACTGTGGTTAGTAGCAACTGGATTCTTAAAAGTTCGCAAGTGGCTATCCAAGATACATCTACTGGTCCTATCCTAACTTGAGCAAAGAAGAATGAAGAAGACCAAAGACACAAGGGAAAATCAGTCTGAAAGACTAATGGACCACAACTACCACAACCTCCACCAGACTGAACTCAAAGCAACTACATGGTGCCTGGTTACCGCCACAGACTGCTTTGGCATGGATCACAATAGGGGGTCCTGGACAGAGTGGGATAAAAATTTAGAACAAATTTCAAATTCACACACAAAGACCAGGCTTGCTGGTCTAACAGAGACTGGAGAAACCCCAAGCGTATGGAAACTGGACACCCTTTTAACTCAATACTGAAGTCACTCCTGAGATTCACCCTTCAGCCAAAGATTAGACAGGTCTATAAAGCCAACAATTACACATGTGAGGAACGTGCTTCATAGCTCAATCATGTATACGAGACTAATGGACACACCAGCCCAAAAGCAAAGAAGAGAAGGCAGGAAGGGACAGGAAAACTGGACAAATCAAAATAGGGAAACTGGGGTGGAGAAGGGGAGAGTGTTGACACATCGTGGTGTTGGCATCCAATGTCACAAAACAATTTGTGTATTAACTGTTTAATGAGAAACTAATTTGCTCTGTAAACTTTCACCTAAATCACACACACACAAAAAAAAGATTTTTAGCATTGATCGGTAAATCCACTGGCACAAGTGGCTTCCCCTAGTTCATTTTATAATTCTGTTTACTGCAAATCTCATCTCACAGATCCATTTCACTCTCAAACTATTCTGAGAGAATGCCTGGAGATTCTTCTGCTCATGTCCTCTCAGAGGTTTCCAAATTACCTTTAGAGAAAATCTAGCCCTGCATTTTAAAATAGTCTATTGAAGTTACTGTCAGCTTACTTATGAATTATATGTAAAGTTATTTATCAGAATAATTTTACTCCACATTTTTTAATTATCTCCATTGTTGTTGTTGTTGATATGTATCATCGATTTGGTTCTGACTCACAGCCACCGTATATACAAAAGAACGAAATGCTGCCTGGTCTTGCTCAGTCCTCACAGTCAATGAGCCCCTTGTTGCAGCCAGTGTGTCAATCCATCTCATCGAAGGTCTTCCTCTTTTTTGCTGATCCTCTACCTTACCAAGCATGACGTCCTTCTCCAGCGACTGGTCCCTGCTGACAACATATCCAAAGTATGTGAGACAAAATCTCACAAAATCCTCTCTTCTAAGGAGCATTCTGGCTGTACTTTTTCCAAGACAAATTTGTTCATTCTTCTAGCAGTCCCTGGTATATTCGACATTCTTCTCCAACACCATAATTCAAAGGCACCAATTCTTCTTTGGTCTTCTTTATTCATTGTCCAGCTTTTGCATGCATATGAGGCAATGGAAAATACCATGGCTTGAGTCAGGTGTACCTTAGTCCTCAAAGTGACATCTTTGCTTTTTAACACTGAAAAGAGGTCTTTGGCAGCACATTTGCCCAATGAAATGTGTCATTTGATTTCTTGATAGCTGTTTCCATGGGCATTGATTGTGAATCCAAGTAAAATGAAATCCTTGACAGCTTCAATCTTTTCTCCATTTATCATAGTGTTACTTATTGGTCCAGTTGTGAGAATTTTTTTTTCTTTATGTTGAGATATAATCCATAGTGAAGACTGTAGTCTTTGATTTTCATTAGTAAGTGATTCAAGTTGTCTTTGCTTTCAGCAAGTAATGTTGCGTTCTCTGCATGTGCAGGTAATGACTCCATTATATAACCATAAAACTAATATATGAAGACAAATTACACAAACTGGGTAATTCGACCATAAGTCATCCTTTTCTTAACGAGTTAGTTCCAGGTTTAGAAGAAACTGGAGATTATCAAAATTTGTTAAGGCTTTTTCTAAGAAAAAATACAAGTTGGTCAACTGATTTAAATGGAGAAAGACATTTCCAATAAATTTTAAAATTAAATAAAAACACTGACAACACAAACATCACAGGTTACCCCCAAAATGTTGATTTTATTATTATTATTATTAAGATTATGTTTTTTTCATTTCAATTAGCTACCTGAAATGACTCTAAAATATTTTCTTCCTAATTTTTTTTGACTTGGTTGCCTCTTTATATAAGGCAAGTTTTTTAAATTCATTTTCTGTAGAAATAATGGAAAGGTAATTCAGACTATTTTTTCAATATGGTTGATTTAAATTATTTTTATTTACCTTTAATTGTTACTAACAGCTTTGTTTAGACAAGTTAGTTTCAGCTTTATAAGTCCTTGTTGGTGAAGCTACATGTTTAAGTTCCTCAGCACCTTCCTGTTCAGATTTTGCTTCAATCCTGAGGCTTGCCTTCTGAGAATTACAGCCCTTGGGTGTCTTACGCATGAGCTCTGACACCACTATCACATCAACCTATCCAGCTACAACAGGTCCTTATTGTCGCTGCTGGTCCTAAGGGACTGTGGTTAGCACTAGGTGACTATGAGCCTGAACTAATGACCCCCAGGCAGGATTTCTTCCAGCTCTTCGTCCATAGGATCAAAGGTAAGATTAGGATGTTGAGTGATGTCCACTTGGGACAGTTTTTTTTGGAGGGACCACATGGATGCAGAGGTTGTGCCAACAAACTATTTGCTTTACCTACACCCCAGGACCACCACAGGACATAGAAGATGACCTGCAGGCAGAGCTTCATGACTCTACCACTCTGGGCACTCAGGCTAGGGCTGCTGCTTTCCATTTAAAATATTTACAGTACGTTTTTTAACTGTCAAATAATAGAGCTATATGTATCAATGAAGCAATAATACCTTCCCCAAATATTCTATATTGTTAGTCTTATCGGCAGAAGACAGATACACATGGATGAAACATGGAAAATTTAATATCCCATGCCAGTTGTTTCAAGTCCTTTAGTTTATCCTTTATCCTCGGTACCATTGTTTTTATATCTTTCTCCTATTGATATCTGTTCTGAAACTTTTTCCATCGTTTGTCTTTTTCTATTTAAATATTATAAAACAATTCACTGGATTCATATAAATTACAAAATTTTGTATTTAATTACTTATTAATTACATCCAACTTTGAAATTGATTCAGTCTGGAGATATACAGGAGGACAGGAGACAGAATGAAGAGATGGAAGTAAGTGAATACAGAAAATTGCTTATGGTGGGGTGATTTTAGTTAGCAAACATAAGAACAGTTTATGTTATTCCTAAGTAACCTCGTATTGATAGGACAATCAGATTATCTACCTACAACTTTCACATCTCCTGAGACATAGAAGTGAAAAAAAAACGTTATTTTTTGACTTTGTATTTTCAGTTAGAAAAGATGAAACTAAAAACAAAACTTTCCTTATGAACATTTTATTTTTTCTACTATATTTCTTTTAATATAGAAATGATTACCCCAATATCATATGCCCTACTTCATGCCACTTAGATATATAAAATTTAAATTTTCATAGACTACATCAATAGCCTCGCCTCAAAAATTTAAATATTATAATGTTTAATGTTTTAATATTGAACAAAGACAAATTTGGATGTCCCTGGAGTCTTATTTCCTTTCTCTCTTTTATGACTTGAAGAGCTGTCCTACTGAACCCAGACAGTCTATGTGGAGAAAAGGCCTTTGACTGATGTAAGAATTCCTTAGGCAGGCAGAGCTGCTTAGTATGCAGATTTTGGCCCTCTTGGCCGTAATCCATAGTTTGGTTCCTGTGCCTTGAGATCAGAGCCTATATTTCTTGTTACTGAGAGAAACTAAGTGTTCCCTAGTTCATCTTAGGCTATCTTATAAATAAATATGTAACACAGACTGAGGGTGGAGTTCACTCTGTCTTGGAGTATTCGTATACCATGGACTGCCAGAAGAACGAACAAGTCTGTCTTGGGAGAAGTACAGCCAGAGTGCTTCTTGGAAGCAAGGATGGTGAGAGTTTCTCTCACTTACTTTGGACATGTTATCAGGAGGGACCAGTCCCTGGAGAAGTACATCATGTTTAGTAAGGTAGAAGGTCAGCAAAAAAGGGGAAGACCCTTGACGTGATGGATTGACATAGTGGCTGCAACAATGGGCTCAAACATAGCAATGATTGTGAGGATGGAACAGGACTGAGCAGTATTTCATTCTGTTGTATATAGCATTGCTATGAGTTGGAGCCGACTCAATGGCACCTAACAACAACAGTGCCATGTCCAGCCAGCGGGCTCAGACAGATACATCCCTGCTGAAATCTAGATCACTGTGCACACAGTACACCTGTGTCCAGCCTTTGCTCTCTAAAAACAGGAAAGCAGGGAGCAGTAGCTGTGCTACTTCTGTGTTTTTAAGTTTTTCCTCCAAAAAGCCCTATGTTTATCTTCACTGCATGATGCTAGTGGTATGTGTCTGTGACCTCTTTGTACCACAAATATAATATAATATAAATAATGTGTTACTCAAAAATATTTTCTGCCATATGCACATATAACTGTTGAATGTTTTGTCAGTGATAGCAAAAGTAATAAGTTCACAGTTGTTTAAAGGAGAAAACGAGTTTGCCTTTGCACATTAAGAACTCAGCCAGATTTGCAATGAAGCTTCAGGGCTATCACATCAGAGAGGTTTTCTGAGTTTTGTTCTATTTACTAATGTTGACAACGATGACAGATGAATTTTGAAAATTTGATTAAGTGTGTTCATAATAAATTTAATCATGGTGTATGTTTGTTCATTTATTAAATATTTATGCAACATTTGGTATTTTGAGGTAATTTTTAAAAGATGATCAAGCAAAAAAAAAAAAAAATTCCCTGACAAAAGGAGTAAACTAAAAATGACATTCATGAATATTATCATGCGTTTCCTAAATTGGCCAAGTTTATTATGAAGATACAGGTATGGTTGAAACAAAGTTCAAAATCATAAATTGTTTTCACATACTTTTCATGCAATATATTTTTTCAGTGATGCATATTATATGGGTGAATGTTTTACCATAACTTTTTTTTTGCTTTCTAATTAGAAGTACTGAGGTAACTTATATACAAAAAATTATGTTGACTTACTGCTTCAGCTCCAACATGTAAAGAGCTTGGAAGTTTAAACTCTGGTCCTAATACAAGAGAAAGCTAGAAAAAAAAAAAGGAAATCGATGACTTTTCATGGACCTACTAGAGAACTGAGGTTGCAGGGTAAACCATCATGATGAAATCTGGAGAGACAGAAAAAACTAGAGCACCACAACTGAGTTCTGCTTCTTTCGAGCAGAAACTTCTGCAGCCTTAAACTGGTAGGAACAGTTTGATAGTGAATTTTGACAAATTCCCTGGAGGCTGAATATGAAATAGCTTCAGATGAGAAAAATCCTTAAGGATGCCATCTTGGAAGGGAGGGGATCACAATATATTTTATGAGATTTACCCCCAGGAGATGGAATAGGTTCTTATGGTTAGGATCCAAGAAAAATTCCCATGTGGCCCTAGCATAGAAGGGAAAAAGTGATTCACAGTGAAATAAGTTTAGAATGTTCTCCATAATAAAGATCTACTCTACAGAGCAAGAGACTTTACCAGAGCCTTATTCCATTGGGGGGAAAGACATTCCTCCCTCTTTAGCACCCTCTAGTCTTCCTGTTTTACCTAAGGGGAGAAAGAGTTGTACCACTCAAAGTACACATGTGAAAGTTACAACCCAGAGAAATAGGCCCACTAAAAGGCTGAGATTTAATCAAACAATTATGTAACCCTAACCTTTCTCCACAATTGACCACCACACCAACAAAGCTCCAGTAAAATAACAGTGGATTACAACTGAAAGAGGAGCAAGATGAAGACTTTCTCTGAGGAGGAGTACTTAGAGAAGCTCAAAGTCAAAAGGTGGAGACAAAAACAAAGACGTTGGCAGAATTTTTAATCATCTTGCACTGACGACTACAGAGAACATGAAACACAGCCAAACTCCTAGTCAGATTAACACAAATTATCGAATTGAAGGCTTATTTACCTCAGTTTCTATTGCCTGATACAACATGTCTTGCTTTCAGCAAAATATTACAGGACATGCCAAAAGGTAAAAAAAAAAAAAAAAAAAAAATAGAAATCCTCCAGGACCCAAGATTTACTGAGATCATAAGTAACTCCTGCTCAGTAAAAGAAAAAACCCACAGTATGAAGAGGCAAAGGGACCATCAGAACAAAACTCAGATATGACACAGCTGTTGGAATAATCAGACAGGGAACTTAAAATAACTAACCTTTGTAGCACAACTGTTAAACACTTGGCTGCTACCTGAAAGGTCAGAGGTTCTAACCCACTCAGTGGCTCCCCAAGAGAAAGACCTGGCGATCTGCTTCCATAAAGATTACAACCAAGAAAATCTTAGGGGGCTGTTCAACTCTGTCACATAAGGCCATTATTAATCAGAAATTGACTTGACAGCACCTAACCACAACAACAGTGATCAATATGCTAAGGGTAATGTAAGCAGCCAGCACCCATCTTTCATTTTGTTGTGCTGTGGTAGCTTGTGTGTTGCTGTGATGCTGGAAGCTATGCCATCATTGTTTCAAATACCAGCAGGGTCATCGATGGTGGACAAATTTCAGTGAAGTTGCCAGACTAAGACTAGTAAGAAAAGTCTGACAATCTAATTCTAAAAAGTAGCAAATGAAAACCTTATAGATTACAATGGAACATTGACTTGCTTGATTTGGACATGCATCAGGAAGATAAATTGCTGGAGGAAGTAATTATGTTTGATAGCAGAGGGCCAGCGAGGACAAGGGAAACATTCAGTAGAAAGGATTGACGCAATGGATATGAACGTGCACTGATCGGGGCAATGATGTAGGACTGGGCACCATTTTGTTCTGTCATATGTAAGGTCACCGTGAAATGGAGTCAACACAACAGCAACTATCTATCTTTATCCATCTCATGTAAGAGAGCAGGAAACTCTAAGAAAAACTAAAAGAAAAAGCCGCTAATTAAAACCACTGTAACAAAAATAAAAAAAAAAAAATGCTTTTAATGTTGAATGGACACTGCTGAGAAAAGAATTGGTGAGCCTGAAGACAGACCAATGGAAACTTCCAAAGCTAAATGCAAAGAAAAAAGAATAGCAAAAACAAAGCATAACATCCAAGAAATGCAGGTGAATTTCAAATTGTTTAAAATATATGTAAATGGAATATGGGAGGAAAAAGAAAGAAAATATAGCATACGAAATATTTAAAGATATGAAGTCCAAGAACTTTCCAAAATTAACAACAGACATCAAATCACACATCCAGGAAGCAGAGAAAACTATAGGTGTAAATACCAAAAACAACAGCAACATCAACAAAACAAGGAGAAGCACAACTTATTCACATCACAGTCAAACTGTCAAAAATCAAAGATAAAATGAAAATATTGAAACAAGCCAGAGAAAAGAAACACTTTATCCTTAAAAGAATAAAGATGAGAATAACAGTGTAGTTACCATCAGAAATCATTCAAGCAAGAAGAGATCATATGAGATAGAACAAATAAATAAACCCATAACAAAATAAGAGATTGAAAAGGTAATTAAAA
>NW_004444031.1:8564547-8566714 GCF_000243295.1 Trichechus manatus latirostris
CTCAACATAAATGAAGGGCATTTATATAAAGCCAACAGCCAACATCATCTTAAATGAAGAGACTTTGAAAGTATTCCCCTTGAGAACAGGAACCAGACAAGGATGCCCTCTGTCACCACTCTTATTCAACATTGTGCTGGAGGTCCTAGCCAGAGCAATTAGGCTAGAAAAAGAAATAAAGGGCATCCAAATTGGTAAGGAAGAGTTAAAAGTACCTCTATTCGCAGATGATATGATGTTACACACAGAAAACCCCAAAGAATCCACAAGAAAACTACTGAAACTAATAGAAGATTTCAGCAAAGAATCAAGATATAAGATAAACCTACAAAAAATCAGTTGGATTCCTCTACATCAACAAAGGGAACTTCCAAGAGAAATTCACCAAATCAATACCATTTACAATAGCCCCCAAGAAGATAAAATACTTAGAAATAAATCTAACCAGAGATGTAAAAGATCTATAAAATGAAAACTACAAGACACCACCGCAAGAAATCAAAAGAGACCTGCATAAATGGAAAAATATACCTTGATCATGGATAGGAAGACTCAACATTGTGAAAATGTCAATTCTACCCAAAGTGATCTACAGATACAATACAGTCCCGATCCAAATTCCAATGGTAGTTTTTAATGAGATGGAGAAAAAAATCACCCACTTCGTATGGAAAAGGAAAAGGCCCCAGATAAGTAAAACATTACTTAATAAGAAGAACCAAGTGGGAGGCCTCACACTACCTGATTTTAGAACCTATTATACCACCGTGGTAGTAAAAACAGCCTGGTAGGTACAACAACAGATACATAGACCAATGGAATAGAATTGAGAATCCAGACAAATACATCCACCTATGAGCAGCTGATATTTGACAAATGCCCAAAGTCCATTAATTGGGGAAAAGACAGTCTCTTTAACAAATGGTGCTGACATAACTGGATATCCATCTGCAAAAAAATGAAACAGGACCCATACCTCACACCATTCACAAAAGCTAACTCAAAACGAATCAAAGACCTAAATATAAAATCAAAAACAATAAACATCAAGGAAGAAAAAATAGGGACAATGCTGGGAGCCTTAATACATGCCATAAACACAATATAAACCGTAAGTAACAATGCACAAGCACCAGAAAAGAGACTATATGACTGGGAGCTCCTAAAAATCAAACACGCTCATCAAAAGACTTCACCAAGAGAGTCAAAAGACAACCTACAGACTGGGAAAAAATTTTTGGCTGTGACAAATCCGATCAGTGTCTAATCTCTAAAATCTACAAGATACTATAAAACATCAATAACAAAAAGACAAATGATCCAATTTAAAAATGGGCAAAGGACATGAACAAGCACTTCGCCAAAGAAGACATTCAGGTGGCTAACAGACACATGAGGAAATGCTCACAATCATTAACCGTTAGAGAAATGTAAATCAAAACTACAATGAGATACCATCTCATCCCAACAAGGCTAGCATTAATCCAAAAAACACAAAATAATAAATGCTGGAGAGGTTGTGAAGAGACTGAAATACTTACACACTGTTGGCAGGAATGTAAAATGGTACAACCACTTTGGAAATCGACTTGGCACTTCCTTAAAAAGCTAGAAATAGAAGTACCATATGATCCAGCTATCCCACTCCTTGGAATATACCCTAGAGAAATAAGAGCCGTCACAGGAATAGATATATGCACACCCATGTTTGTTGCAGCACTGTTCATGTAGCAAAAAGATAGAAACAACCTAGGTGCCTGTTGACAGAAGAATGGATAAACAAATTATGGTATGTTCAAACAATGGAATACTACTCAACGATGAAGAACAATAATGAAGCTGGGAAACATCTTATAATATGACTGGAGGGCATTATGCTGAGTGAATTTAGTCAGTCACAGAAGGACACATATTGTATAAGACCACTATTATAAGAACTCAAGAAAAGGTTTAAAGACAGAAGAAAACATTCTTTGATGGTTATGAGGGTAGGGAGGGAGGATGAGGGTTATTCGCTAACTAGATAGTAGACAAGAATTATCTTAGGTGAAGGGAAGGACAGCATACATTACAGGGGAAGTCAGCACAACTGGACTAAACCAAAGCTAAGAAGTTTCCTGAATACAATCAAACACTTTAAGGGACAAAGTAGTAGTGGTGGCGGTCT
>NW_004444031.1:8566814-8590713 GCF_000243295.1 Trichechus manatus latirostris
GAAAGTATTAGCCCAAGAGACAGAAAGGGCCACATAAACCAGAGACTTCATCAGCCTGAGACCAGAAGAACTAGATGGTGCCCAGCTACCACCAATGACCGCCCTGATAGGGAACTCAACAGAGAGTCCCCGATGGAGCAGGAGAAAGGTGGGGTGCAGCAAACTCACGTAAAAACACCAGACTTAATGGTCTGACTGAGACTGGAAGAACCCCGGAAGGAATGACTCTCTGTCAACCCAGAACTAAAAGAATTCCCGAGGCCAAATCTTCAGACAAAGATTGGACTGGACTGTGGGACACAAAATGATACTCGTGAAGAATGTGCTTCTTTGCTCAAGTTGATATGTGAAACTAAATAGGCAGCTTCTGTCCGGAGGCGAGATGAGAAGGCAGAGAGGGTTAGGAGGTGGTTGAATGAACATGGGAAATCAAGGGTGGAAAGGAGGAGTGTGCTGTCACAGTACAGGGAGAGCAATTAGGGTCACATAACAATGTATGTATAAATTTTTGTATGAGAGACTAACTTGAAATGTAAACTTTCACTTAAACTACTACAATTAAAAAAAAAGAAGAAGAAGAGAGCAAATGAAATACTTCGAAAAACAGACAATAATTTTATTGTGCTTTAGGTAAAAATTTACAGCTGAAGTTAATTTCTCATTAAAAAATTTATACACAAATTGTTTTATGGTATTAGTTGCAATGCCCATAATACGACAGCAGGCTCCCTCTTTCTACCCTGTGCTTCTGTGTCCATTCATCCAGTTCCTGTCCCTTCCTGCCTTCTCGACTTGCTTTTGGCAGTAGTTGCCCCTTTGATTGAACAGAGAAGCACATTCCTTATGTGTGTCATTGTTTGTTTTATAGACCTGTCTAATCTTTGTCTGAAAGGTGGACTTCGGAGTGATTTCAATTCTGTATTAGCAGTGTTGGGGGGCCATAGTCTTGGGGGTTCCTTGAGTCTCTGTCAAACCAGTAAGTCTGGTCTTTTTTCATGAATTTGAATTTTGTTCTACATTTTTGTCCAGACATAGCAGACTACGCCTTCAGGGCCGTATATGCGCCTAACAAGACAGCATCAAAATATTTGAGGCAAAACTCCATAAAACTTTAAGGAAAAATAGACAAGGCCACTTATTGTTGGCAACTATGATGCCAACCTGCAAAGACTTTATTTCCAAATAAGATCACATTCACAGGTATCTGAGGTTATAACTTAGATATAACTTTTTGGGGAACACAATTCAACCCATTACACTTGATTACTATAGGTTTATCATAGGTGTGAAAATCAGGTGGTGTAAGTCCTCCAATTTGTTCTTATCTTTCAATTTGACCATTTTAGGTGCTTTGTGTTTTTATACAAGTTTTACATTAAACTTATTAATTTCTATAATAACATCCTTTGGGAATTTTGATTGGGATTGTTTTGAACGTGTAGTTTAATTTGAGGAAAATAAACCCTTTTATCATATTGAGTCAATCAGTCTTTAAACATGATATGACTTTTTATACATTTAGTTCCTTTTTAAATTATTTCTACTATTGTACATGCCTTAGATGTAGTTTGTGAAGTTAGCTTTAAGTATTTTGACTGAATTTTAAATGATATTTTTAATATTTAATTTTGTAAATGTTTTTTCTATTATATTGACATATAAATGAGCGCCCTGCCAGTACAATTTTTGTACTTGGGAACTTGCTAGATTTACTTACTGGTGGTAATAACTTCTTTATTTAGAATCTTCAGGATTTTCAGGTACATTATAATAACATCTGTGAATAAGACAATTTTATTTCCTTCTTTTATATTGTCATGCTTTTCATTCTTATGCCTATTTCACCTTATTCCAGTAGCAAAGACTTCTAATAACATGTAGACTGGAAGTGGTAAGAGTGTACATCCTTTCTTTGTTCCTGATGTACAGAAAAGCATTCCGTTTTTTAACATTAAATATCAAGTTAAATGGAGGGTGTGTGCATGTATGTGTGTGTTTGTACAGTCATTACCAGGTTGAAGAAGAATCTACTTTGCTGAGTGTTTTTTTTTTTTTGAATGGGTGTTAAATTTTGTCATTTAAGTTTTCTATTTCCGTTGATATGACTATACGTTTCTCCTCCTTTATTCTGTTAATATGTTGAATTGCGTTGATTACATATTTCCGTAGTCATTTTTACTGAACTATAATTTATGTTCAGTGACGTTATCTATTTTTGTGTACATTTCTATTATTCTTGAAGATGCTTATGGTCGTCTAACCACCACTGCAATCAAAATCAAAAACAATTACATTATCCAAAATATCCCCTCACGTTTTTTATCAATACCGCTCCAAACCCCCAAGTCCTAACCAACATGACTGTTTCTATCTCTATGATTTTGTTTTTTTCAGGAATATCATCTAAATGAAGCCTGTAGTATTTAGCTATTTGAGTTGGTATCTTTCACCCAGCGCAAAGCATCTAAGATTCATCCATTTTGCTACATATAACATTTTTTTTTTTCCTTTTTATTGCTAACTAGTGTTCCTGTAAATGGATGTACCAGGATTTGCTTACCCATTCACCAGTTGAAGAACTTTGGGGGTGTGTCCGGTGTAGTTTATTTATTTTTTGAATTACAAGTAATGATTCTATACATATTCACATTGTGTGTGTGTATGTGTTTGTGAATCTAAATTTTTATTTCTCATGGATATATTCTCTGGAGTCCAGTTGCTGGGTTGTATGATAACTGTTTATTTAATTTTCTGAGAAGCTGGCAAACTGTTTTCCAAAGTGGCAGTATCATTTTGAATTCCTAACAACATTGCTTGAAACGTCCAGAAGCTCTGCATCATTGTCAGCACATAGTATTGTCAAATTTTATTTGTTTGTTTTCTAATTATTCCTGATTACTGGACACAACACCAAAGTTCTTCAGTTGGTGAATGTATAAGCAAACTCTGGTACATCCATTCACAGAAATACTCATTAGCAATAAAAAGGAAAATAAAAACAAAACCTGTTATATGTAGCCAAATGGATGAATCTTAAATGTGTGTAGTAATACCTTATTGTTGTTTTAATTTGTATTTCCTTAATTTCTCATGATATTGAGCATTTTTTCATATTTTTATTGGTCAACTATATTTTTACTTTGATGAAGTTCCTATTTGAATTACTAGTCATTTATAAGATTTATGTTCTTCAAATATTTTCCTCCTGTCTTTGCATTCACTTTTCATTTTCTTAATATCTTTTGAAAAGTAGGAATTTTAATATTGATGAACTCCAGTGTATTAGATTTATCTTATATTGATTGTCATTTTGAGATTGTAGTTGAGAAATCTTTGCCTAATTTAAGTTTACAAGTGTTTTCTGATATTATTTCTTCTAGAATTTTTATGGCTTTCGGTTTTACATTAGGGTCCATGATGCACTGTTGAGCTAATCTTCGCATATCCTGCAAGGTGTGGGTTGAGGTTCTTTTAAAAAATTGCATCTGGGTATACAAATGTTTCAGCACAATGGTTAAAAAGACAATATTTTCTCAATCGAATTAACTTTGTGAATTTGTCAAAAATTACTTGACTAGAATTTCTAGTTTTCTCTCTCACCATATCCTGATTCAAGGGGTGGATAAATATACTCCACATTTGGATTGGAGGAGTTGCATAGCAAAGTGGTATGCATACAGAAATCAGAGACATTTTGGCCGTTTTGACTTTGTACCATATAAATAGCCACACTTGCATGCTTGCATGTTATATACATTTTGTGTATGCTTGCGTTGGTGATATGTCAATGTTTATTTGCTTGTTTCCTTCTTTAAATTAAAGCACTGATAACCAATTTATTGTAACTGAAAACCTTGGTTCTAGAATTTTGTGATATGTTCTAAATATGAATTTTTGCTTTAGTTATTTCTTAAATTAAAGGTTAAACTTATTGAACTGCAGCATCCCTTCCAAATTTAAATTATATCTTCCTTTAATTTTATTGATTTATTTTTCCCATATAATTCAACAATCTTAAACTCAGAAAGATGCACAGTAATTTTTTTTAAAGATTTACAAAATAAAGGAAATTAAAATGAAAAAGAGAATGCAACGTTTGTATGGATTACATTTCATTTTCTAATAATTCTAAAGATCTGACTAAAATAAGTATTTGAAATTATTTTTGTTGTTGTTGTTAATGTTTTTTTTTACTTTGTATTACTTTTTGTTGTTGCTGTTCTTGTTAATTTTGAAAATACCGTGTCTGAAAAACAACCTCAAATACATGAAAATAAAAACAGATCCTCTGTAGCTAAGAACTGGAGGGTGCCTGTAATTTTAAGCAACAAAATCCTATAGTCATCTCATTACCCTTGTTTCCAACTGGTTATCTTAATAGTAAATTTTTAACCAGAATTTTTGAAAAGCTCTTTATTAACAGCTTATTTTGAAAGCCATTTTAAAGCTTCTGATGTTAAGACTATTCCACAAATAAGTTAACTATTACATTTGGGAAAGAAGACAAGTGAAAATTAGCAGCGTTTAGTATTTTTAACCAAAACATGTACAACACAGTTTTTCTAAGCACATAAATAAATTATACTATATGGATACTAAGAGTATGCACTCATTTTACTGAAAATTCTGTGTTCTTCAATGTGTGTGACTAGCTAATTATGTAGTATAATGTCTGTGGCAATGATTTATATTTAAGTAAATGTGCCTGAATGGCCGTGAGTTTATAGGCAGTTATAACTAGCTATAATTATGGATTTTCAATATGAATTAACTATTAAAGCAACTACAATCACATTTAAACGTGTTGCCTAGAGAACCTGGTCATGAAAAGAAATTCAGTCTTAAAAAATATAGTAAATGCTCAGATATTAGTTCATTTATTGGAAATTTTAATACTATTATCTGGTTCCCAGTAGGTTTAGGAAATATCATAAAAAGAAAATTTACTGTCTGTGCTATTTTTAGTTGTAAATTATAAAGTCTTCTCTAATATAAATTTAAAAATAATCTTGTTAGAATATATATAAGAGGAAGGAGATGTAGAGGGAGGTTTGACCAAAAGTCCAGAAATGAAATCTAAGACCCAAATCTTATAAAATAAAGGACTAAATGTTCCATATCCTAAGTTCAGAAGTTACAGAAATGTTATGGTTCACAATTTTTCCCAGAGTTTTCTTGGGGATCTCAATTCAGACTACGATTGTTTGGGCCCCTAGAAAATATAGGAGGATGATTGAGAGAGAAGAAACTTATTTTGAGGAGTTCAGTGGTTATGAAAGGTATTTTGTTGGGCTTATGGTTAAAAAGCAAAATTACATGCTTTATTCCTTTAAATCTTTATTTCTTTAAAACTAGTGTAGGGAAAGGAGAGATGTAGGAGATAGCATGGTAGAGTTATCATGTGGCACAACTTAAGGATTCTCTGCTTTCAGGTTTCAGTTCCAGATAAGTGGTGAAGTAGGATCTTACATATTTCTGAAGATCTGAAAGTAGACCATGGAAGGTGAATGAGATTGGTACCATAAACTTGACTAGACAGCAAATTCATGGGGATAAATAGTTCACCCATAAGGAGAATATGGCATAGTACCACTGGTTGGTGATCAGTTAGATGTGGTCTAATCTCATCAGAGACTGGAAAAGCCTATGAGAGCTTCAGGGGAAAGAGCTCATCATCTGTGAGGCACGTTAGACTGATCATCTGTCTTTACAGAATCAATAAAATCAATCAAAAGCAGAAGTTATACAAAAAGAGCATCGTCTACCAACTTGGTTGACTTTGGGATGGATGAATGTAGAGGAAAGTCCATGTCATCAGTCTTCCTTTGGTCTGGGAGCTTCTCTGCGCAGGAACCTCAGGTCCAAAGGACGCGCTCTGCTCCCAGCACTGCTTTCTTGATGGTATGAGGTTCCCATGTGTCTCTGCTCGCTTCTCTCTTTTATATCTCAAAAGAGATTGCATTAAGACACTGATCTTGTCAACCTCATCAGTATAACCTCATCACAGTGATAGAATTTACAACACATGAGGAGATCACATATAATCTCATCATAGTTGTAAAGTTTACAGCACATAAGGAAATCACATCAGATAACACAATCATACAGTACTGGGAATCATGACCTAGCCAAGTTGCTACACATGTTTTCTGGGGGACACAATCCATGACACACACTGTATAATCTTCCCTCACACTTGAGTATAGGTGAAACCTGTGAACACAATAGGATATAACTCCTATAATTAGATTATTAATAAATTACCTTTGAAGTAATAAAAGAAAGATTATCTTGGGCAGATCTGATCTAATAAGAGGGGACTTTAAAATAGCTCGTAAAATTTGAATTGAGAAATGGAGAAAACTACCACATGGCAGAAAAAGTCATACAGCAAATAATGGTGGGAGGGCCCCCAAAAAATCTATGAGCTGAAGATGGCCTCCAGTTGGAAGACAGCAAGAAAACGGAGCCTTCAATCCAGCAACCTCACAGAATGGAATGCTAACAATAACCAGTGAGCTTAGATGAACACCTTGAGCCTCAGAAGCGATCACAACATGAACTGACAACTTGATTCCAGCCTTGTGAAACCCTGTGCAAAGAACCCAATTATGCAATGCAAGGACTTTGCACGTAAAGAAAATGTGGGATAAATAGTTTTTTTTAAAAGTGTTAAATGCATAGTAATTTCTTATTTATCAACAGAAATCCCTAAGATTCACATTCTTTACTCCTAAATGCAAAATATATTTACCTCCTCCTCAGTGGCTCAGTGGTTAAGATTTGTCTGCTAACCAGAAGGTCAATAGTTCAAATCCACCAGCCGCTCCTTGGAAACCCTGTGCAGTAGTTTTACTCTGTCCTATAGGGTCACTCATGAATCCGAATTGACTTGACAGCAACAGGTTTTTTTTAGGTTTAAGATTCTAAAGGGAGCTCTGGTTGTGCAGTGGGGAAGAGCTACAGCTGCAAACCAAAAGACCAACAGTTGGAATCCACCAGCCACTCCTTGGAAACCCTATGGGTCAGTTCTATGCTGTCCTACAAGGTCACTGTGAATTGGAATCTACTGGATGGCAACTTTTTTTTTTTTTTAAGTTCTAAAGGATCTTATCATTAGTTTTCAGACCAAGATCTCACTTAATCTCCTAAATTTAAAATCTGAAATCTTATTATTTATGTCTTCTAAAGCAGGTGCAAGTGGGTGTAAACAATTTAGTGCATCTTCTTGGAATGGAATTCCTCTCTAGAGGTGGACTGTTTAAACTGGAGAGACAAGTTATCTTCCCATAACATTCCCAAAATACAATGGTGTGAAAGGCACAGGATAACAGTTATATGCATCCCAGCTGAAAAACAGAGAATGGAAAGTAAAAGGAGTTTTTGGCCTGTAACTATACAATCAGGCAAATGTTGAATTCTTCTTGACTGGATTTCAAGACCTGGGAATAATTGTCCATGGTCTTTGGCTCTGCTATTAAGGCTATTAGTTCTATCCTCTAAGCCATACCCCCTTTCTATGAAAGATAACGAGTGCTTACCTCTGAATCATTTTATCAACTGGCTTCCTGTCAGCAGAGTTTTGGGGGTTCAACAACCTCCTTTCATTTTTCACTCTTGGACTCTTTCAACCCATATGCGTAGTCTTTATGCTAATGTAATCTTCAATGGACTTTACCAGTTTCACTCTATTAGACAAAAGTCACATCCACAAATCTATCAAGCGAACCCCTTCTCCGTCTTTAGCGCTTGTTGAGATGGCTGAGAGACACTGATTTTAAGCTTTCTAGATTTCCCCTGTTTTGGTTAAGAAGATCTATCAGGTACATCCTTAATCTCTTGAAAATGTCCTTTTGTGTAATGTCATCTTCTGAAATTTTGATCTATCTGAGGATTTAGCAAAAGATTGTATGATCACACTCTCAGCCTTTTCTCCATATCAACCTTTTAACTGCTATTTTTTTTTTTTTCTTTTAAAGTCATTTTCCTTCTAGAGATGCTGCTAATTGTCAATATCATACAGTTCTGGTTCTTTTTTCTGTAACAATTCTTCTACTAATATATCTCTCTCCTTGTACTTTCTGACTCATGACAACACCATTTGTTACTGAGTAGAACTGCTCCATAAGGTTGTCTTGGCTGTAATATTTACTGAAGCAGATAGCCAGACCTTTCTTTCGCAGCACAGCTGGGTGGGTTTGAATGACCAACATTTGGGTTAGTAGTGGAGAGTAAACCATTCGCACCATCCAAGGACCTATAAGTCAGAATTGACTCAATGGTAACTTTTTTTTCTCTCTTTTATTTTACTGTAGGATACAAGAAGAAACAAGGCAGAATCGTCAACACATGGCTGACAAACCTTAGCTACACGACCAGATTTACCACTTACAATTTCTGCTTCCTATGTAACAGTAGGAGACAATACTGCTAAGCCTTCTGCTAACATATAACAGAAATCACTTTTCCTCCAGTTTCTTGTAACATGATCTTCATTTCCTCTCAAGCAGTCAGTGGTGGCATCCATAAAGCTCAGGTATGTATTAAGAGTCTGTTCAAAGCAAGCTATACTTTCTATATCATCCTCCTCAAAAACCTTCCAGATCTGACCACTTTCCAGTTCTAAAATCACTCTCACATTTTTAGGTATTTATTATAGTAGCATCCTACAAATCTGTATTTTGTTTCTATTACTGTGTAACAAATTACCACAAACTCAGTGGCTTAAAATAACACATTTATCTCACAGTTTCTGGCACATTGTGCTGGGCCCTCTGTTCAGGGTCTCACCAGGATAAATCATGGTGTCAGCGAGGGCTTTGAGGTCATTTGAGATATAGTCTTTTTCCAGGCTCTCTAGTTGTTGGCCTGGAGTCACTACACAGCAGGCTAACACACTTTTCTTTGTCTTTTTCTCCCTGTTTCACATATCGGAAATGCTTACAAATTGTAAACAAATTTATTTTAGAATTTTTTCAGAAGGGAAAACTAAGAAACAAACAGAAAAACCAAACAAATAAAAAGCAACAACATAATCCTACCATTCAAAAAGTAAACTAGTGTTAATATTTACTTTAAGTATTTATATTGCCATAGATAAAATATATGTGTGAAATGTGGTAATGGATAGTATTTTAAAACAAAATTTCTCCTGAGAAATAACTTTTTTTTAGTAAATTACATTAATAAGATACACACACATACACACAGAATTATATTGCAAACAGTAATGTTAATTTGTTTTTTCATTCAAATACATATTTGTTGCATATCATTAACTACTCTCCTAGTACATAATTTTGATAGCAGCATAGTGGTCTCTCATGAAGTTGTATATTTATTTAAATGTTTACTTGTGCATTTATACAATGTAATTTATTTGTTATTTGTTGTGAATCTTTTTTAATTTTTGTTTTAAGAAGGAATAACCAGACCAACCAAACTTGTTGCCGTCAAGTTGATCACAACTCAAAGCGACCTATAGAATAGAGTAGAACTGCTCTATAGAGTTTCCAAGGAGTGGATAGTGGATTCAAACTGCTGATGTTTTGGTTAGCAGCCTGAGTTCTTAACCACTAGGCCACAGGGCTCCATTTAAGAAGGAATTGAAGTCAAAAAAAAAAAAAAAAAGATTTTTAGAAGAGGAAAATTGGCTTTATCTCCATATTGACCTTATTGTTTCCTTTCTGGGACCTAAAAAAAAAAAAAACTTTTTGGAAGAATATACATTATCTTTTTACACTGAGACAGGATCAAAATAAGATGTAAATTTAAAAATGAGCCATAAATTGAAAAAAAAATAGAAATAAAGGAGCTATTTACATTGAGTATTATATTCCTGCTTTATGGCATCACTGATGCTTGCCATAATTTAAGGCTATTTGAAGACTTTATGTTAATAAATTTCATTTCAGAATAGCAAGATAAATTTAAAATGTTTTTCTCTTCTTCAGAATAGTATTAGGACTCAAGTATTAAAAAGTCAGATAGATCACTAATCTGTTTACAAGAACAGATGCAAAATTTATAATCTAATCTCTTACTCAGTACAAGAAATGCTTAAAAATCTAAACAGTTGAGAACAATAATTCAGTAACATCTATCAAAGTTTCTATAATGTTTCAAGAGTTTTTAAATGATAGTTTTTATTTAACAACTGATCATTCCTTTTATTATTATCATTATTTTTAAGAATTTAAATATTCCAGACTGATAAAAAAACAAAACAAAACAAGATAAATCTCAAGCCCTCCACACAACAGTCCATTTTCCATGAATGTCTATTTGTTATGATTTCTTCTCTACTTTCTCATAAATTTTCTGTAACTTTTGAAGTGTATGTATATGTGTGTATTAACTTGGCTTATATCCTGCATGTGTTTTTAACAAGTTACTTTTCATTTTTGTTTTTTTAACTTTAGATTACTTTCCATCTACTTTATTTTTAAATGTCACTATCATATTCAATATAGAAATTAAATTCATTTTATTTAACTTATCTATACTCATGAGTACATATGTTGCTTTCAGTTTGAATCACTAATTTAAAAAGATGAAATATATGTTTCTGCAAGCAAATTTTTCCAAAAAAATTTCTAATAGAAATTCACTAGTATAAAATGTAGATTCTTATAAAATACTGATACTTTTTCATGAATTTTATTCTCTCTAAGATACAGTATATACTTATAGCAGCAGTGATGACATTCTCTTTCATCAGAGGCTTTTTAAATTTTCTTATTTTTATATGATCATTTTTCTTTTGTACATTTCTGTTTAAAATCAGGAAAGGTATGTGTCAGGGATGTATCCTTTCATCATACTTATTCCATCTATATGCTGAGCAAATAATCCGAGAAGCTGGAGTATATGAAGAAGAAAGTAGCATCAGGATTGGTGGAAGACTCATTAACAACCTGTGATATGCAGATGACACAACCTTGCTTGTTGAAAGTGAAGAGGACTTGAAGCACTTACTGATGAAGATCAAAGACTATAGCTTTCAGTATGGATTATGCCTCAACATAAAGAAAAAAATCCTCACAAGAGGACCAATAAGCAACATCATGACAGACGGAGACAATATTGAAGTTCTCAAGGATTTCATTTTACTTAGATCCACAATCAACACTCATTGAAGCAGAAATCAAGAAATCAAAGGAAGCATTGCACTGGGCAAATCTGCTGCACAAGACCTCTTTAAAGTGTTGAAAAGTAAAGATGTCATTTTGAGAACTAAGGCATGCCTGACTAAAGCTGTAGTGTTTTCAAGCCCCTCATATGCATGTGAAAGCTGGACAATGAATAAGGAAAACTAAAGAAGAATTGATGCCTGTGAATTATGGTGTTGGAGAAAAATATTGAATATACCATGAACTGCCAGAAGAATAAACAAATCTGTCTTGGAAGAAGTACAGTGAGAGTGCTCCTTGGAAGCGAGGATGGCAAGACTTCTTCTCAAGTACTTGTGCACGTTATCAGGAGGGACCAGTCCCTGGAGAAGGACGTCGTGCTTGGTAAAGTACAGGGTCAGCGAAAAAGAGGAAGACCCTCAAGAAGATGGATTGGCGCAGTGGCTGCAACAATGAGTTCAAACAGTGACTGTTTTGAGTATGGTGCAGGACGGGGCAATGTTTCCTTCTGTTGTGCATAGGGTTGCTATGAGTTAGAACCACTCGTTGGCACCTAACAATAACAACAACGTTTATGTTTAATTGGTTTGAAGCCCTGGTGGCACAGTGGCTAAGCTTTCAGCTGCTAACCAAAAGGTTGGCAGTTCAAATCCAGCAGCCGCTCCTTGGAAACCCTATGGGGAAGTTTTACTCTGTCCTGTAGGGTTACTATAAGTTGGAATCAACTCAACGGCAATGGTTTTTTTTTGTTGTTTGTTTAATGTGTACATATTTATTATTGATTTTAGGAATACTTTCATATAAAAATTAATACTGTGTCATATAAGTTATAGCAAATAATCCTAGTTTTGATTTTCTTCTTTTGACTTTATGTTGTCATTTTCTTTTGTAAGTTTATTTTTATTTTATGTAGCAAAGTTTATGAAATATTTTCTTTATATCTTTTAAGTTTGTATCACATTTACAAAGACCTTCCTCAGTCTAACCTAAATTTTGAAAACTTTCCATTTTACTTATTATAAATAATATTATAACTTACTTTCCATTATTGTTTATGCACTTAAGTTCTTGACAAAATTAAATTTGTTTTATAAGGGTAAGTGGAATAATAGTCTAGCTTTTTTGCAAACAAATAGATTTCCCACAGACTATTTATTGACTGGCATATCTTTCTTCGCCCTTATTAAATGCTATGTATTTTTGTGTACTAAATTTCTATATGCATTGTGGTATACAGTTGGATTTGATTCAAATACTTTGATCTTCGTCTATCCCTGATTTATCTTAAACATATTCATTATAACAGTTTTATAACAACGTAATATCTTACTGTTCTAGTAGTTTAAATGCTTGCCAAGATGAGTCAACATTTCATGTCCTTTACCAGGTTTTAATTATTTGATTCAAATTTTTTAAAACAGCAGAATTTTCTAGTACTCAAAAATATAACTGTAGAATAATTAAATTGTTTTACCTAGATAATTTTTCCTAAACAATGTAAACAGCATTCAGTTATTTTATATACTGTATTCAACATTCTGCTTATGTAATTTCAGACCCTTGAAAACTATGTATCTATTTTTCCCTTCTTCTTCAATTTTTCTCCACAACTCCAAGCAGTTCTGTGCTTTACATTTTTGCTGGGTGAAGATTCCAGCTGCAGGTGAAAATCCTATATGTGATCTTCAGGTCTGACCACAGGCAATTACAAAAGCTTTCCCTAACAGGCCTCACAGGGGAAAGCTGCTTTCCTCACATCAGACTTGGTGCACATCAAGTGCATTGCAGTCTCTGACAGTCAAGACCCCCTGACCAGCCACGCTCTTACACATATCTCTATTCTTAGTCCAGTTGCCTCTATATGGAGGCCTTTTTATCAGCTACATTTGGACTAGGCTTTTCCCAAGCATCTCTGCCAAAGACTCCTTATCG
Source organism: Trichechus manatus latirostris (assembly GCF_000243295.1). Lineage (NCBI taxonomy): Eukaryota > Metazoa > Chordata > Mammalia > Sirenia > Trichechidae > Trichechus > Trichechus manatus. Next base: position 8,579,879 of record NW_004444031.1, read on the forward strand.
CAAAGCAGATGGTTGAACTTGAAGACATTTTTCTCGACTCTGTACTTGTTCACTACTAGCCCTTATTATCTCAGTCCTCCAGATCCCCAAGTCCATAAAATGATGGAAGACTCTTTGTTTGGGTTCCCTCTGCAGTGAGACTATTTCTCCATCTGCACTGATATATCTGACCCCTGTCTGATGCTGTTCTATGGGGAACAAGGAAATATTGGAGGAAGCTGGTACTTTTTCCTGTTAACTCACCACTGATTGCATTGAGTAGATTCTGATGCCATTGAGTAGATTCTGACTCACGGCAACTCCATGAAAGATAGAGTAAAACTGTACTCTGTAGGGTTTTCAATGGCTGATTTTTCAGTAGATCACTAGGACTTTCATTCAAGGGACCTCTGGGTGGACTCAAACATTTCAGTTAGCAGTTGAGCATGTTAACCATTTGTACCACCTCTTGCTTATGTGATCACAACAACTGACTAAAGCATTGAATGTTACTTTCGTTTTGGCTCCTTCTCTCAATTGACTTTCCCACCTCCTGGCAGCTCGGTTCTATTCAGCTCAGTTTTGACAATGAGGAGTATCATGTAAGATGTTACCTGTGATGAGGTGGCCGCTCTGGAGCAGAGATGACTGACAATGTTGAGGTCCAGTCTTATATCCATCACTTCATTTGACATAATCAATGTGCAGTTGATCATTATTATTTAATGGCAACAATACACACTGATAAGCAAAATATATACATGTTTTTAATTTGAAGCTTCTCAGGGATATGTGAAGCATATGTAAAATCCTGGAAAATGTGTTCACAGATCATGTGCAAATTTTGTAGAAGTTCTGTAAAAATGGTATGATGGAGGCATCTGACCTCCTCCAACTTCACAAGGGGGAAGAAGAATTAAGATCAACAGCCCAAGGGTGATTCTTATGAGGCAGAGGTAAGACATGCCTCCACTCTTTGCCATCTGTACCAATTCCTACACTAGCCATCCCTCCCACGGCACTTTACTTCTCTGCTGAGTTCTATAATTTGTTGCAATGGACACACAGAACTCACAGACCATACTCACAGATCATACTGACAGTTACAGGGTTTATTAGGGAAGTAACAGGTTACAATTCAGATTCAACAACTCTCAGGATACAATTCCTCAGACAGGATAGCCTCTCCTCAGCAGTGCCTATAGGCAGGCCTCTCTATAGCCCCTCGGCCCCTGCCCTGCTGGGGCAAATTTTACAAAGCTCTTTTAGCTCTGCCAATAAGTAGCCAGAGTCACCCCTCTCCACCAGTAAGCCTAGGCCTGAAGGTGCTCAACTCTAGCTCTCTGGGTCCACAAACCTAGCTCCACCAAGTGCCCAGAGGCACCCTACTCTGGAAGGAAGACTGCTGCCCAAAGCTGCTCATTTTCTTCATTTCATGGACGGGAAAGCCCACTGTGCTGTCTCCTACAGGTCTCTCCTACCACTGTTTCTCTGCCACCACTTCTCACCATCTTCAGTGTTACAGCTCTCGCTCTTTCTCTCTCTCTCTCTGTCTCCTGGTTCCAAGAGCTTCTCAGTGCAAGGATCTCGAGTACAAATGAAGCACTCCACTCCTGGCTCTTTTTTCTTGGTGGTGGTGAGATCCTCTCTTTCTGCCTCTGGGATGGCTCATTTTAAGCCTAGTAGAATGGCAAAACTGACCAATCTCCTTGACGGGTTACAATTAAGTTATTTGCATAGTCCCGCCCAATTACTTGAGTGGGAGTTACAAGGCCATTGTAAGAAAGTCCATATAAAAGGAATCTATACACTGCAAGTATAGAAATTGCTAACCATTTTATTCCTATGAGAAATAACGTATCACAAAATATGGTGAAAGTTACAGGACTTTGAGTCTCCTGCCCTCCCAAAAAATGTGTCCAAGGTATACTAGCAAAATAAGAAAACATAATATTTCAGGGTTTTGATAGAATATTTTTAAACTTTTTATGTAGTCACACTTCTGATTTCCTTATTATTTTTAAAAATATTTTCTTTTTTACTGTTTTTTTTGTTAACTTTTCAACACATTTTTAATACATAGTGAAAACATTGCCTCCACACCTTTTACATTTGTACCTCATTCCTCTCATTTCTTCTTTTATCTAACTGCAGTGCCTAGAACTTCTAGAACAATATCAAATAACAGTGATATTATAATCTGTATCAATCAGTTAAATACAAGTTATGCTGTGGTAATAAAAGGCAAAACTTTAGTGACCTACAAGCTTGTTTCTTGTAGTCTATCAAAGTTTAGCTGAGGTTTCTCTTCATGTTTGCTGTATCCCTGGCCCAAGCTACCCAAAGAGTAGTCCTTGCCTGGGTAAAATTGGTCTTGTGGTAGAAGGAACATTGATATAACAATATAATAGGATAATTTTTAAAACAAGCTTCTACTTGGAAATGACCCAGTTATTTCCACTCACATTTCACTAGTCAAAGCAAGTCATATAGCCAAGCTTACCATTTATGAGAATAGGGTGGGAAATAAAATTCTTCTGAAGGAACAAGAGTGGATAGAGAGGGGTTTGGTAAGAGAAGGGAGCAAATATTTTGACAACAATGTTGTTGTTGTTGGTTACCATGGAGTGGATTAGGACTCAAGGTGACTCCATGTGTGCAGAGTAGACCTGCTCCAGAGGGTTTTCAAGGCTGTGACCTTTTGGAAGCAGATTACTAAACCTGACTTTCGAGGTTCGTGTAGATGGGCTTGATTCTTCAACCTTTCAGCTAGTACTCAAGCACTTATCTGTTTACACCACTTAGGGACTCCCATTTGACAATAGAATCTACTCTATATCATTCTTGCTTCTATATTTAACGAAATTATTGTGCCTGTTTCAACATTAAAGAAAAGTTGATATATAAATATAGGTATGCATAAATATACATATGTATAAAATGTAAAAGTATATTTCATTCTTTTTTTTATTGAGCTTTTTTTTTAATCTAGGAAAAGTGAATTTTCTATAAGCGCTATTCAAAATCCAATTATATAATATTGTATTTTATCTTCTTTCATATAATTTAAGTTATATTACTACTAAGATATAAAAAAATATATTTCTTACTATTTAACAATTTGCATTGTTGGAATAGGCTGCACTAGTTCATGTTCTATGTTCTCGTTTTATTATTTGTTATTGGATTATGTTTGCAAATATTTTATCTTCTTAGTTAATTATAAAATTTTGGAGAAGTACCCTAAGTATATTCCTGCATTACATTTTGTTTAATATAGAACACATTAAATACACAGTGAAGAAATGCTAATTTAGTAATTTAATAACTGATTTCTATAATTAAAATAGGCAGTATAAGATACTGCAATGTGTCTTGTGACATACAAAAATCCATTTACTGAACATTTTAGAAGTGTGGATTTTTTTGCATAATATATGTAGTGCTTTTATTTAAACGTCTTTAATAAACATATTAGAAATAGAAGACTATTTTCTGTTTAACTAAAATTAAGGCTATATTTAAGGCCAAAATCACCACATACAAACATTTAGATTTATATATTTATGGTTTGCGATTCAACTGTTTATTTTCCCTACAACAAGAACATATTTTTTATCTTCCAATTCTCATATCAACAGGACATTGATAGCATTTGTATTTGTCTAACAGCAAGTCTGAGGATTATATTTTGATAGCATCTCAGCCCAATTTGGCATTTCTGTATGTGTTTAAGTGTCTAGGCCAGTCTATCCAATGTAGCTTTTTTGTGATGCTAGAAGTGTTCTCTATGTATGTTATGAAATATGCTAACTACTAACCACTTGTAGCTATTGAGAAGTTGGAATGTGGCTAGTGTGACTGAACAAGTAAATTTTTAATTTAATTATAATTAATTTAAATTTAAATTGCCACATGTGTTCAGTGGCTAGTGTGTTGGACAACATAGATCTAGACTAGTATCATTGGTACCTAGATAGATCAAGCAATTCAAAGAATCTTCCAGATTACCCTTATTCTTCTTAATCAGTGTCAAAACATGAGCTCTGTCACTTAATCTGTCTAAACAATTGAGTTGTCATTTATTTTTTACCCAAAAATAAATTATAGCAGATAATATATGAAAAAAAATTACCTAAAGTTAGAGGGTCGTTATGAGTCGGGATCTACTCGACCGCACACGACAACAACAACAGCAAAATCAAAACAATTAAAAAGTTTTCCTTAAAGTCTTTGGTATGGTTTCATAAATTGTCTTGTGTTTTTAGTGTAATCTCTATATTGTGATTTTCTTATCTGCAAGATTATGATAACACTGTGAGGAACTACTGTATGTAATTTTGAATTAGCCAGCTAAAGTATTGCATACATTGGGCCATATCATGCTTTACAAAGCATGATGTCAGGATAATGAGGTGGGTAAGAGCATGAGCTTGGAAGTCATACCAGTCTGGGTTCAATGCTGGCCCTGCCTTTTAATAATGGTATTACACCAAATGCCCTATTTAACTGTGGTAAGTCTCGGATTCATCATCTGTAAAATATGGGTAATAATGCCTAACTTCAAAGATACTTGTGTAGATTAAGTAAGACACTTTTGATAAAGTCCTTGGCCCAGAGTGCTGAGAGGCTGGCAGAAGGTAATAGTTCAAGAGTAGCTGTGTTACTGCTGTTGTTGATGCATTTGTTGTTGTTATGGCCCTTCTAAATGAGATTTGTTTCTTCAGGGATTTAAGTTAACTATTTCCAAATTAAAGTTCATATCCCCTAATATATGAATTGAAAATAATTTAATGTTAGTATGCCTCATTTTAATGCTAACGAACTACGGAACACAGAAGTGTTTGGGTGTCAAAATTAGATGACTTCTGGTTTCATTTCAGCATTTATGAAGAGCATTTTGCTACAGTCTGTATGCTCTGAGTCCCTCTTAGGCAATAAGTGTAAGTAAGAAGTGTGATCTGCTGTTCCAAGAAATTATGATTATCGTCCAGCATCACTAATGTAGCCCGCTTTTTGTCCAAATTTGATGTGGCAAGTATCCTAAATAAGCAAACTTTTGGGAACTCTCTAATGAAAATTAATTAAGTGGCTGGCTAAGTCACTTGGCATTTTTTGTAGTTGCCATAAATAGAGACACAGAGACATACTCAGATAACTTTAATTTTCAGTTTCTTTAAAGATACATAGGAAAGTAAGAGAACAGAAAAGATTCTCACCTGAAACAGTGTTAATCACTACTCAGCCAGGCATAAAACACACTGGTGTTTTCCAGGAGCTTGAAAATTATTTAAAAAAAAAAAAAAAAAGTGTGTTGGTGGACAGAGAAGTTGAGAGTGAGTCCAGACAACCCTTTGCGTGACTTTTTTTTTTTTTTTTTTAAGTTAGAATTTGGGCTGAAGTTGGAAGGGAAATTGGGGCCAAGATAAATGTATTTTGTCTGGAATGTGAGAAATTAGTCAGGGAAAAATAGATGACACTTGTAGTAACTGTTAAATGAGAAACTATTTTGTTCTGTAAGCCTTCATCTTAAGTGAGAATAACAGCACAATTGGAAGAACATAGTCAATGTCACTGAACTGTGCATGTAGAAATTTCTGAAATGGTGTATCTTTGGCTATATGTATTTTCACCAAAAAAAAAGGTTGAGAAGTTAGAGGGTTAATATGTTGTGGGGTTGTTAGCCAATGTCATAAAACAACATGTGTACTACTGTTCCATGAGAAACTATTTGTTCTGTAAGCCTTCACCTGAAGTACAATAAAAAAAAAAAAAGAAAAACAGACGACACCACTGGATTGAAATCCTTGAGGATTCAAGAGTGACAAAATTGAGGGGCAACAGTTACAATATGGTAGAAAAGGACTTGTATATGTCTGCCCAACGTCCCTGAGTTGTACAGCTGGTTTGCACTCAGCTGATAATTGAAAGATTGATAGTTAAAATCCACCTTTTGATACCGTGTGTCTTAGTCATCTAGTGCTGCAATAACAGAAGTACCACAAGTGAAGGGCTTTAACAAAAAGAAATTTATTCTCTCACAGTTTAGTACACTACAAGTCCAAATTCAGGGCATCATCTCCAGGGGAAGTCTTTCTCTCTCTGTTGGCTCTGGAGAAAGGTCCTTGTCATCAGTCTTCCCTTGGTCTGGGAGCTTCTCTGTGCAGGAACCTCGGGTCCAAAGGACATACTCTGCTCCTGGCACTGCTTTCTTGATGGTATGAGGTTCCCATGTGTCTCTGTTCGCTTCTCTCTTTTATATCTCAAAAGAGATTGGCTTAAGATGCTATCTAATCTTGTAGACCTCATTAGTATAACTGCTGCTAATCCATCTTATTACATCATAGTGATAGAGTTTACAACATTTAAGAAAATCATATCAGATTAAAAACTGGTACACCATAGTACAATACTGGAAATCATGACCCAGCCAAGTTGATACACACATTTTTTGGGGACATAATTCAACCTGTGACACTGTGGAAGAAATGCCCGGTGATCTACTTCTGAAAAATCAGCCATTGAAAACCCTATAGAGCACAATTCTACTCTGAAACACACGAATCGCCATGAATCCAACTTGCTGGCAACTGTTTTTTTTATTTATTTTGCTTTTAATATGTCTGCTCACAATTTCTACAGAGTTAGGGACAGAAAGGGTGACTGTGAGGTTTTGTTAGTTAATAATTAGAACCAGAAGTCACTGATTAGAATATTTTTAAAAGTTTCTTTTTGAAGTATAATTGACATTCTTTAAACTGCACAGATTTAAAGCCTAAAATTGGATGAGTTTTGACATATGTAAACTCCAAAAACACCACCAAAATCAAGATAATGAACATATCATTACTCTGACATTATCCTTATGCCTCTTTGTAGTCCCTCCCATCCTTTCCTGCCGCTCTCCCACATCCACAATCCCTGTTCTGCTTTCTGTCACTATAAATATGTTTGCATTTCCTATAATTTTATATAAATAGAATTATACCATACGTACTCCTTTTTTGCCTGGTTTCTTTAATTCAATATAATTATTTTGTCATTCATCCACATCGTTGCACACATCTATCATTCATTGCGTTTCATTGCTGAGTATGGATATTCTGAAGTTTCTTTATCTATTCATTTGCTGATAGATGTTTGTGTACTTTGTAGGTTTTGTCTATTACCAATAAAGTTACTATGAGCTTTCTTGTACGTGGACATATGCTTTCTTTTCTCTTGGGAAATACCTAAGAGTATGATTGTTGGATTATATAGTAGGTGAATGTTTACTTGTTTAAATATCATATCAGTGTTTTCCAGAGTGGTTGCACCATTTTACATTCTGACAAGCAATTGCATGAGCATTACAGTTAATCTATATTCTTGTCAGCACTTGATATGGTCAGTCTTTTAATTTGTAATCATTTTAATAGGTTGATAATAGTATTTCATTGTAGTTTTAATTTGAATTTTCCTAAAAATGACTCTGTACATCGTTTTATGTGCTTAGATGCCGTTCGTGGTGGACATACTCTAAGATGGCCCCCAATTATCCTTACCTCTTGGTTTTCATGCCTTTGTAAAGTGTTCTCTGTTTGAGTGAGGGTAGGATCTTTGACTTGGTTCTAACCAATAGAATACCAAAGCTCTTGTGACAAAGAACTTGTGACAAAAATCTAGCAAGGACATAAGATCCTCACCCTGATAGCGCACAAAGAACAAAATCTTACCAGCTATGAGAGCTTGGAAGTGAACCCTTCCCCATCTGAGTCTTAGATAAGACCACAGCCCTGGGCAACACTTTGACTCTAGTAATGTGACAAATCCTAAGCAGAGAACCAAGCTAATCTATGCCCTATTCCTGATTCATAGAAACTGTGAGATAATACAGGTTTGTTGTTTAAGCCACCTAGTGTGTTATTGTTATGCAGCAATAGATAATACACTATATCACTATACCTGCTTTGAAAGAGCCCTGGTGGTGCAATGGTTAAGAGCTCAGCTGCTAACCTAAAGGTCATCGGTTTGAATCCACCAGTCACTGCTCTGGAGAAAGATGTGACAGTCTGCTTTCGTAAAGATTACAGCCTTTGGAAACCCTATGGGGCAGTTTTACTCTGTCATATAGGGTCGTTATGAGTCGGAATTGACTCAATGGCAAGAGGTTTTTTTTTTTTTTTATTATTTGTTGCTTGTTTATATCTTCTTTGGTGAAATCTCAGTTCACATCTTTTACTTATGTTTTAATTGAGTTGTTTTCTCATTATTTTGTTAAGGCAGTGTTTTTAGATTCTGAATACACTCCCTATATGAAATGTATATTTTGTAAATAATTTCTCCTAGTCTTTGGTTTATTCTTTCATTCTCTTTACACTATATTTTGAAGCAAAGAAGTTATTAATTCTGATGAAGCCCAGTTTATCTGTCTTTTATGGATCATGCTTTGGTGCTATACTGGCTGGTATTTCACCACGAGTTCAGGCCATAATTATAATTTCAAGGTGTTTATTGTCTGACCTCATCCCAGGCTCCCTGAATCCAAATCTGGCAATATAGCTCTTTTTATGTACACATAAAAAGAAAAAAGGCAATTTAGTTGATTCTGATAAATACTCTTAGTTAAAAAATATTTCTAGAATCTGGCTTGTATTAATCTTATTCTAGAGAAACATAGTTTTGAAATAGAGGATTTGATTAAAAATTTCATAATATGTAACTAATTGCCTTGTTAAGAAAATAACATGTTAACAACTATGCTGGTTAATTCTCTCTATAAATAGGTCTTTTTACTTTTTCTTTCCTTAAAATAGTAGATTAATGATTAAAAAAATAATTAATATGGTTATAGGAGATATTTGACGTCATCGACATTTATACATGTGTGTATATGACTAAAAGTAATCCAAAGTTTTTAGCTATTTAATGAGGAATTTTTTTAGATGAAAATGTAAGCAAACTATAAATAAACTGTCATAGTTTGTTCTTTCAAAAAAAAGGTATTTGAACTGTAAATACCGAAAATAATGCTTGCTAATGATGTTATTCTGAAGATCTCTTTTTCCATGGATTTTTGTTCTTTTTAGCTTGTAACCCTGACATGCTGACCATAGCTGAGAGAATAATAAGTGACAGTGGTGCTCCAAGCTGTTGCCCTATAGCTAGGGGATGGCCTGGTCTTTCTCTTGTAGAGATTTTATTCTGAAAATACCCTATGGTAGAGAGTGACTATAAAAACAATCAGATTGTAATGAAGTTTAACTCTTGAACAGACAGGGAACAAAGCAGATGATTTACAATGTTGCAGGAATGGAGAGAAGGTTAGCTGAGGCCATGACTCATCAGATTCACTAAATAAAAGTGTATAGAACTTTGTTTGAAGGGACTAGAACTACATCCGCTTAATTGTGGAACGCTAAGGGAGGCAGCTACAGACGCTTGCTCCTTTTTTCATAGCCTAGTTTTCTAATTTGTTCTAATTCCCAGAACTGTAAACAACAGAGAGTCCTAAAGTTCAGATATGGCCTCATCTCTTACATATCTTTACTCATTTCCTTGGTGATCATGACTTTAAATGCGATCTGTAACCTGATATCCTCCAGATTGATTTCTCCATCCCACACCTCTCTTCTGGACTCCTTTTCAATGTGCAACTCCCTATTTTGCATATCAGCTTGAATGGCTAAGTGGTATCTCAAAGTTAACCTTTACAAAACTGATCTACTGCTCTCCTCCAAAGCCCAAAGTTTACTGGACGTATAGCCTTTCCCATCTCAAGAAATTTACAACTTCATCTTATAATTTATTGGGTCAAGAGTCTCTAGTGTCTTTCTTCATTCTTTTTCTCTATCGTCAGTCAGTCTGTCAACAGTCTATCAGGTCTAATTTGAAAGCATATCTAGGACCTGATCAGCCTCCTAACAGTCACTGCCTTCACCTTGAGGAAAGTCAAAATCTTTTTTTCTTGGAATATTACAAAAGCTCCCTAATTTTTTTCAAAGTGTTTGCTCTTATACATCTAGAGTCTATTCTCCTCCAAGAAATTTGGTTTAAAAAAACCCTAAAATCTGATTTTTAAAAACTCTTTTTTTTAAATCTTCCAGTGGCTTTTTTTTCCCCTTGATGAATGTGAGTGCCAAATTGCCTTACAATGTCCCCCAGCACTATGCAGCCTAGACTCTTCCAACTCTCTCCCTTCTTCTCCCTCACTGCAGCCCACTGGCCTTCCAGTTGTTCATGATAAGACCAGGCTTCACAGCCTTCAGACTTGCTATTCTTTTCCCTGGGAAATTTCTTATCTTTGGAAATTCCTTCTCCTACCTCTCTCATTAAAATCAGATTTTTCCTTAAATGTCACTTTGCAAGTGAAGCAGTCTCTGACCTTCTTACTTAAAGTGACATCCCCTCCTTAGTGCTTTATTTTTAACTCAAAGAATTTTTCAATACCAGCCATCATATAGAACTTTCCTATTTAATTTTGTTCATTCCTATTTCACCTCCTACCTCCAAGAAAATAATTGAATTTCCATTGCCTAAAACAGTGCTCGTAATAAAAGACACTCAATAAATATTCTTAAAAGAAATTGTTTTTTTTTTTTAGCAATTTTCAAGATCAGATGTAGACCCATGACTAAAAGAAAAAAGCAAACAGGGGGAACAAGAAAGCAGCCTCACAGAGCATCCAGTGGAAGACAAAACAACCGGTAATTTGCGATATACGCTTTTCCACCCCCCACCCTTCTTCACCCCCACTCAGCCTCCTCTGCTTCCCGTGGCCACAATCTCTTGACTGGGAAACACCGGCTGCTTGGATTCCACACACCCGAACGGGCGGCTCTCTGAGTGCCATTTGTTGGCTGCTGGAGTTGCTTTTT